>NC_092716.1:172638483-172938483 GCF_047496885.1 Scyliorhinus torazame | reverse complement strand
GAGTTTGGGGCCAGTGGAGGCGGCACGTGGGAGCATCGGTCTGGGCCCCAATTTGTGATAACCACCGGTTTGCCCCGGGGAGTATGGAATGGGGTGTTCCGGGTATGGCGGAGAGCGGGGCTTGAGAGGATGGGGGCTGTGTTCATAGAGGGGAGCTTTCTGAGTGTGGTGAATGTATTGCTGTCACAATTCACCATGTGCATATCTGTATTACGCTGTTGCCCATGTGGGCTCCACCTATGGACCATTGTAAGGTATTATCTATGATGTAGCATGTTGGGGCCTGTGTGGGCTCTGCCCCTGGCTCCACCCCTTGAAGGGAGGTATAAAGAGCAGTCGCCCTGTAGGCGGCTCCCACTAACAGATCAGTCGCAGGCAGGCACTGTTCTACTTGATTAAAGCCATAGTTTACTGCTACTCCTGGTTTTGTGTGAATTGATGGTCACATCACTGAGTATGAGGGCGCTGGAGGAAAAGTTTGGGCTGGCGAGGGGAAACAAATTCAGGTTTTGCAGGTGCGGGACTTCCTTCCTAAACAGGTGGCAACCTTCCCGCTCCTACCGCTGAGGGGGATTCAGGACAGGGTAATTTCCAGAGGGTGGGTAGGGGGGGGGGGGGGGGGGGGGGGGGAAGCGTCTCGGACATCTATAAGGAGCTTATGGGGTCGGAGGAGAAGCAGACCGAGGAGCTGGGAGGTGAGAGAGAGGATGGTTTATGGGCAGACGCGTTGAGTAGAGTCAACGCGTCCAAACATGTGCCAGGCTCAGCCTGATACAATTTAAGATTGTGCACCGGGTTCACATGACAGTGGCCCATATGAGCAGATTCTTTGGGGTGGAGGACAGGTGCAGAAAATGCGTGGGAGGACCAGCGAACCATGTCCACATGTTTTGGACATGTCCAAAGCTTTGGTGATTTTGGCAGGGGTTTGCGGGCGTCATGTCCAAGGTGTTAAAAACAAGGGTGGCGATTTTCGGGGTATCGGAAGATCCGGGAATCCAGGAGGAGAAAGAGGCAGATGTTTTGGCCTTTGCTTCCCTGGTAGCCCGGACTCCTGGTGGCTGTCAAGGTGATAGTCGCCCTGAACGTTTGCACGACGGGGTCCTTCCAGGCGCCTAGTGGGGATCGATAGGATCTTGCAGACCTCGGTGCACAGGTGCATCAGCGCCATAATGGACACCCGGTCGGCGCAATAGATCTACCTCAGTATGGACCTTACACACCGGGTTGCCCGGGCAGTGGGGTTTGCAGCCATTGCCCCAGGTCCAAGGGTGATCGAAGGACGCATGTCCCCCAACAAGCTCCGCCGCATGACTTGGTGCACTTCACAAACCGGAAGGGGTACCACTCCATGAACGTGTATTTGGCGTGTGACCACGAGCTGCACATCATGCACGTCTGCGCCCGATACCCAGGCAGCATGCATGACGCCTTCATCCTTGTGCACTTGACGGTACTCCACACCTTTGAGGTGCACCCCCGGGTGAGGGATTGGCAACTGGGGTTATCCGCTGCAGTTGTGGCTTATGACATCTATCCGGAGGCCACAGACCAACGCCGATACAACGGCGCCCACGGAGCGACCAGGAGCATAATCTAGCGGTGCATTGGTGTCCTGAAGATGCGGTTCAGGTACATGGACCGCTCTGTAGGGACCCTCCAGTATAGCACCAGGAGAGTCTCCCATATTATGGTGGCCTGCTGTGTCCACCACAACATTGCGCGCCAGATGGGCATAATGCTGGAGGAGGGCGAGGAAGAACGCCAGGCCTCGTCCGACGAGGATGCGGAGGGGGGCCAGGATGGACAAGACATGGAGCCACGGAAGGCACAGGAGGCCTGACAACATGTGCACCAGGGTCACTAGGGGGATTGGCCAGCGGATGCTCAAATGTCCCGTTTCCCCCCCTTCCCCACCATACCGAGGCGGCGTACGGTGGTGGATCATGCACCGATCATGAATGTGGTAGGTCTGCCACATGGCACCTCCATATATCTAGTCCCGTCTCCTGTCACCACCAGGGGTGGCCTACAACTGCCCTGGGGACCCTTACCTGTGCCCACCTCCAACACCTATGCCCCACACCACTGCCCCCCACCTAGCACACCCTCTGCACGCAGCCCAGCCCATCCTTCGAACCCCTCAGACATAGCACCAAGGCAGTTCGGAACGTTGCTGAACAGGTTTTTAGTGTGCTATATACAGGAATTGTATCTAGCCCCTATCGCTAACCTATGTGCTTCACCCATGCCAACATAACTAGTGTCAAACTTCCTGGCCTTGCGTGCCCTAAAGCTCCGTCTAGGTGGGTCCCCAGGCGGTATATCAGGAGTGGAGGAGGCCTGCTGCAATTCCCGCCCTAAGATGCGGGTCCCTTTTGGTAACCATCCTCTGGAGCGACCATGCCTGGCAGTTATCCAGGTGCCCCAGGCGCTGTGGTGCCATCCTGGCCTGCCCGCTGCCCATCGGATGCGCCAGGAACAGGTGAGGGAGGAGGACTCAGAGGTGCTATGGTATTCCGGAACCACCCCTGTTGGAATCACCGACGCGGACTCCACCACCACTTCCTCCCTCGGGATGCCAATTGGCTCCCGGGCTACTCTCTGGGACATGGGGGCAGCCAGAGTGAGCTCCTGGGACTCCGCCACCATCTGGCGCTGCCAGTCCTGGAGGCACGCTCTCGTCTCAACCAGGGTCTCCATGCTCATGGCCATGGAGCACAGGGACTGGGCCAGCTCCCTCTGGGACTGTGCCAGCTCCCTCTGTGTCTGGTCCACGTCAGCCAGCGTCAGGCCAATGCTCTCGGCGCTCGCAGCCATGGACCGTTGTGATTGGACCACGCTCTGGAGCGCCGCATTGATGTTCATGTAGCCCTGGTACATGGCTGCCTGTGACATCGTGGCCCTGTCCTGCGCCCCTGTCCATACAGTGCCCCAGGTCTTGGACATCTTGAGCCATGGCTAATACCGTCGCATCCAAGGCATCCACTGCGGATGCCTCTCATGCACTGTTGGCTTGGGTAGCATGCATGGTCAGCACCGCCTCCGCTGTTGGACTGCACCTGCAGGCGCTGGATGATTGCTGACCCTCATGTAGGCGACTGCATCTCCATCATTGATGGGACTACCCTTTCTAGAGGTCAAAGACCCATCTGGATGGCAGCTAGTCCCTGGGGTAGGGCTGCTCTTCCACCCTCTGGAGGTTCCTGATGTACCGCAGCAGGTGTGTGGTGCGTATCAAATAGTGCCCCAGGAGCCTCTTCACTAATATGCCCAACTGAGATGGGTGTTTCTGGGGTGGTGGAGGTTGGTTTCAGGGCCTGGAGAATCGCCGGATCGGCGCCGGGTCTGATTACGGCGTGGAAGTGGATCTCTGCCCCCCCGCCAGCCACGACTTTGGCACGCGGCTGCGGAGAATCCAGCCCAAGATGCATGGTTAGACACTGAGTGGGGTGGTGGGTAGGTGCCACACTTGCCATAGAGTCATCGCTATTAATTGGGGGTTCACTTGGTTCCCCGACGCCGACCACCGCCTTGGTGACTGCCCGCTCTCCGATCCCACTGAGCAGGGCGAACGCCCTCTGCTCAGCGGCGGTGAGGAACCACAGCTCCGGCGGTCCCCTTCCAGTCTTCTCCCGCTCCTTCCACCATATTGATGCAAGTCAAAAACTCTCCAGTATTGTCAATTTGTGTCTCACACAGCGCATTGTTACAACATCCTGGGTGAGTGCCAGGCCAATTCCAGCCCCACACACCCCTGAGTCCCAACATAAGTGAATTAACTAATAATTTGTGTATGCCCCTAAGATCTTTGACCCCTGATTGCTCCAATGGGTTTCAGGCACCAGACTTGTAAGTAACATTAAAACATTTGTTTATGTATAACAAAAGTAAAAGATGAACGTAGAATGGAAAAATGGTCTTCTCGTCTAACTATTCACAAGGCCCCGTCCCACCCTCCACCCAGACACACACAAGACAGACACATGGGGCTGGATTCTCCGCACCTCGACGCTAAAATCGTGTTCGGCGACAGGGCGGAGAATCCGGCTTCCCACACAAAATCGGGATTGGCGCCGCGATTCTCCGGCCCCCAAAAAGCGGTGTATTCGGGGAATACGCTGCGCCAATTATCAACCGCCTCAGGCCATTGCCTGAGGCCCGCCTTGCTATTCTCCGTCCCCGACCGGCCGAATTCCCGACGGCGTGGACCACTCATGGTCCCACTGACCATGATACCTGCGTGGCAGCTGTGGACTTAGTCCGAGGCCGCCACAGTCGGGGGAGGGTCGATCGGAGGGCAGGGGCGGCCTCATTCGGGACTGTGTTTTTTTTGTGCGGGCAGTCCGGGTCAGGCGAGCGGCCAATCGGGGGCACTATTTCCGCGGTCCAGGTCCGTGGTCTGAGTCCGCCATGGAGCACAGCGCGGCCACTGGAGGCTGCCGCCGTGCGCATGTGGGGCCTCTGACCCGGAGGTGCGGGGGGCCGTATCGGCAGCTGGAGCTGTGGGCTGCGCTGCCTGCTAGCCCCCCGCAAGGCTGTGAATTTGTGGCCTTTTCATGCCAGTTTTCCTGACGGAAAAGACCACAGTTTTCACAAAGGCGTCGGGACATAGTCCCGAAAACGGAGAATCCAGCCATGGTGTGATTACAGTTCAAAACCAACAGTCTGTAATTTTAAAACCAGCCAGCAGGACAAGCATTAAAAGGAAGCAAGGATTAGTCAAGGAGTTAACAAGTTCCTTACAATATGTACAGAAACTTTCTTCTTTAGTGAGGAACCATTAGATTCTTTGAAATCACAGCTAGAACCAGCTTCAACTATAACTATTGCTGATATGAGATCAAAGAAAGAAAAGTATAGCACAGGAACAGGCCCTTCGGCCCTCCAACCTGCGCCGAGCATGTTGCCCACCTAACCTAAAACCTTCTACACTCTGGGGTCCGAACCACACTATTCCCGTCCTATTCATGTCTTTGTCAAAACACCCCTTAAACGTCACTATTGTCCCTGCTTCCACCACCTCTTCCGGCAGCGAGTTCCAGGCACCCACTATCCTCTGTGTAAAAAACTTTCCTCGCATATCTCCTCGAAACCTTGCCCCTCGCACCTTAAATTTATGTCCACTAGTAATCGACTCTTCCACCCTGGGAAAAACTTCTGAGTATCTACTCTGTCCATGCACCTCAGAATTTTGTAGACTTCTACCAGGTCCTCCCTCAACCTCCACCGTTACAGTGAGAACAAACCAAGTTTATCCAACCTCTCCTCATAGCTAATGCCCTCTGTACCAGATAACATCCTGGTATACCTCTTCTGTACCCTCTCCGGAGCCTCCACATTCTTCTGGTAGTGTGGCGACCAGAATTGAACACCATATTCCAAGTGTGGCCTTACTATGATTCTATACAGCTGCAGCCTGACTTGCCAATTTTTATACTCAATGTCCCGGCTGATGAAGGCAAGCATGCCGTATGCCTTCTTGGGCTTGGGATTGCCACCAACAGGTGTTTTACATGAATTTTCCAATTTTGCCATCTAACAGGTCTACATTCGATCTTTTTAACTACATGAATACAATTCAGAATTCTGGACAAATGGCATGTTGGGCAATTAGCTCCATCTAGCTTTGGTTTTTGGAGAGGATACCCCTCGTGCAGTGGCTTCAACCCAAACTAATGCTACTCTGTCTTCCACTTTGCTCTGATGTTCTGGTATCAGTGATTAATAAATTCATTGTAACATTGCCATTTCAGAGGGGTATACAACATTGCTGATCTGGAGTCACATGTCGACCAGACAACGTAAAGACAGCAGATTTCCTTCCTTAAAGGACAATTGTGAACCAACTGGGTTTTCAGGATAATAGATGATGGTTTATGGTCACCATTACTGAGACTATCTTTCAGTTCCAGATATCTATTACAGCTGTCATGGTGGGATTTGAATCCAGAGCATAAGCCTGGACCTCTAGATTACTCGTCCACTGATAGTACACTACGCCACCAGCTCCCCCGATTTGAAGAGCTCATTTAGAACTTTCAGGGAATCCGAGCACATACCCTCATCAGATGAGTCGTCTTGTACTGGTTCTGGTGTCGAACAACTGCTCTCTGTATGCTGTGATCTATTTGGTGCCGGACGATCACTGGTTTTGCATCCTATATATCCCTGAACTGAGACCTAATATCAGAAAACACTTGTCAGCAATGCAGACAGATACAATTCAACATGCTGGAAAGAAAGGATGTCCTAACTCATAGCTACTCCAATACAATATTCTTCATATAAATGTTGTAATTGCATCCATATATAGTGCAAGCATTAAGAGTAATATGTCAATTTGTTGGCAAGATAACATATTGAAAATAATTTAAAGATAAAAAAACAACTGTAAACAGTGTCTGATATGTTCCCCTTGATAACAGGTGAAAAACTCAAAAGATGAAGGGAACTATTGTGATTTGGTGGGACCAAATCAACTTTAAGATTCAATTTTCTGATTGGCTGAAAGATTGCCACTTAGAACTGGAGAAATAATGCAGAAGTTAAAAGACAGCAATCTGAGGGGAAATTGAACTACAAAAATGGACAGGAAGCAGCACAAGGAAAGTTGAATATTTTTAGCTTATTTTGTAAGGTACTACATTAATTTGTTTTAGCAATATAATTCCTCTGGATTTAAACTGCAATTATTAGTGTAATATTAGTCTAACATGCAGGAATTTTTTGTGTGTCCCTCTTAGTCTTCTATTCTTCCTCAAGGAGTACTGGGGAGGTTGGAGTACTCAAGCAGAGATTTGGGGAACTGTGGCATTGTAGAATCTTGGACATGATGAGGGAAGTTATTGGGGACATTAAATTGTCTAATGGGACTACTAGCAGTAGGTACACTGGAGGGAAATTAGGTTGTGGAAGCACAGAGGGAAAATGGTGACTGAATGTACTGAAGGGGAAATGTGGATATTAAGTGCTGGCTATGGGGCCTATTCACAGCCCAGGGCATTAGTTCAGCCACGGATATTTAACATGGCTCACACTCAGCAGACCCAGAAACAAAACACTTAGTTAAGTTGATTCTTACTTTAATCTAAAAGCAAACTATTGCGGATGCTGTAATTCTGAAATAAAAACAGAAAATGCTGTAAAAAGGTCAGCATGTCTGACAGCATCCATGGAGAGAGAAACAGAATTAATATTGTGTGTCCCTATGACTTCTTCAGAGCTGCAGAGTTGTTTCTTACATTTGTTTGCTCAACTGTTGTTGGGCCCAATGACCTCTCCTGTTCCTAAAAAATATAAACATTTTAGGTGCTCATCCGTTTGGAGCCCAAGGGTTAGTAAACTCACAAAAATGGGAGAGCAGAGATACTTCGGAGTTCAGACACACAAGAAGAGGAGCAGTTGTAAAAGGTTTATGAATAAAACTAAAGCAAAATGGCGCAGGGATCCAGGAGCTGGCACAGAGGAAAGGAGGCCCCCCGACAGAGAGTCCGGCCCGCCGATTGGAGGGCCCCGATCGCGGACCAGGCCACTATGGAAGCCCTACCCGGGGTTGGACACCCCCCCCCCCTCCCACAGGCAGCCCCCAGACCCTTCAACCCTGAGGTCCTGCCGGCCCAGAGCATGTTAGAACGGCGCTGGTGGGACCCGTATTTTTTTCGGCTGGCCGGAGAATCGCGCCGCTGCCGGAGGACCGCGCTACGGCCGTTTGCGGCGATTCTCCGTGCGGCCTAGCGCCATGCGCGCCCGCCCGTTTTTTCACGGGCGGGAGAATGGTGTCTCGGTGTCAGGGCGGCGTGACGCAATTCACGCAGCCCCCACCGATTCTCCGGCTCGGCGGGGGGTCAGAGAATCGCGTCCAATATGTGTCCTGTTTTGGAAGGATGTCAAAACCATGGAAAGGCTGCTGAAGTGATGTACTAAAATAATACCAAGGATGAGAACCTTATGTTGAGGAAAGACTAGGGAAACTAGAACAGAGAAGGCTAAAAGGAGATCTGAGAGAAGTGTTCGAAATTGTGTGGGAAATCAGGAAAAGCTATTTCTACTGGTCAGGAAGTAGGTAACCTAAGAGTATACATTTAAGATAATTACCAAAAGAATAAAGGTAGAGAGGAATCTTTTCACATTAAAATGGAATCTCCCTCTTGAAACAGTGAGGGAAGCAGAATACGTAATAATGTTGAGAAGGGCAGGGAAATGAGATTAACTGGATAGTCTTTCCGATTGCTGGCATTGATTGAATGGCTTCCTTCCTGTGTCGTACAATTCTATAATTTAGTAATCGAACATGCAATTATTTTGATCATGACCTGCTGTCTTATTTGACTGCTGCTGCCGCCATCGATATCCATTGACTTTGTTGTTGGAAATTTGTGTTGGATGTTTGTTTGAATAATTCCATCCTTCTCAAATTGGATGATGTCATTTGTTGAATCCCAGGGACTGGTACTGGAAAGAGAGAAAAGGCAGAGGAGCATCATATATTGGGTATAAATCTCTCGGGTTTTGTAGAAGATTCCCGTAGGGATTAGCGTACGTCTACAGGAGAAAGACCTATACTGGGCTAAAGTAGCGGCTATCACTTACGAGACATGCGATAGCCAAGCCCTATTGTCAAATATTGACTCCCTCAGTCCAGATTTAAAAATCAGGGACAATTACAGGGAATTATTTATTTGTTTTTCATATTTTAATTATCTTTCCTTGGAGAATAATGTCAAGCACTGGAAGAATTCACAGGGTGAATAGTCTGAAAGGCCACAGCATGAACACTGGATTGGGTTCAAATCCTGCTCCTTCTAATTTGAGGCAGAAATGTTACAGCTAAGCCAAAAGTTCACTACTTACTTGGAAGTAAAAGTTGACATTTTCAACTGTTTGTATATATTGGTGAACACTAGATACAGAACAAATGTTGAGCAAGGTTGAAACTTCAGACATAAAACAGGTAGAATTGCGACATCTACAACATGACTCAAGGATTTTAACTGTAATAACTTGCTATGAAAATTCAATATTCCAGAAAGTTTGAACACAATCAGACTGATGGGACTTTTGTTCAAAATGACAGCTGACTCAGGTTAAAGCATCAACACAAAGATCTTCCCAATTCCACGGCAGCCAATTGGAAACACTGTCAGTATGATACAATCATTCCCTGGGTACTAGTCACATTTATGATACTCTGTGCTCCCTAAAATTTTGGAAAAAAGGAAAAAATGCTCTATTGATCTTTCAGTAAATTTCTCATACAGGCTGCGTGGACCACTGTGACCTTGCATGTCACGTTCTGAGCTGAAGATGGATTTGTGGAAATGCACTCATGAAGGAGTTGCGACAGATATTTGAAATTATGGGGAAAATATAAAAGTTTTTTTTTAAATCCAAGCACATCAATAGTGTCATCTGTTATGTGACAGTAATATACTGGAACCCTGAGCACACCATGCTTCAGTTTGAGAACTGAGGACATTTATGACTCAGACTTATTTTTTAACCATTTTGTTGACACATCTGAAAGTGCTGATTTTGGCTGAAGTAGGCTCATCCAAATGGCTTTTCTCCATATGTGATCCGACAGCACGAGGTTTCTGTATTACACATAGGAAAATTGTGGACTGGTTAGCACAGAAGTGAAAAATGCCACAGTTTATCTGCAGGCTATTTTGCAGTGGTGGTGACTGAGCTCAGTCCTTCCCTCTCCTGACATTTTCCAGCAGGTGTCACTGGAGATAGCTGCTTAATTTCTACCCAAGTGCTAATGCAATAGCTGTAAAGCAGTCCTGAATGAGGTAAACTCAGAAGGATAAGCCTGCATAATTCTTTGCCTGTAGGACGCCTTACTCATTGAATAGTAGTTTTATCAGTCTGGCAGGGCACGTGGGCAGGAGAGTTATAATTTTATCTTCCTTTGTAGTGTACAAATATGTGTGATGAGGATCACATACTCTCTGAATTTGTACTGCCAATTCTTTGTCGCCACATCCTGCTGGAAGAGTCTTGCCACCCAGTCCTCGCTTTTCTCAGTACGCTCTTTGGCAGCCTTGCGCTGTGCTTCCTCCAGAATAAATTTCTCCAGTGTCGCCTGTTCCTGATCACGGTTCTTTATTGCCCTGGTCACTTGCTGCCACAGCCTAGAAGAACAGTGGAAATGATTACAATCTGCACCTGTAATACCATTGTTGTGTAGAAGTCACCAAAAAGAGGAAACTAATTTCCAGCAGTTAGGTAGAATTCAATAAAACAGGAGCAAGCTAAGTCCTTAGTGCTGTATAGAGCATGGAGGCATTAACAGCACTGACTGGGAGGGGAAGGCTGTGGTCTGCTTGGCATGGTGCCACCCGGTCCATCAAGGTGCAAGCTGCCTGAAGGCTCAGTGACTTGGCAGCGAGGCAGAACGTCAGCAGCAAAGGAAGGAGAGGGAAGCCAAATTGTGGCTATGAATTCCACTCCCCGCGCAGCCATATGCCCCCAATGCGGAAGAACCTGTGGATCCAGAATCGGGCTTCTCAGTCATCTGAAGCCTCACCAAGCCGATGGACAACTTCCTTGATTTCAAGGAACCGCCGAGAACAACAGCTATATAGAACTCATAAATGCAAGTCACATCACGTGCAGTCATTATATAGTATTTATTAACACAAGGATATGTCAAGACCTGGCAGCTACGCTAAAGCTATTAATAATAGCAAAACACTGCATCCTGAGTTGTGGGAGCTGTATGGAGCCAGTTAATAATGAATCATGCCAGGTCCTGCCTGATGTATTCAACATATTGCCATCAGAGGCCATCAGAGGCGACTGGGTGCCAGCTGTTGGGTAGAATAATACAGCAAGCAGCCAGGGCTCAGCTGCTATAACAATTACATATTTACAATGTCGAAGGCACAGATTACAACCTATTTCTCAACACAGCCTGTTGTATTTTGTAATCCTCAAATAATCATTTTGTGCTGTCCATTTGCAGATTAATCATTTTCTGTTTTTTTACAAATCTGACAGTTGAGAGACGTCCAGGTCAGTCACAAGGTACTGAACATCCCATTGGATGCTTGTTCAGACTGGATAACTCTAAATATAATTGTTTGCACAAGTTCAAAGAGATGCTCCTTGTCATGTTTCTCAGAGACATCTCAAAATAATTCATATATTCAGAATTAATTCCAGCAGAGGGCATTGAGCGGAGCTGCTGATTGGCTGTTGCGGGGGAAGTTTGCATACGTCCGTGTGCTCACCCTAACTTGAAGGTGTACCTCAGCAAGAGACTCTAGCTGTTCAAGTGAAGACAAGCATCAAGCAGAGGGCAGTACAGCAGAGATGCTGATTGGCTGTTGCGGGGGAAATTTGCATACGTACGTGTGCTCACCCTAATTTGAAGGTGGTTTGTGGAGGAGCTGTTGTCAAGTGGCACTTAAACCCGAAACACTTCTTCAGTGTTTCTATCCCTATCCCCTCCTCTAACCAAAAAAACCCAACCGCTGTTAAGATCAAGAGGAAGGCTCGAGGGCAGGTAGAAGTCGAAAGAAGTTGAACCGTGACATCACAGCCTGCAGGTAAGGGACTGGCTGGTGACTGGTAAGTAGGTTTTCTTTTATTTTCCCTCAGGTGTTATCGTGCGGGGCCCAGAGGTTGTTGAGTGAGTGCTTGCTGAGAAGGGGGTTGAATAACTGGTAAGCTCTTTCTTTCTTTTTCTTTTTTTATCTAGAGGGGATCGCAGGGAAGGTAGTGCAATGTTCCTCCTGCAGAATGTTTGAGGTGAGGGACGCCATCAGTGTCCCTGCTGATTTCATCTGTGGGAAGTGCACCCATCGCCAGCTCCTCAGAAACCGCGTTAGGGAACTGGAGCTGGAGCTGGATGAACTTCGGATCATTCGGGAGGCAGAGTTGGTCATAGATAGAAGCTTCAGGGATGTAGTTACTCTGAAGAATAAAGATTGATGGGTGACGGTGAGAGGGGCTGGGAGGAAGCAGTCAGTACAGGGATCCCCTGTGGTCGTTCCCCTTAGTAACAAGTATACCGCTTTGGATACTGTTGGGGGGGGGGAAACATACCAGGGGTAAGCCATGGGTACAGGTCTCTGGCACAGAGTCTGTCCCTGTTGCTCAGAAGGGAAGGGGGGAGAGGAGTAGAGCATTAGTCATTGGAGACTCCATAGTTAGGGGGATAGATAGGAGATTCTGTGGGAACGAGACAGACTCGCGGTTGGTGTGTTGCCCCCCAGGTGCCAGGGTGCATGATGTCTCGGATCGTGTTTTCGGGATCCTTAAGGTGGAGGGGGAGCAGCCCCAAGTCATGGTCCACATAGGTACCAACGACATAGGTAGGAAAAGGGATAGGGATGTAAGGCAGGAATTCAGGGAACTAGGGTGGAAACCTAGATCTAAGACAAACAGAGTTATTATCTCTGGGTTGCTACCCGTGCCACGTGCTAGCGAGACGAGGAATAGGGAGGGAGAGGAGTTGAACACGTGGCTACAGGGATGGTGCAGGTGGGAGGGTTTCAGATTTCTGGATAATTGGGGCTCATTCTGGGGTCGGTGGGACCTCTACAAACAGGATGGTCTACACCTGGACCAGAGGGGTACCAATAACCTGGGGGGGAAATTTGCTGATGCTCTTCGGGAGGGTTTAAACTAGTTCAGCAGGGGCTTGGGAACCTGATTTGTAGCTCCAGTATACAGGAGGTTGAGAGTAGTGAGGTCATGAGTAAGGTTTCAAAGTTGCAGGAGTGTACCGGCAGGCAGGAAGGTGGTTTAAAGTGTGTCTTCTTCAATGCCAGGAGCATCCGGAATAAGGTGGGTGAACTTGCGGCATGGGTTGGTATCTGGGACTTCGATGTTGTGGCCATTTCGGAGACATGGATAGAGCAGGGACATAGAACATAGAACATTACAGCGCAGTACAGGCCCTTCGGCCCTCGATGTTGCGCCGACCTGTGAAACCACTCTAAAGCCCATCTACACTATTCCCTTATTGTCCATATGTCGATCCAATGACCATTTGAATGTCCTTCGTGTTGGCGAGTCCACTACTGTTGCAGGCAGGGCATTCCACGCCCTTACTACTCTCTGAGTAAAGAACCTACCTCTGACATCTGTCTTATATCTATCTCCCCTCAATTTAAAGGTATGTCCCCTCGTGCTAGACATCACCATCCGAGGAAAAACGCTCTCACTGGCCACCCTATCCAATCCTCTGATGATCTTGTATGCCTCAATTAAGTCACCTCTTAACCTTCTTCTCTCTAACGAAAACAGCCTCAAGTCCCTGAGCCTTTCCTCATAAGATCTTCCCTCCATACCAGGCAACATTCTGGTAAATCTCCTCTGCACCCTTTCCAATGCTTCCACATCCTTCCTATAATGCGGCGACCAGAATTGTACGAAATACTCCAAATGCGGCCGCACCAGAGTGTTGTATAGCTGCAACATGACCTCATGGCTCCGAAACTCAATCCCTCTACCAATAAAAACTAACACACCGGACGCCGTCTTAACAACCCTCTCAACCTGGGTGGCAACTTTCAGGGATCTATGCACATGGACACCGAGATCTCTCTGCTCATCCACACTGCCAAGAATCTTACCATTAGCCCAGTACTCAGTCTTCCTGTTATTCCTTCCAAAATGAATCACCTCACACTTTTCTGCATTAAACTCCATTTGCCACCTCTCAGCCCAGCGCTGCAGCTTATCTATGTCCCTCTGTAACTTGTAACATCCTTCCGCACGGTCCACAACTGCACCGACTTTAGTGTAATCTGCAAATTTACTCACCCATCCTTCTACGCCCTCCTCCAGGTCATTTATGAAAATGACAAACAGCAGTGGCCCCAAAACAGATCCTTGTGGTACACCACTAGTAACTGGACTCCTGTCTGAACACTTCCCATCAACCACCACCCTTTGTCTTCTTCCAGCTAGCCAATTTCTGATCCAAACTGCTAAATCACCCTGAATCCCATGCCTCTGTATTTTCTGCAGTAGCCGAACATGGGGAACCTTATCAAACGCTTTACTGAAATCCATATACACCACATCAACTGCTTTACCCTCATCCACCTGTTTGGTCAACTTCTCAAAGAACTCAATAAGGTTTGTGAGGCACGACCTACCCTTCACAAAACCGTGTTGACCATCTCTAATCAAATTATTCCTTTCCAGATGATTATACATCCTATCTCTTATAAACCTTTCCAAGATTTTGCCCACAACAGAAGTAAGGCTCACTGGTCTATAGGTTATCTCTATTCCCCTTCTTGAACAAGGGGACAACATTTGCTATCCTCCAGTCTTCTGGCACTATTCCTGTGGACAAAGATGACTTAAAGATCAAGGCCAAAGGCTCAGCAATCTCCTCCCTAGCTTCCCAGAGAATCCTAGGATAAATCCCATCCGGCCCAGGTGTCTTATTTATTTTCACACTTTCCAGAATTGCTAACACTTCCTCCTTATGAACCTCAAGCCCTTCTAGTCTCGTAGCCTGAATCTCAGTATTCTCCTCGACAACATTATCTTTTTCCTGTGTGACTACTGACAAAAAATATTGATCTAGCACCTCTCCTATCTCCTCGGACTCCAAGCACAACTTCCCACTACTGTCCTTGACTGGCCCTACACTTACCCTAGTCATTCTTTTATTCCTGAGATATCTATAGAAAGCTTTAGGGTTATCCTTGATCCTACCTGCCAAATACTTCTCATGTCCCCTCCTGGCTCTTCTTAGCTCTCTCTTTAGGTCCTTCCAAGCTAACTTGTAACACTCGAGCACCTTAACTGAACCTTCATGTCTCATCTTTACATAAGCCTCCTTCTTCCTCTGTGCAAGTGTTTCGACTGCTTTAGTAAACCACGGTTCCCTCACTCGACCACTTCCTCCCTGCCTGACAGGTACATACTTATCAAGGACACGCAGTAGCTGTTCCTTGAACAAGCTCCACATTTCCATTGTGCCCATCCCCTGTAGTTTTCCTCTCCATCCGATGTATCCTAAGTCTTGCCTCATCGCATCATAATTGCCTTTCTCCCAGATATAACTCTTGCCCTCAGGTATATACCTATCCCTTTCCATCACTAAAGTAAACGTAATCGAATTGTGGTCACTATCACCAAAGTGCTCACCTACCTCCAAATCTAACACCTGTCCTGGTTCATTACCCAGTACCAAATCCAATATGGCCTCGCCTCTCGTTGGCATATCTACATACTGTGTCAGGAAACCCTCCTGCACACATTGGACAGAAACGGACCCATCTAATGTACTCGAACTATAGCGTTTCCAGTCAATATTTGGAAAGTTAAAGTCCCCCATAACAACTACCCTGTTGCTTTCGCTCCTATCCAAAGAATCATCTTTGCAATCCTCTTCTCACATCTCTGGAACTTTCCGGAGGCCCATACTACCTCAGTAGACAAGTCCTCATCAAACGTCCTTTCTGCCACCTTAATACTGTCTTTGACTAACAATGCCACCCCTCCCCCTCTTTTACCACCTTCCCTGAGCTGACTGAAATATCTAAATCCCGGCACCTGCAACAACCATTCCTGTCCCTGCTCTATCCATGTCTCCGAAATGGCCACAACATCGAAGTTCCGGGTACGAACCCATGCCGCAAGTTCACCCACCTTATTCCGAATGCTCCTGGCATTGAAGAAGACACACTTTAAACCACCTTCCTGCCTGCCGGTACACTCATGCAACTTTGAAACCCTACTCATGACCTCACTACTCTCAACCTCCTCCAATTCAGGTTCCCAAGCCCCTGCTGAACTAGTTTAAACCCTCCCGAAGAGCATCAGCAAATTTCCCCCCCCCCAGAATATTGGTACCCCTCTGGTCCAGGTGCAGACCATCCCGTTTGTAGCGGTCCCACCGACCCCAGAATGAGCCCCAATTATCCAGAAATCTGAAACCCTCCCTCCTGCACCATCCCAGTAGCCACGTGTTCAACTCCTCTCTCTCCCTATTCCTCGTCTCGCTATCACGTGGCACGGGGAACAACCCAGAGATAATAACTCTGTTTGTCCTAGATCTAAGTTTCCACCCGAGCTCCCTGAATTCCTGCCTTACATCCCCATCCCTTTTCCTACCTATGTCGTTGGCACCTATATGGACCACGACTTGGGGCTGCTCCCCCTCCCCCTTAAGGATCCCGAAAACACGATCTGAGACATCACGCACCCTGGCACCTGGGAGGCAACACACCAACCGTGAGTCTGTCTCGTTCCCACAGAATCTCCTATCTATCCCCCTAACTATGGAGTCTCCAATGACTAATGCTCTACTCCTCTCCCCCCTTCCCTTCTGAGCAACAGGGACAGACTCTGTGCCAGAGACCTGTACCCCATGGCTTAACCCTGGTAAGTCCCCCCCCCCAACAGTATCCAAAGCGGTATACTTGTTACTAAGGGGAACGGCCACAGGGGATCCCTGTACTGACTGCTTCCTCCCAGTCCCTCTCACCGTCACCCATCTATCTTTATTCTTCGGAGTAACTACATCCCTGAAGCTTCTATCTATGACCAACTCTGCCTCCCGAATGATCCGAAGTTCATCCAACTCCAGCTCCAGTTCCCTAACGCGGTTTCTGAGGAGCTGGAGATGGGTGCACTTCCCACAGATGAAATCAGCAGGGACACTGACGGCGTCATCCCCTCTAGATAAAAAAGAGAAAGAAAGAGCTTACCTGTTATTCACGCCCCCTCTCAGCAAGCACTCACTCAGCAACCTCTGCGCACCGCACGATAACACCCGAGGGAAAATAAATAAAAACTACTTACCAGTCACCAGACAATCCCTTACCTGCAGGCTGTGATGTCACGGTTCAACTTTCCAGTTCTACCTGCCCTCGAGCCTTCCTCTTGATCCTTACAGCGGTTGTTTACTTTTTGGTTAGAGGAGGGGGTAGGGAGGGAAACACTGAAGAAGTGTTTCGGGTTTAAGTGTCACTTGACAAGAGCTCCTCCACAAACCACCTGCAAGTTAGGATGAGCACACGGACGTATGCAAATTTCCCCTGCAACGGCCAATCAGCAGCTCCGCTCTACTGCCCTCTGCTGGATGCTTGTCTTCACTTGAACAGCTAGGGTCTCTTGTTCAGGTACACCTCCAAGTTAGGGTGAGCACACGGGCATATGCAAATCTCCCCTGCAACGGCCAGTCAGCAGCTCCGCTCTACTGCCCTCTGCTGGATGCTTGTCTTCACTTGAACAGCTAGGGTCTCTTGTTCAGGTACACCTCCAAGTTAGGGTGAGCACACGGACGTATGCAAATTTCCCCTGCAACGGCCAATCAGCAGCTCCGCTCTACTGCCCTCTGCTGGAATGGTTGTTGCAGGTGCCGGTGTTTAGATATTTCAGTAAGCTCAGGGAAGGTGGTAAAAGAGGGGGAGGGGTGGCATTGTAAGTCAAGGACAGTATTACGGTGGCAAAAAGGACGTTTGATGAGGACTCGTCTACTGAGGTAGTATGGGCTGAGGTTAGAAACAGGAAAGGAGAGGTCACCCCCTGTTAGGGGTTTTCTATAGGCCTCCAAAAAGTTCCAGAGATGTAGTGGAAAGGATTGCAAAGATGATTCTGGATAGGAGCGAAAGCAACAGGGTAGTTGTTCTGGGAGACTTTAACTTTCCAAATATTGACTGGAAACGCTATAGTTTGAGTACCTTAGATGGGTCTGTTTTTGTCCAATGTGTGCAGGAGGGTTTCCTGACACAGTATGTAGATAGGCCAACGAGAGGCGAGGCCATATTGGATTTGGTACTGGGTAATGAACCAGGATAGGTGTTAGATTTGGAGGTAGGTGTGCACTTTGGTGATAGTGACCACAATTCGATTAAGTTTACTTTAGTGATGGAAAGGGATAGGTATATACCTGAGGGCAAGAGTTATATCTGGGGGAAAGGCAATTATGATGCGATGAGGCAAGACTTAGGATGCATCGGATGGAGAGGAAAACTGCAGGGGATGGGCACAATGGAAATGTGGAGCTTGTTCAAGGAACAGCTACTGCGTGTCCTTGATAAGTATGTACCTGTCAGGCAGGGAGGAAGTGGTCAAGCGACGGAACCGTCGACCAAGCAGTCGAAACACTTGTCAAGAGGAAGATGGAGGCTTATGTAAAGATGAGACATGAAGGTTCAGTTAGGGCGCTCGAGAGTTACAAGTTAGCTAGGAAGGACCTAAAGAGAGAGCTAAGAAGAGCCAGGAGGGGACATGAGAAGTCTTTGGCAAGTAGGATCAAGGATAACCTTAAAGCTTTCTATAGATATGTCAGGAACAAAAGAATGACTAGGGTAAGAGTAGGGCCAGTCAAGGACAGTAGTGGGAAGTTGTGCTTGGAATCTGAGGAGATAGGAGAGGTGCTAAATGAATATTTTTCGTCAGTATACACACAGGAAAAAGACAATGTTGTCGAGGAGAATACTGAGATTCAGGCTACGAGACGAGAAGGGCTTGCGGTTCATAAGTCATCTTTGTCCACAGGAATAGTGCCAGAAGACTGGAGGATAGCAAATGTTGTCCCCTTGTTCAAGAAGGGGAGTAGAGACAACCCTTGCAACTATAGACCAGTGAGCCTTACTTCTGTTGTGGGCAAAATCTTGGAAAGGTTTATAAGAGATAGGATGTATAATCATCTGGAAAGGAATAATTTGATTAGAGATAGTCAACACGGTTTTGTGAAGGGTAGGTCGTGCCTCACAAACCTTATTCACTTCTTTGAGAAGGTGACCAAACAGGTGGATGAGGGTAAAGCAGTTGATGTGGTGTATATGGATTTCAGTAATGCGTTTGATAAGGTTCCCCACGGTAGGCTACTGCAGAAAATACGGAGGCATGGGATTCAGGGTGATTTAGCAGTTTGGATCAGAAATTGGCTAGCTGGAAGAAGACAAAGGGTGGTGGTTGATGGGAAATGTTCAGACTGGAGTCCAGTTACTAGTGGTGTACCACAAGGATCTGTTTTGGGGCCACTGCTGTTTGTCATTTTTATAAATGACCTGGAGGAGGGCGTAGAAGGATGGGTGATTAAATTTGCAGATGACACTAACGTCGGTGGAGTTGTGGACAGTGCGGAAGGATGTTACAAGTTACAGAGGGACATAGATAAGCTGCAGCGCTGGGCTGAGAGGTGGCAAATGGCGTTTAATGCAGAACAGTGTGAGGTGATTCATTTTGGAAGGAATAACAGGAAGGCAGAGTACTGGGCTAATGGTAAGATTCTTGGCAGTGGAACGCAGTAGGGACCGAGGAGGGTTGGCGCTGCCAAACCTGGGGAGCTACTACTGGGCAGCAAATGTGGCGATGATCCGCAAGTGGGTTATGGAGGGAGAGGGGGCGTCATGGAAGAGGATGGAGATGGCGTCCTGTAAAGGAACGAGCCTGGGGGCGTTGGTGACGGCACCGCTGCCGCTCTCGCCGACAAAGTATACCACAAGCCCGGTGGTGGTGGCAACGCTAAGGATTTGACGACACCGGGGTGCAATGGGAGCATCGGTGTGGTCCCCGATCAGGGGTAACCACCGGTTTGTCCCGGGGAAGATGGACGGGGGCTTCCAGAGCTGGCATCGGGCGGGGTTTGGAAGAATGGGGGACCTGTTCATCGACGGGACGTTTGCGAGCCTAGGGGCACTGGAGGAGAAGTTCGAGTTACCCCCGTGAAATGCCTTTGGATATATGCAGGTGAGGGCATTTGTGAGGCGACAGGTGAAGGAATTCCCATTGCTCCCGGCACAAGAAGTTCAAGATAGGGTGATCTCGGGTGTATGGGTCGGGGAGGGCAAGTGTCGGAAATACACCAGGAGTTGAAAGAAGAGGGGGAAGCGCTGGTAGAAGAGTTGAAGGGTAAATGGGAGGAGGAGCTGGGGGTGGAGATCGAGGAAGGTCTGTGGGCGGATGCCCTAGGTAGGGTTAATTCCTCCTCCTCGTGTGCCAGGCTCAGCCTGATACAATTTAAGGTGGTCCACAGAGCGCACTTGACGGGGGCAAGGTTGAGTAGGTTCTTTGGGGTAGAGGACAGATGTGGAAGGTGCTCAGGGAGCCCGGCGAACCATGTCCATATGTTTTGGTCATGCCCGGCACTGGAGGGGTTCTGGAGAGGAGTGGCGGGCGCAATATCTCAGTGGTGAAAGTCCGGGTCAAGCCAAGCTGGGGGCTAGCAATATTTGGAGTAGTGGACGAACCGGGAGTGCAGGAGGTGAAAGAGGCCGGCATTCTGGCCTTTGCGTCCCTAGTAGCCCGGCGAAGGATCTTGCTAATGTGGAAGGAGGCGAAGCCCCCCAGCCTTGAGGCCTGGATAAATGATTTGGCTGGGTTCATAAAGTTGGAGAGGATTAAGTTCGCCTTGAGAGGGTCTGCGCAGGGGTTCTACAGGCGGTGGCAACCATTCCTAGACTATCTCGCGGAGCGTTAGAGGAAGGTCGGTCAGCAGCAACCTTGGGGGGGGGGGGCGTCCTGGGAGGGGGAGGGGGGAAAGGGGGGGGGGGGAGGAGGGGGGGGAAAGGGGAGTCTGCCTGGGAGGGTGGATGAGCAAGAGATAACATGAAGTGTTGGGGAAACTGGCAGGTACGGGTGAGGGCCAGTGTACAAAGCTGTGTAAATATATCATTTTGCCATGTATATATCTTGCTCTGCGCGATTTCTCGTTTTTTTTTGTTACGGGGGGGTGGGGGGGGGGGGGGTTATTGTTTGTAAGGGAGAAAAATTGTGTTAAAAAACTTTAATAAATATATTTTCTAAAAAAAGATTCTTGGCAGTGTGGATGAGCAGAGAGATCTCGGTGTCCATGTACATAGATCCCTGAAAGTTGCCACCAAGGTTGAGAGGGTTGTTAAGAAGGTGTACGGTGTGTTAGCTTTTATTGGTAGAGGGATTGAGTTTCGGAGCCATGAGGTCATGTTGCAGCTGTACAAAACTCTGGTGCGGCCGCATTTGGAGTATTGCGTGCAATTCTGGTCGCCGCATTATAGGAAGGATGTGGAAGCATTGGAAAGGGTGCAGAGAAGATTTACCAGAATGTTGCCTGGTATGGAGGGAAGATCTTATGAGGAGAGGCTGAGGGACTTGAGGCTGTTTTTGTTAGAGAGAAGAAGGTGAAGAGGTGACTTCATTGAGGGATACAAGATGATCAGAGGATTGGATAGGGTGGACAGTGAGAGCTTTTTTCCTCAGATGGTGATGTCTAGCATGAGGGGACATAGCTTTAAATTGAGGAGAGATCGATATAGGACAGATGTCAGAGGTAGGTTCTTTACTCAGAGAGTAGTAAGGGCGTGGAATGTCCTGCCTGCAACAGTAGTGGACTCGCCAACACTAAGGACATATGGACTATAAAGGAATAGTGTAGATGGGCTTATTAGAGTGGTTCCACAGGTCGGCGCAACATCGAGGGCCGAAGGGCCTGTACTGCACTGTAATGTTCTATGTTCTATGAAGTGCAGTGACTATATAGTCAAAAAGAGAAGTGAGCCAGGCACAGCACAAGATGCAATAAGATGATGATTAATTTGCCCTTTGTTAGTTGTGCTTGTTGAGGGAAATATGTTGCCTAGAACACTAGAACTGTCCATCCCAACAGGTAGAAGGATCCTCACAGTTCAACATGTCATCTTAGGGAAGGCAATGAAATACCAGTGTAGATCCTGTGCTCAAATCCTGAATAGATCTTAAACTCACAAATGTGACTCAAACGTGAAACTGATTGACGCATCAGTTAAATTGGCTTGAGACTGTAGCTTTAGACTTGCTGCTGCCTGACCCTGCTTTGCAAAGTGAAAGGAAAGAGGGAGTTCATCCAGCCTATTTATGACTCTCTTGTAATAATTAGCATGATGTGTTCACCTCAAACAGCTATTTCCTTTCCTTGATCTAAAGCTGTGATATTATTGATCCTGTCTGACATACCTTTCAGACTCAAAGTTGTCCTGCTCCTCCAACCATACAACATGACGTACTAGACGCTGTTTCTGAATCTCATTGGTGACACTCCAAAACACAACAGAGAGCCCAGTTTTTTTTTCATGGATACACACGTCCCGATCCTGTTGCACAAAGGGAAAAATAGCAGAGTGACAGTGAAAGATTCCCACCTCCCAGAGATTTTCTGGTGCCACCATTTTCTCATTCTACTTTCTGATATTCTAATTGTTAGTTAAAAAATTATTTCTAAATTTTATGTGAATCACATTAAGGAAATTAGTGACCACACAAGCATTCCAATTTAGCTGTAAAATGCGTTAGACACAGGAAAACTCACTCAACATTGCTCCCAGGTCAGGTGCAGCAATAATTATATATAGAGTAATAATCTCTCCATCTACACTATCCCAGCAGAGACACTCGTGCCAAATATATCAAGGGGTTCTTAACTGAGGTCCATAGCCCCATAGTGGTCCGTGGGAAGGTTTCAAAGAGTTCATCAAAAAATAACCAACAGAAACTATTATTTCATCTGCCCTTTCAAGCCACGACCCTTCTGATCAATAATCTTCAGCTAACATACACCAGGACTCGGCCAACACAGTCAGCAACATCAAAAAGATTAGGATTTCCTCAATCAATTTGGTAAGGGGCAGCAACCACTGAATAAATCACCAGCAGTGAAATTGGAATCATCAAAGGAAACACCGACTCACTCCAGTGGGTGCTAGTAACACAGGGTTTGGTTCAGGTCATATCTTGTATTAATTTGTCTCCGATTGATGATCGGTGTAAAAATTAAATGTAATTAACTGGAAACTAAACTTAAGGGGTGGTGTTAATATATCATTGTGTTTTAAATCATCAGTGTAATAAACAGAATTAATGACTATGGTCGAGGTAGTTTTGCTCATCCAAAAATATAACTTTAAATATCACAAGCATTATGGGATTCTTTCATACTCATGCAAGAACTTATTGAATACCACAACATGATGCAATGGGCTGAATTTAATGGTCACGGAAGTGGCCCTGTCCACTGGCCGGGAAGCCAGTTGCAATCCTGCCAAAGCCATTTCTGGGAACCCTGAGAAGATTAAATCCCAATTAGACACTTACTTGCCCCCTGTTAGGGTTCCAGGGCCTTCAGGACAAGCATCCTGCCTCCAAGAGCTGCTGGTCAATCAGAGGCACCTTTGCAAGATTAATGGATGGATGGGAATGAGGAAAAATTGGGAAAACAGAAAAGCTACTAAACACAGCTTTCATTTTGTCTTCAAGCCCAAAATGACTAAAAGCACTTACCCAGTGTCCCTCAAGTGTGGCTTGTACCTCGTCTTCCAGCGTTATCTTTCCTGTGATCTGGTTCACAGTATCACTGCCTCCCAGGAAAGGCTGCCAGTAAACAGGATGTAATTACAATTGGACCAGCAAAGGTAAATCAGAGTAAACCAGAGACTCTTGATTTACTGCAGTTACAGGAAATGTTTGCTAAGTATTAGGGAACTGTTAAACTCTACGTTTACCAGAGCCCTTGGACATAGAGGATAGATTTGTGTAAACTTCACCTGGGCATTAATTTGAACAAGCAGATTGCCAGTTGCATAATCCACTGAATTCTCATTCCACTGGACCAATGGGTTCTACAATAAGCAGGTAATATACAGGATTACCACCCAGGCAGCGAAGAGAAAAGTCTACCTGATTGCATGTATATTTCCCAAAAGAAATCATACACACCTCAGTTTGTAAATGTCCTTTAATGTATCGTGTAGAATTACATAAATGTGATAAAGCAGTCACAGGGTAGCTGGGGCATTGGGCCAGGTCTCTCCCTTACCTTTAGCTTGAATTCCAGTTCTGCTTTGTAGTGGGTTTTCTCACACTCAATGGTTATCTTCCCTCCCATCTCCAGGGTCAATGTTCCATACAAAAGCCCTAGAATATGAAGGGTGAATAAATATTGATACTCAGGTGTTGGCAATACTAACATTTTTGTTCTTCATGGTGCATGTTGGCAGAATATTTCACTATGTGGCCTGATTTTGGTCGAAAGCAAAGCTGGTTTCACTATATGGTTCCTGTTCAGCCTGAAATTTGTCCAGAAAGTTCAATAAAGAAGGTTTCAGATCATGCGGTATATTAAAGAGCATTGGCAAAATTAAGAATTATGCCACTGTCAGATAAGTAGCTTCATACAACTGGATAAAACGTTGGACCC
This sequence comes from Scyliorhinus torazame, assembly GCF_047496885.1. Classification (NCBI taxonomy): domain Eukaryota; kingdom Metazoa; phylum Chordata; class Chondrichthyes; order Carcharhiniformes; family Scyliorhinidae; genus Scyliorhinus; species Scyliorhinus torazame. The sequence continues at coordinate 172,914,344 of NC_092716.1, read as the reverse complement.
ATGTTCCAGGCTCAAAATAGTCAGATAAGTTTTAGCCTTTACAAAGGCTGTTTGGGGTTGGTGAAGAAATGATGGGCATGGTTTAATGAATGAAAGCCACAGTGAGAGCAAGACAAGGGGCACAGCATTAGAAATGTGAAGAAAAAAATCACATTGGACATCAACAACAATTTATATTTCTACAGTAGTCTTGTCTTACAGAGTGGGGACAGTGACTGAGGAAAATAAATTTACGTGTCAGGAACCATAAATGCATTGTTCAAGGTCATGTGAAGGTACTTGAAAGCAGGGATGAAGGTGGCAAAACAGAAAAACTGAGGAAAGCAGCTCCAGATTATAGGACAAGGTGGTTAAAGGAGTATTCACCAATGGTGGAGCGGAGTGTCGGGGAAATAAAAGAGGCTAGTGAAGTTGTGGCTCATTCATCTCTTCACGTTAGATAGGCATTTTGAAAGATTCTGACAGCTATGGCATCAGGAAGTATTTCTTTACACAGGTGATTGAGAGCTGTAAGAAATTAGCAGCAAGATTCACTGAACCCAGACTAGTGCGCAGAACATTTTAGAAACAGCTCAAAGCAGTAATGGGATGATGGTCCGTTGGTATTCCAGAAGGATGAATTCAACTGTGCTGAAGGACCTCCCTGATCCTATTTTGGGAGTTGCATTCCAGTTCTGCACTGTGCTATGCAACCACAAATCATAGAGGTACCACACCCACAGCAAACAGAGCTATACCTTTACAATGTGCATATGGCATGGTGATAATGTAATCCTCCTGTCTGTTGAGGAACCACAGCCGTGCTTTCCCATCCAATATGGCAGACATTGAATTTCCTGCAGGAGAGAAAAAAAAAGGTACTTTGAGAATGGGCAGCTTAAACCTCTATGCTCTAAACAAAATTTATAGCGCAGTGTAGAAGTGAGTGATCTAGCAAGACGTGTGACACCAGAAAGTCGATCATTGAATTCACACAATCCAGCATCTTATTTGTCATCATTAGTCTGAGTTTCAATAATTCTTTTAAAAATATTTTTGTGCTGATTAGAGTGGATATTTTGGAGTTGGGAATGGGACAGTTTCCATTTCAGGATGGGGCAGATTAAAGCTTCCTCCACACTGAAATAAAACACTTTCATTCATGTAACACCTTTCCTGACCTCAGGACATCCCAATGTGCTTTACAGTTGTTGAGGTGTACCCAAGTGACCCATTGTGTCTTTGCCTCAAGATCACAAGAGCATCCCTGTAACTATTCTTGTCCTGTTGCTATGAGATTGCTAATTGATACTCAGATAGGGCAAATTAATGCTCACGGTCCATACTTTATTGGGACAGCTCAAACACATTTTATATAATGGGTAGTTCCACAATCCTATGCTACCAGTGTGGAACCACTCTCATTGGAACTAGAAGTTAGAGGATTGGAGTTACAGTAGTGGTGTACCTATCTCTGAACTGCACTCCCTTTGCACCTGGTTTTCATGCTAGCGGTATAGAAGTACCCTTGCAGCACCCTTACAGCTGGCAGAGAAAATGCATTTCCACCTATCAGCTGGATTGGACACAGATTTGGGTGAAAGTTCAGTCTTTATAAGGTCCTGGTAAGATACACAATAATTGAGACTATCCTGTTCTTAACATTCAACATGTCCCTTTGACACTACCAACCATTTCCATTGCAGGGAATACCTTCCTATTACTACAACTATCACACAATTTGTTCTCTGACTCTACCTCCCCAACAGGATACTCAATAGAATACCCTGATTGTTGTGAAATACCTCACCATAAAACTTGGAGCGGGCCAGGATAGAGCCACTGATACAGAAATTGTCCTTCCTGTTACTGATGTAAAAGACAGACACTGGGGGATGATGGGATACCTGTAATGAAGCAGAAAGGGTAGTCAGTTTAGGAACTTTACAACCATTTGGAAAACATTCTTTAACGGTCCTATTGAGATGCCTCTGACCCAACACCAGCTTCCCCGAAAAATAAACTAGTATAACACTCTGATCTCATTTCTTTCTCTGATACTGATGAAAGCATCTGTGTTTCTCACTAAGTATCACTATCTTCCCCAGGATTGTTCTCCTCACCTCCACCGTTGCTCACTTAATACTATTTCAGACATGTTTACTCCCTGAAATGTACATTTAGTGGGCGAGATTCTCCGACCCCCCCCCACCGGGTCGGAGAATTGCCGGGGGCTGGCGTGAATCCCGCCCCCGCCGTGTCCTGAATTCTCCGCCTCCAGAGATTCGGCGGGGGTGGGAATCGCGCCGCGCCGGTCGGTGGGAATCGCACCGGTCGGCGGGCCCACCCCCGGCGATTCTCCGGCCCGCGATGGGCCGAAGTCCCGCCGCTGTCAACCCTCGCCCGCCGGAGTGGATTAAACCACCTACCTTACATGCGGGACAAGGCGGCGTGGGCAGGCTCCGGGGTCCTGGGGGGGCGCGGGGTGATCTGGACCTGTGCCGTGGGGGCACTCTTTTTCTTCTGCCTTCGCCATGGTCTTCACTATGGCGGAGGTGGAAGAGACCCCCTCCCCTGCGCATGCGCGGGGATGCCGTGAGCGGCCGCTGACGCTCCCGCGCATGCGTCGCCCGGCGGAGACCTTTCGGCGCCGGCTGGCGTGGCGCCAAAGGCCTTTCCCATCAGCCGGCGGAGCAGAAACCACTCCGCCGCGGGCCTAGCCCCTTAAGGTGAAGGCTTGGCCCCTAAAGGTGCGGAATTCTCCGCACCTTTGGGGCGGCCCGACGCCAGAGTGGTTCCCGCCACTCCATTACGCCGGAACCCCCCGCCCCGCCGGGTAGGGGAGAATCCCGCCCAGTATCTCCAACAACTGTCCAACATCCTCATTGAAACAGATCCTGCACATCAAACACCCCTTTCAGACAGACTTACCCAGCTTTTACAATAAAAACAAAAATGTTGGGAATACTCAGCAGGTCAAGTGATTCAAGTTAATGACCTTTTGTTTGATTTGTCTGATTTCTCACCCAAAGAAGGAATTATAAGAATTCAAAATAGTCAACAATTGTCACCACAAAGTTGAGTAGTATTTTCATGGTCTAAGTTTGAATATGTACACTAAGGCCCAATGCCAGGCTGGGCAGACACCACTGATATTTTACTTTACATGCCTTCCATGGAGGAAGACATAGCATACACCAATTTAAAGATAGGATTACCTGCTCTGCAATATAGAAGGTGCGGCTGTCAGTTTTGGGGTGGTGCCAGTAGCAGCGAAAAGTTTCTCCCAGAATAGGATTATACGGTTTTTTCAGCCCCTGCAAGAAACAAAAGAGTCGACAAAAAAGAAAAATGAGACCATCCTGCCTGTGTGAGACATACTAACAGTGGCGGCTGTCAATCTAGCTTCAGTTCATTTCAAAGTCAAGCTCAGTTTTGGAGGGTAAAATCTTAACCTCAGAGAAGGCCATGGTATGTAGACCAAAGCATAGCTGGTTCCTGTCGGTGGGTGTAAGCATGGCTGAAAGACATTGAAACACTAGAGTAAACTAGCTTCGAGCTAATTTCCAAAATTTATATTTGTCCAAGATATGGGGCGAAATTCTCCGGAAACGGCGTGATGTCCACCGACTGGCGCCCAAAACGGCGCCAATCAGACGGGCATCGCGCCGCCCCAAAGGTGCGGAATGCTCCGCATCTTTGGGGGCCGAGCCCCAACATTGAGGGGCTAGGCCGACGCCGGGGGAATTTCCGCCCCGCCAGCTGGCGGAAACGGCCTTTGTTGCCCCGCCAGCTGGCGCGGAAATGACATCTCCGGGCGGCGCATGCGCGGGAGCGTCAGAGGCCGCTGACAGTTTCCCACGCATGCGCAGTGGAGGGAGTCTCTTCCACCTCCGCCATGGTGGAGACCGTGGCGGAGGCGGAAGGGAAAGAGTGCCCCCACGGCACAGGCCCGCCCGCGGATCGGTGGGCCCCGATCGCGGGCCAGGCCACCTTGGGGGCACCCCCCGGGGTCAGATCGCCCCGCGCCCCCCCCAGGACCCCGGAGCCCGCCCACGCTGCCTTGTCCCGCCGGTAAGGTAGGTGATTTAATTTACGCCGGCGGGACAGGCAATTTATCGGCAGGACTTCGGCCCATCCGGTCCGGAGAATCGAGCGGGGGGCCCGCCAACCGGTGCGGCGCGATTCCCGCCCCCGCCGAATATCTGGTGCCGGACACTTCGGCAACCGGCGGGGGCGGGATTCACGCCAGCCCCCGGCGATTCTCCGACCCGGCGGGGGGTCGAAGAATGTCGCCCATGATCCTCTGTGTACAGTTATAATACAAATAGCCATGGGTGGCACGGTGGCACCGCGGTTAACATTGCTCCCTACTGCACTGAGGGCCAGGCTCGATCCCGGCCCTGGGCCACTGTCCGTGTGGAGTTTGCATATCCTCCCCGTGTCTGCGTGGGTTTCACTCCCACAACCCAAAGATGTGCAGGGTAGGTGGATTGGCCATGCTAAATTTCCCCTTAACTGGAAAAAAAATAATTGGGTACTCTAAATTTATAAAAAGAAAATAATGCAAATAGCCTTCTTCAATAGAAGATTGTTTAAAAAGCTCAATGTATTCAGCTCACTAGCATTGCAGCAATGAGTAGTGCACCTGTGTGGGACAAGGGGCGAACCTCCATTTGGGAGAATATGGGCTGGATTCTCCGTTGCCCGATGACAATATTGTAATTGGCGATCGGGCAGAGAATCGACTCCGATGTCCAAATTATGGCCGGCGCCGGTTTTACGCCGGTCAGCCATGCTCCGCCCCATCTGAAATGGCGTCATCGCGCCGCACGCTGTTGCAACGGTTTTGGCGCGTTATCGGCAGGCCCTCCTGTGATGCCCTGCCCCCGATGGGCCGAGTTCCCAATGGCACAGGACACGTGTGGTCTCAGCAGTCGGGAACGCGGCGTGCCGGCCGCGGACTGTGTCCAGCACCACCACGATCGGCCGGATCCGTGCCGCTGGCCGAGGAGGCTTCCGCGAGGGCTGGGGGGACTGGTCGGGGGTGGCCAGTGGAGTCGTGGTTGACGGGTCGGGCCCGCACACGGCCGGCGCCATGTTGTCAGCCATGCGCATGCATAGCCAGGGACCCAGCCATTCTCGGTACGGAACCGGGTGTTTCACCTGCCGCTGCTGCTAGCCCCTCACCGGTCCCAGAATCGATGAGGGTTTGGCGCCGATTTTTATCGTAGACCTCCCGCGAATTCTCCGTTTGGTAGTTAATCACTGAAAAGGAGAATCCAGCCCTATGTTTTCCCGCCAGAGATGAATCGCCACTGATTTGTGCTTGTACTAGATATGCAAATCCAGAAGCAATTCATAATTCCTTGCCATGCAAATTTATGCATAGCGGGGATTGAGGGATTCCCTTGCTGATTTCCTATTGGGTCACCAGAAACCCTAAGAATCTATTCTTGTCCCTCCTCTCCTCTCTTATCCACCTGCTGCCCTCAGTGAGATCACCCACATGCATAGGATCAGCTTCAAAAATGTATCGTGATGCTACTCAGCTCTACCTCTCCATCACTATATCTTGCAACTCCATCTATATTGCCAGATTTCCTGTTTATACCAAGTTATGCACGAGTCACAATACCCTCTAACTGAACATCAGGAAAAAGAAATCTATATTTTCACCCACTTCTATAAAATCTGGTCTCTTGGAACTCAATCAGATCCCTCCCCAACCATTTGCCCAGGTTGAACTAGACCAGGCAAAACCTGGCTGAGTTTGTAAAAAATTCATTTACGGGATGTAGGTGTCGGTGGTTAGGCCAACATGTATTGCCTATCCCTAGTTGCCCTTTAGAAGGTGGTGGTGAGCTGCTGCCTTGAACCGCTGCAGTCCCTGAGGTACAGGTACACCCACAGTGCTGTTAGGGAGGGAGTTCCAGGATTTTGCCCCAGCGACAGTGAAGGAACGGCGATAAACCTCCAAGAGAGGGCGGTGAGTGACTTGGAGGGGCACCTCCAGGTGGTGGTGTTCCTTCTAAATGATGGTGGTCGTGGGTTTGGAAAGTGCTGTCTAAGGAACCTTAGCGAGTTCCTGCCGTGCATCTTGTAGATGATACACACGGTTGCCATCGGCGGTGGAGTGTTTGAACGTTTGTGGAAGGGGGAGCAATCAAGCGGGGTGCTTTGCCCTGGATGGTGTCAAGCTACTTGAGTGTTTTGGAGCTGCACTCATCCGGGCAAGTAGAGAGTATTCCATTACACTCCTGACTTGCGCCTTGTAAATGGTAGACATGCTTTGGAGGGTCAGGAGATGAGTTATTTGTCGTAGGATTCCTAGTCTTTGACCTGCCCTGGTAGCCACAGTATTAATACAGCTAGTCCAGTTCAGTTTCTGATCAATGGTAACCCCCAGGATGTTGATTGTGGGGGAGTCAGCGATGGTTATGCCATTGAATGTCAAGGGTGATGGTTAGATCCTCTCTTGTAGGAGATGCCCATTGCCTGGCACTTATGTGGCACAATTGTAATTTGCCACTTGTCAGCCCAAGCCTGGATATTGTCCAGGTCTTGCTGCATTTGGACATGGAGGAGTCGGGAATGATGCTGCACATTGTGCAGTCATCTGCAAATATCCCCACTACTGACCTTATATTGGAAGGAAGGTCAATGTAAAACTGCTGTTCATCAATTACAGCTCCGCCTTCAACACCATTATCCCGACAAGACTAACAACCAAACTCTGCAATCTTGGACTTGACCCCTCCCTGTGCAGCTGGATCCTTGACTTCCTCACCAACAGATTGCAATCTGTCAGAATAGTTACAGCACCTCCTCCACATTAGTCCTAAACACCGGGGCCCCACAAGGATGTGTGCTCAGTCCTCTACTGTATTCCCTATACACACATGACTGTGTGGCAAGATTTAACTCCAACTCAATCTATATAAGTTTGCGGATGATACGACTGTGGTGGGCCGTATCTCAAACAACGACGAATCAGACTACAGGAGAGAGATAAATCACTTGGTTGCATGGTGTACCGAAAACAACCTCTTTAGAAATGTGGGAAAGACCAAGGAACTGATCATCGACTTCAGGATGCGTAGCACGACACACACTCCCGTCTGCATCAATGGCTCCGAAGAGGAGATGGTCGATAGCTTTAAGTTCCTGGGGGTCACCATCACCAAGAGTCTGTCCTGGTCCACTCACGTTGATGCAACAGTCAAGAAAGCCCAACAACGTCTCTACTTCCTACGGAAGCTAAAGAAATTTGGCATGTCTGCATCAACTCTCACAAATCTCTACAGATGTGCGATAGAGAGCATCTTATATGGCTGCATCACTGCCTGGTATGGCAACTGCTCGGTCTAGGATCGCAAGAAATTGCAGAGTGTGGTGAACTCAGCCCAACGTATCACACAAGCTTGCCACCCTCACATTGATTCTATATACACCTCCCGCTGCCTCAGGAAGGCAGACAGCATTATCAGAGACTCCTCCCACCCAGGCATTGCCTTCTTCCAGACTCTTCCATCAGGCAGAAGTAATAGAGGTCTGAAGACCCGCACATCCAGACATGGGAACAGTTTCTTCCCCACAGCTACAAGACTCCTCAACGAATCCCCCCCTCGGACTGATCTGTCCCCTGTAAGAACACTATTCATGATGCCCTGTGCTGCTCTTGCTCATGTATTTGCTTTGTTTGGCCCCTTGTTCTGCACTGTAACCAATCACTGTTTGTCGATGTACCATTTGTCAATGTTCTCTGTTGATTATTTTCTTTGTCTACTATGTACGTACTGTGTACGTTCCCTCGGCCGCAGAAAAATACTTTTCACTGTACTTGGTACATGTGACAATAAATCAAATCAATCAATCAATGTTGCTCCTGGCATGCTCTCCTGCACTCTTCACTGAAACAGGGTTTATCTCCTGGCTTGGTGGTAATGGTGCAGTGGGAGATATTACGGGCTATGAGTTGCAGATTGTGATTGAATACACAGCTGCTGCTGATGGTCCACAGCGTCTCATGCATGTCCAATCTTGAGTTACTAGATCTGTTCGAAGTCTGTCCCATTTAATACAGTAGTAGTGCCACACAACACGATGGACTGTATTCTCAGTGTGAAGATGGGACTTTGTCTCCACAGGGACATGTGCGGTGGTCACTTTTACCGATACTATCATGGACAGATGCATCTGCAGCAGGCAGGTTGGTAAGCCTGATGTCAAGTATGTTTTTCCCTCTTGGTTCCCTCACTACCTGCTGCAGTCCCAGTCTAGCAGCTATGTCCTTTACGACCCGGCCAGCTCGGTATGTGGTGGTACTACTGAGCCACTCTTAGTGATTGAAATTGAAGTCCCCCACCCAGAGTATATTCTGTGCCCTTGCCACCCTCCGTCTTCCTCCTGGTGGTGTTCAACATGGAGGAGTGCTGAGTCGTCAGCTGATGGTGGCCAGTACGTGATAATTAGCAGGAGGTTTCTTTGCCCAGGTTTAACCTGAAGCCATGAGACTTTGTAGGGTCCAAAGTCGGTGTTGAGGACTCCGAGGGAAACTTTCTCCCGAATGTATGCCAGTTTGCCACCACCTCTGTTGGGTGTCTGTCCTCTGGTGAGGCAGGACATACCCAGGAATAGTGATAGTGGTGTCTGGGTCATTATCTGTAAGGCATGATTCTGAGAGTATGACTATGTCAGGCTATCGCTTGACTAGTCTCTGAGACAGGTCTCCCAACTTTGGCACAAGCCCCCAGATGTCAGTAAGGAGGACTTTGCAGGGTCGAGAGGTCTGGTTTGCCGTTGTTTCCGCTGCCTGGATCGAAGAGAAGTGGTCCGGTTTCATTTTGTGTGTTTTCGTAGCAGTTGAATACAACTTAGTGGCTTGCTAGGCCATTTCAGAGAGCATTTACTAGTCAGCCAATTGCTGTGGGTTTGGAGTTACATGTAGGTAAGGCTGGCAGATTTCCTTCCCTAAAGGATATGAATGAACCAGATGGGTTTTTACAACAATCGGCAATGGTTTCATGGTCATCATTGGACTTTTAACTCCAGATATTTTATTGAGTTTAAATTCCACTACCTGCTGTGGTGGGATTCGAACCTGGGTCCCCAAATCATTATCCTGGGTCTCTGGATTACTATACTATACCGCTACACCACTGCCTACCTGCCCCTTCAAATCTTCCATCCAATCTATGATTTACTTCCACTCTGAAGTATTGGTAGCCTCCCACCTCAGCCCCACCCTGCTTTGTCACCACTAAGTTAATTTTGCCTGATGTCCTCCCTTCCCATCTTGCACAAACTCCTAGGTCAAAAATTCAGCTACTCATATTTTGTCATTTGCTCAGCACTGCTTGCCCATCACTCCCATCTTCAGGTTTTGCAAGGTTAGTCCAGAATTACATGTGCTGAACAAATTCTAGAAGGCTGATAGAAGTCCCAACCAGATGTCATAATGAGGGTTGCAAAGTACAAAATGAATTTCAAAGGACAAATATCTCGGAGTACAGTACCACCACTTCAATTTCCTACGCACTGGCAACTTATCCTTGTACCCATCAAACTTCCCCTTAGCTTGTTTCTCCCGGTAACTGCCCCACTGCCCTTGACATTGCCTTACCTTGGGTTTCTTGTAAAACCCAGACAGGTACCATCTCACAACCTGTTTCATTCGATTGTATGCATTCTCTTCAAGGGCAGCTCTGGGGAAAAATGGAGAGCAGATTTCAGAAGCTTCAAATGCAGGAAACTACTGACAAGGGACTATAGATTCATTCATGGTCTGCCAATCTTGAGCACCTTTTGAAGCTAAAACATTCAAATAAACTTCAGCATTTCGAGCCATTTGTTGCTGGACAAACCTTCGGTGAATATCAAAAGAAATGCCAGGAGTGAAATAACATTTCCATTTTTGATACCCAGTGTTAGTATTACGCCCGACTATAGCACAGCATAGTTAGGCGCAGGCTTCATGGCATTTTAATTCTCTTTCAAGGTATTAGAATTAGCATTACGAGGAGTTTCATCTTTACCATTGAATGAGGTTCCATCTTCTACTCAAACTATAGGTTCTATCATTTTTTAAAAAAAAATTCAGTTGCCTGTGAATGCTAGGGAGGGTATACTGGACTACAAGAGAAGATGTAAGTATCGAGACCAGCACCCCTCCCCCTCCCCCGAGTCCACCATGGAGCACGGCCTGGCTGCTGGAGCACGGCCTGGCCGCTAGAGGCCGCCACCGTGCACATGGGCGGCCTCTGACTCGGAAGTGCTGGGCCCATATATAGAACATAGAACATAGTCTGCAGCAAAAGCTGCTAGTTTTACGATGGTTCACTGCTAGCCCCCTGCAGGGCTAAGAATATGTGGCCCTTTCGCGCCAGTTTTTTGGCATGAAAGTCCACAGTTTTTACGGCTGGAGAATCCAGCCCCAGGATTTCATAACATGGTTGGAATGACTGCAGGCTGCCATAGAAGTTGCAGACATTGCAGATAAAGCATATGGGAACCTGGTACAAATTGACAGAGTACAAAAGTTATACTAAGCTTGTGTATAAAACAAATCATCCATCACCAGCTGGAATGATGACTTAATTGATTTGCAAGTTTTCTCGCCTTTCTTTATTTCTATGTTGTTACTAAATTTTGTAAATTATATGCAATTAAGTTCTGTCCCATCAACTAACCATAAGTCAAGTGGCAAGCAAGGCTTTTTCAATACCACACATCAAGTACTCCCAAGCCATATTCAGTACATTTAGATATTGTACAAAGTTCCCTCTGCATTGTCCTAATGAAACACGCCCCATTTTATTTTCTCCATTGTTTTAGTCCCTTTCAGTGAGACCAGCAATTTAATGGCAATAACATTTTATAACATGCATACCCACTTAGACAAGCAACTCTTCATTGATCCGCGGGCTAAATTGCAAACCAGGGGTTGGATTCTCTAAAAATAGGGTTATGTCCCCACGCCGGCGTAACAATGCTGGCGTTTCACTCTTGACTTTCCTTTAAAAAGTCAAGAGCGATTCACTTACCTGCAGGGGGCTAGCAGGGCCCCGGAGTGCTTCTCGCAGCCCTGGCTGCGGACACGGCCACCGCACATCCGGTCAGGAGTCCGCGCATGCGCACGGTGGCGGCTGCGCCGTGCGCCATGGCAGACGCGGACCGACATCGACAATGTAGGCTCCCGCCCCCCCCGAGATGGTGCACGCCCGTGGATCAGAGCCGCGCAATCGCTGCCCTGGCCGCCTAAGAGGTGCCCCTCCAGTGCTCAATCCCCCGCCCCCTACCAGGGCAGTCACGGACTGAGTCCGCAGCCGCCACCTGAAGTTCTCGACCGGCAATACATGGTTAGAACCACGCCGTCGGGAACTCGGCCAGTTTTGCCCGGAGAATCGCTGCGGGGGGGGGTCTCTGTCAATGGCCCCCAGCCGTGCCTCATAATCCGCGCGTGAAGTGGAAGCGGCGCCGGGCACGATTCCCACGTAAACATAGATTCTCCACCCCCACGCCAAATGCGATTTTGGCACGGGGCTACGGAGAATCCCGCACCAGGTCTAATAACCTACACACCAAATTCTTCAGAGTCTTAGGTATTTGTGATAGTGGAATAATTTTTAAAGCAGTATTCACTGGTCCAGTATGACACTCAGTGCTCCTGTTGAGGCCATACTGTGTTTTAAGAATACCAAAAGTTTAATACAATTTCCTGGTTTTTGTAATCTATTTAGAAATAGCAGGAACCCCTATACTTTATTAACTGGTAGCGCCCCTGCCTCTGAGCCAGAAGTTCTGGGTTCAAGTCCCATCCCAGGCTAAGGAAGGTGCATTCATAATGTGCCTAACAGATTGAGTATCAATCTGCAAAATCCTTCCAAAACGTCAATGGCAGATGGTAAGGCTGGATGGTAAGACAGTATGTAGAGGGAGGCCGCACATGAGGTGGCTCTCACCAGAGTACTGAATTTTTTGCCCTTTTTGTTCAGTTTCTGGGGGTACTTCTGTTTGAAATCCTATCTGATCGATGAGATAAGGTGCCCACACAAGGGAGGTACCCAGATGAACCAGGGAAAACAAATGAAAGAAATTTGTTGATGAAGTCGGAGACTTCTCGGGGCTCTTCGGTGGAGAAAATGGTGCTGGAGGGTGGTGCTGCGACTCTGTCCACTCCACTAATGGTTTCGGTGCCAACTGGCACCTTGGCAGTGGAATTTGTGAAGCAGAAGCGGTCGATAGAAGAGGCTCTGGCTCCCATTCGGTCAGCGTTGAAAAAGACCAACAAGTTGGTAAAAGCGCATGGCGCCACAATAAAGGGAGTGGAGGCAGCTCTCTCGAAACACAGTGACCAGATTGCCATCTGGAAGCTGAGATGTTACACTTGGCCAATGTCAATAAAGAACGATGTCAATAAAGAACTGAAGGCCAAAGTGGATGATCTGGAGAATCATTCTAGGAGGCAGAATATCAGAATTGTGGGGTTGCCGGAGGGACTGGAAGGCCCAACTTGCACAGAATACTTCTCCAAGATGTTTGGGAAGATGGTGGGGGAGGGTGGCCTCCCGAGCTGGATCGAGCAACGGGGAAGGTCACGCTATCAGGATGTATCAAGACGTTGGAGTGGAGCTTGCGAGAAAACGGGCGGCGTTTAATAAATCTATGGCACTCTCTTTAAGAATGGAGTTGGATTTGGGGGTGGTGTATCCGGCAAGGTTCAGAGTGAACTTTGAGTCAAAAGACTTTTTTTGAAGTGCCAGTGGGTGCAGGGGCTTTTGTAAAAAAACATGGGCTGGGTGCGTGATCAGGGTTTATGTGTGGTATTTGGATGTTGGGGATGGGTATGTGCTGTGGGAAGATGTTGGGATATTTTGTGTATGTCGCATTTCTTTGTTCTTGGATGGGTCGATGGCTTGAAAGGTTGGATTTGGGCGAGGAAGGTTATGGGGCGATTTTGTTCTTGGTGTTATAATTGTTATGGGTAAATGTGGCCCCCTGTTGAAATGGTTGTAAGGGGTTTTATTCTACTTTTTTGTTGCTGTCAATATTTGTCTTGACTCTGGGCGGGGGCCGCCCTGCTAGCTGAATTGTTAGCTAGTTAGCAGGAGCGGAGCGGTAGAGGTAGCTGCAGCTCATTATCATAGTTTAAATTTATTTTTGTTCTGTTTGAGATTAGGATTAGTAGAATTGGCATTTTGGGATTTCCATTCACCTCACTGATATGTGTGTGTGCATTTGGGTATTGTTTGGAGGTAGGGAGGTGGGGGGGGACAAGGAAAGCTTGCTGACAGCGAATACAGATTTTTCTTTGTTTTGTCTTGCTGGTGGGATGGGTGGCAATCTTGGGTGGGCCTGGTGCCTGTCCTCTCCAAGTAGTTGATGGATGACCCCTTTTGGTGAAAATGGCTGACGCCGGATCAAGGGGGGTGGGAGGCCCCCAATTTGGCTGGTCACCTGGAATGTATGAGGGTTGAATGGCCCAGTGAAAAGGTTGAGGGTATCTGCGCACCTGAAAAGTTTGAGTGGTCATATGGTGCCTCTGTAGGAAACCCATTTGCAGGTAAGGGACCAGACTAGGTTGCAGAAGAGGTGGATGGGTCAGGTATTTCACTCTGGTTTCGATGGTAGGGCCCGGAGGCGGCAATTTTGATCAATAAAAGTGTTCAGTTTTCAGCTGCTAGGATCTTGGCGATCCAAATGATAGATTTCTGATTGTTAGTGGGTCCTTGGCGGGCACCTTAGTGGTCTTGGTTAACATTTATGCACCAAATGATACAGGTTTTGCTAACAAGTTGCTGGCCTCCATTCCTGACTTGGATTCACATCAGCTAATCGTTGGGGGGGGGGGGGGAGACAGTCTCTCCTTCCCTGGGTGAAGGCGACGGGTTTTTCGGCGATAGTGATTTCAGACCATGCTCCACATTTTGTGGATATGGTCCGAGAGTCAGGTCCCTCCCAACGCCTGGCATGGAGTTTGAATATGACGCTGTTGGTAGACAAAGGTTTTTGCGATTGTATGTCCTCCACAATTGGGGAGTATATCAAATTCAATAAAAGTGAGTCTCTCTTGCCTTCTACGCTGTGGGAGGTCCTTAACGTGGTCATTAGGGGGGAGATAATTTCTTACAAGGCACACGTGGAAAGGGGGGAGCAGCAGAGGTTGATGCACTCCATCCTGGAGGTGAACCATCAGTACTCGCTTGGCCCTTCCCCAGAGTTACTTGTGAGAAGGAAAATGTTACAGACGTAGTTTGATTTGCTATCAACAGGTAAGGCAGTGAGCCAGTTTAGAGGATCGAGGGGATCATTTTATGACCATGGGGGGGAAAGGCCAGTTGCTTTTTAGGTGATCAGCTGAGGCGTCAGGCTGCCTCTCGGGAGATTGTGCAGATAAAGGACTCGGGCAGCAGGTTGGTTTCCATCCTGCCTAAAGTCAATGCTGCTTCAAAACATTCTATAGGGATCTCTATAGATCGGAGCCCCCAGAGGAGGGTTCGGCCATGGTGACATTTTTGGATAGCATTGTCCTTTCCGTTGGTGGAGAGAGAGGCGGGAGGAGTTGGAATCCCTGTTGGATCCTGAGGAAATTATGAAATATATTGGGTTAATGCAGACAGTAAGGCTCCTGGCACTGATGGATTCCCCATTGAGTTTTACAAGACGTTTGCGGGTCAGTTGATCCCATTAATATGTTTAATGACTCCTTGTCCCGGGGCTCGTTACCCATCACATTGGTGCAGGCCTCTATTTCCCTGATCCTGAAGGACAAGAACCCAGTGGAATGTGGGTCATTTTGTCCCATTTTGCTTTTAAATACAGATGTTAAATTGCCCACAAAAGGCACTGCGGTTGGAGCACTGCCTTCCAGAGGTGATCGCGGAAGACCAGGCAGGCTTTGTTAAGGGTCAGCAGAGGTAGGTCGACTGCTGACCTATCTTGTGCCTGAACCAGAGGTGATTCTGTACATGGATGGCAAAAAAGCGTTCAATAGGGTGGAGTGGGGATATACCACAGAATCATAGAATGGCTATAGTGCAGAAGGAGGCCATTCGGACTTTGAGATTTTTGGGAGGTTTGGTTTTGGGCAAAAGTTCATATCGTGGATTTGTTTGCTGTTTCGGGCTCCAACTGCTAGTGTCCACACTAATGTATTGAGGTTGGAGTATTTTCCGTTGAACAGGGGTAGAGGCAGGGATGTCCATTACCTCTACTTCTGTTTGCTTTGGCAATTGATCCACTGGCCATAGCGTTAAGAACCTCCAGTAACTCGAAGGGAATAAGTCAGGGATGGAGGGAGCATAAGGTGTCCTTGTAAGCAGATGATCTGCTTCTTCATATTATGAACCCAGTTTCCATTAAGGATGAGATAATGAAGCTAGAGTTTTGGCTCTTTCTCTGGATATAAGTTGAATTTGGACAAGAGCAATACTTTGCGATCAATCCTTTGGGGAGGGGAGTCCATCTGGGGATGTTGCCTTTTTACCTTGCCAGATCTAGCTCTCGACATCTGGGAATCCGGGTGGCCACGACTAGGCCTCATTCCATAAATTAAATTATGTTCATCTGGTGAATGGGGTCAAGTCTGAATTGCAGAAGTGGGACAACCTTTCCCTCTCCTTGGCAGGCAGGGTCCAGACTATTAGAATGAATGTCCTCCTGAGGATGTTGTTTATTTTTCAGTGTCTCCCCATTTTTCTTCCTCAATCCTTTTTGCTAGAGTTAACAAGTTAGTGCCCTCTTTTATTTGAGTGGACAAGACCCCAAAGATTCATAAGATGTTTCTCCAGAGGATGGGTTAACTTTGCCTAATTTGTTATTTTATAATTGAGCTGCTAATATTGAGAAAGTACTGGGGTGGCTTAATGATCTGGATTCCATTTGGGGGCAATTGGAGGCGAATTCTAGTAGGGGCTCTAGTTTGGGTGCGTTAGTGACTGCATTATTTCCGTTCTCTCTGCTAGATTTTCTTTGAATTCGATAGTGGTGTCCACCCTGAGACTCTGGATGGAATTTAGACAGCATTTTAAATTGAGCTCCATTTCTTTGTTAGTCCATGTCTGTAGTAATCCTCTCTTTGTGCCAGCAAGCTTGGACTTGACGTTTAAGACGTAGGAGGGGAAGGGTCTAGAAAGGTTTCGGGACTTGTTCGTGGAGGGAAGGTTTGCCAGTTTTGAGGCGCTGTCGGAAATATTAAAAAAAAAAAATATTTGATTGAAAATTTTTGGTCAACCATCACAGTACATTGTGTATCCTTTACACAATAATATAACAGTATAAGTAACAATGACCTGTTTTATAAACAAAGAATAGATAATATATAACAAAAACGAAAACTGCCTTGTCTCAGATAAACACTCTCCAAAAATATGATTTAACAGTCCAATATACAATTATTTATAGCAACGACCTATACATATTATACATATATATTAACAACCCTGAGAGTCCTTCTGGTCCCCCCCCCCACCCCCTCTTATTAAGAGCCCAAAAGTCCGTTCCACCAGGAGCTGCCGAAACGTGCGACTCAGCTGGTCATCGCCGCACCCGGAAGCCGTCGGAAATATTTTAATGCCCTGGGACCAATTTGTTCAGATTCTTCCAGATTTGTGATTTTTTGCAGAAGACTATTCCTTCTCTTCCCCTGCACCGTCCTCCCTGTTGAAGAGGATTTTATCTTTGGCCGGGTCTAGTGGGAGGAGCATTTGAGTACTTATGGCCAGATCATGTCAGCGGATCGGTTCTGTTGGATGAGGTGAAGATAAAATGGGAGGGTGAATTGGGTCCTATTCTGGATGAAGAGGTGTGGAGTGAGGCTCTACTTGGGCCAAATCCACGTTCCCCTGTGCTCTACTTACTTTGGTCCAGTTCAAGGTGGTGCACAGGCCTCATCTGACCAAGGTGAGGATGTGATTTTTTTGTTGGGGGTGGATGACAGATGTCAGCGGTGTTCTCGGAGGCCGGCTAATCATATGCACCTATTCTGGTTATGTCCCAAATTGTTAAGCTTTTGGGTCTCCTTCTTTAACACCATGTCAGAGATTTTTAATGTCAATCTGGAGTCATATCCACTGGTGGCCGTTTTCTGGGTCTCGGACCCGCCAGGCTGCAAACGGGGGTGAAGACGGATGTCCTCACCTTTGCCTTGATAATAGCCCGGAGGCGAGTTCTGCTTGGGTGGAGGTCTCCTACGCCGTCCAGTGGCTCGGTCTGGTTGGGTGACCTCATGGAGGTTCCACATTTTGAGAAAGTCAAGTCACCGATAGAAAGTCGGTCGAAGGGTTCTACCAAAGATGAGGGCCTTTCATTTCCTTTTTCCAGGAGTTGGTCACCACCAGTAGTTAAGGGGGTTTTCCAGCCATTTTGGACCACGCCCTGCATTGGGTGGACTTGGAGATGGGGAGGAGAGGAACCAGCGCCCGCTGTGGCGCTTGGAGGTGGGGCTGTTGGCGGACGAGGAGGTGAGCAAGCGGGTCCGAGGAAGTATAGAGAGGTACTTTAAGACCAACGACAACGGGGAGGTCTGAGTGGGGATGGTATGGGAGGCACTGAAGGCGGTGGTGAGGGGAGAGCTGATCTCCATCAGGGCCCACAAGGAGCGGAGGGAGTGGGGGGAGAGGGAGAGGCTGGTGGGGGAGATGGTGAGGGTAGACAGGAGGTATGCGGAAGAGCCTGAGGAAGGATTGTTGAGGAAGAGGCGCAGCCTCCAGGCCGAATTCGACCTGGTGACCACCAGGAAGGCGGACGTGCAGTGGAGGAAGGCCCAGGGGGCGGTCTATGAGTATGGGGAAAAGGCGGGACGCAGCTAGGGAGATCGGGGGAGTTAAGGACAGGGGAGGGAGCGTGGTGCGGAGTGGGGTTGGCATCAATGGGGTCTTCAGGGACTTCTACGAGGAATTGTACCGATCCGAGCCCCCACGGGAGGAGGGAGGGATGGGCCGTTTCCTGGACCAATTGAGGTTTCCAAAGGTGGAAGAGGGACTGGTGGCGGGACTGGGGGCCCCGATTGGGCTGGAGGAGCTGATCAAAGGGATAGGAAGCATGCAGGTGGGGAAGGCACCGGGGCCAGATGGTTTCCCGGTCGAGTTCTATAAAAAATCTATGGACCTGTTGGGCCCGCTGTTAGTTAGGACCTTTAATGAGGCAAGGCAGGGGTTTGCTTTACCCCCAACGATGTCCCGGGCACTGATCTCCTTGATCCTGAGGCGGTTTCCTTGCTAAATGTAGATGCCAAGGTGCTGGCGAAGGTCTTAGCCACGAGGATTGAGGATTGTGTGCCGCAGATCATCCATGAGGACCAGATGGGGTTTGTGAAGGGCAGACAGTTGAACGCGAATGTGCGGAGGCTTTTGAACGTTATCATGATGCCGGCGAGGGAGGGGGAGGCGGAGATAGTGGTGGCGGTGGACGCTGAGAAAGCCTTCGATAGGGTAGAGTGGGGGTACCTGTGGGAGGTGCTGAAGAGGTTCGGGTTTGGGGAGGGTTTGTCAGGTGGGTTAGGCTGTTGTATGAGGTCCCGATGGCGAGTGTGGCCACAAATAGGAGGAGGTCCGAGTACTTTTGGTTGCACCGAGGGACGAGACAGGGGTGTCCCCTGTCCCCCCTGCTCTTCGCACTGGCGATTGAACCCCTGGCTATGGCACTGAGGGAGTCAAGGAACTGGATGGGGTTGGTGCGGGCTGGGGAGGAGCATAGGGTGTCGCTTTATGCGGACGACCTGCTGCTGTATGTGGCGGACCCGGTGGGAGGAATGCCAGAGGTAATGAGGATCCTTAGGGAATTCGGGGAATTTTCGGGGTACAAGCTCAATATGGGGAAGAGCGAGCTGTTCGTAGTTCAGCTCGGGGACCAGGAGAGGGGGATTGGCGAGCTCCCACTAAAAAGGGTGGAGAGGAGCTTCAGATATTTGGGGGTCCAGGTGGCCAGGAGCTGGGGGGCCCCGCATAGGCTTAACTTTACAAGGCTGGTGGAGCAAATGGAAGAGGAGTTCAAGAGGTGGGACACGTTGCCGCTGTCCCTGGCGGGTAGGGTGTAGTCAATCAAAATGACGGTGCTCCCAAGGTTTTTGTTCCTGTTCCAGTGCCTCCCTGTGTTTATCCCGAAGTATAACAGGAGTATAATGGGGTTTGTGTGGGCGCGAGGGACTCCGAGGGTGAGAAGGGTGTTCCTGGAGCAGAGTAGAGATAGGGGGGGCTGGTGCTGCCCAACCTCTGTGGGTACTACTGGGCCGCCATTGCGACGATGGTGCGCAAGTGGGGGAGGGGGCTGCATGGAAAAGGCTGGAGACGGCGTCCTGTGTGGGTACGAGTCTGGGGGCGCTGGCAACGGCACCGCTGCCGCTCCCTCCAAGGAGGTATACCACGAGCCCGGTGGTGGAGGCGGCCCTCAAAATTTGGGGGCAGTGGAGGCGGCATAGGGCGGAAGTTAGGGCCTCGGCGTGGACCCCATTACGGGGGAACCACCGGTTCGTCCCAGGAAGAACAAGTGGAGGGTTTTCCGGATGGCACAGGGCAGGGATACGAAAGTTGGGGGACCTGTTTGTGGATGGGAAGTTCGCGAGCTTGGGTGAGCTGGAGGAGAAGTACGGGCTCCACGCAGGGAACACCTTCAGGTACTTCCAGGTAAGGGCGTTTGCCAGACGGCAGGTGGTGGAATTCCCGCGGCTACTGCCACACACAGTACAGGACAGGGTGCTCTCGGGGGGTGTGGGTGGGTGTGGGGAAGATCTCGGAAACGTACCAGGTGATGCAGGAGGAGGAGGAGGCCTCGGTGGTGGAGTTGAAAGGTAAGTGGGAGGAGGAGTTGGGAGAGGAGATCGAAGAGGGGACGTGGGCAGATGCCCTAGGGAGAGTGAACTCTTCCTCTTTGTGCACGAGGCTCAGCCTCATACAGTTTAAGGTGCTGCACAGGGCACACATGACCGGGACAAGGATGAGCCGGTTCTTTGGGGGTGAGGACAGGTGTGTTAGGTGTCAGGGAGCCCAGCAAATCACACCCATATGTTCTGGGCATGCCCAGCACTGGAGGAATTTTGGAAGGGCGTAGTGAGGACGGTGTCGAGGGTGGTAGGATCTAGGGTCAAACCGGGCTGGGGGCTCGCAATATTTGGGGTGGCAGAGGAGCCGGGAGGTGAAAGAGGCCGGAATTCTGGCCTTTGCGTCCCTGGTAGCCCGCCGAAGGATTCTCCTTCAGTGGAAAGATGCGAGGCCCCCAAGCGTGGAATCCTGGATCAGCGATATGGCAGGGTTCATTAAATTGGAGAGGGTAAAATTTGCTTGAGAGAGTCGGTACAAGGGTTCCCTAGGCGGTGGCAACCGTTCTTAGACTTTCTGGCAGAATGATAGACATTGGTCAATGGCAGCAGCAGCTCGGGGGGTGGGGGGGGGTTTACTTTATTTTTGTTTATGTTATTTACACTGGAGGGTCTGAGGGGGTGTATACACCTGTTGTATTAAGTCAGGGTGTTAATGTATTATTTATGTACAGGGGGGGAGGGGTTTGGGGGGTTGCTTTTTTAGATTGTGTTTTGTACTTAACCCTGTTGGGTTCTTTTTTCTTTCTCATTTTGTTATTGATATTTTATGAAAACCTTTAATAAAAATTTTTTTTTTTTTAAAAAGGGGGGTTTCCTTTTTAGCTGATGGGGAGGGGGGGTGGGGGGAGAACTGGGTGTGTTGATTGTTTATTGTATTCTTTCTGTTTGATAACTTGTAGCATCTGTTGCGTATTATTCTGTTTTGTTCTTTTGTAAAAGCTTTTAATAAAAATATATATATATATTTTGTTATAAATTTAGAGTATCCAGTTATTTTTTTCCAATTAAGGGATAATTTGACAGGCCAATCCACCTACTCTACACATTTTTGGGTTGTGGGAGTGAGACCCACACAGACACGGGGAGAATGTGCAAACTCCACACGGACAGTGACCCGGGGCCTGGATCAAATCCCGGTCCTCAGCGCCGTGAGGCAACAGTGCTAACCATTGTTGCCACCATGCTGCCCTAAAAAAAAATATTTTTTAAGTGGCAGGTGGTCAGACTGTGGGAGAGGCTACTGGTCAGACAGCTTGATGCAGAGTGGTGCCCTTCAAGCTATAGGCGTCCGGTGACAGGCTAGCAGCTTGTTCCAGAAAATAACTCGCTACGGGAACAGATGAAACCACTAGGCACAACATTACATGGTTCAAAATCTGGCACTTGAATGCATTCTTTCAAAATTTCTTAAACTACAATAGTATGATTCCACTAAAACATAAAATGTGAGACTGCTCACATCTATAGGCTGCAAACGACTGCTAATTGCAACATCTTCTGAACGACGTAATAATCAACCACATCTGGGAATGCTGATTCTGGTCAAATGTTGGCGAGAGCTTCCGTAGTGCAGGAAGTGGTCACTTACTGAGACAGTAGGTCAGAGTGGTAGTAATAGTCAGACAGTTTGTCCAGAAATGAGCGAGGCTCCAGGATAAAGGTTGGTAATACAACTCGTGATAGGTCCATTCCAGGTCGTAGCTGCTTCAACACTGTCCACATCAGACTCTTGTTTTCTTCAGTCACTGTTTCAGTCTGAGTGGTTTCACCAATCTATAGACCCAAAAAAAAAAATCACGTTGTTGTCATAGAGTCATGGATGTTTGCTTGTCCATGCCGCCCAGTTTCCATCATTAAGCTACTCTCATTTGCCTGCATTTGGCCCATATCCCTCTGTACCCACCCTGCCCATGTAACTGTCTACCCACCCTGTCCATGTAACTGTCAAACTGCTTTTTAAAGGAAAAAATTGGACCCACCTCTACCACGGCCTCTGGCAGCCCGTTCCAGATGCTCACCATCCTCTGTGTGAAGAAATTTCCCCTCTGGTCTCTTTTGTATCTCTCCCCTCTCACCTTAAACCTGTGCCCTCTAGTTCTAGACTCCTCTACCTTTGGGAAAAGGTATCAACTATCTACCTTCTCTATGCTCCTCATTATTTTATAGACCTCTATAAAATCACCCCTAAGCCTCCTATGCTCCATGGAAAAAGTCCCAGCCTATCCAGACTCTCCTTATAACTCAGCCCATCAAGTTCTGGTAGCATCCTCGTAAATCTCTTCTGCACTCTTTCTAGTTTAACAAGAACCTTTCTATAATAGGGTGACCAGAACTGAACACAGTATTCCATTGTATGGGTTTACCAATGTCTTGTACAACTTCAACAAGACGTCCCAACTCCTGTACTCTATTTCTGACCAATAAAACCTAGCATGCTGAACGCCTTCTTCACCACCCTGTCCACCTTCGACTTCACCTTCAAGAGCTATGAACCTGTCAGTAACATATGGGCTCTTCCTTCAGACCCAGTGAGAGAAACTTCCCCAGCATCTTAGATGACTCTCCTGTGTTTGTGTGGAACAGAAAATTTGGAGTCATGATTCTGAAACCTAACCATTATCTAATGACCCCTGTAGGAACATGTACATGAGGATAGGATCAACTCAGCCCTTGCGGTTAACTAACCTGGTGACAATCAATGTCTGGATTCAAAGTGAAAAGTAGAAACTTGGGCAAGGTAGCAGAGGGCACTCAGCATCCATGAGGCTGTGCTCTGTGAGAATTAGCTTCAAGAAAGGAGGGGATTTTAAAATACAAATAAAATGATTGCGGTACGGTGGAACAGTGGTTAGAACTGCTGCCTCACGGCACCAGGGATCCGGGTTCAATTCCACTAGCCTTGGGTAAATGTGTGTGGAGTTTGCATGTTCTCCCAATGTCTGCGTGGGTTTCCTTCAGGTGCTCCGGTTTCCTCCCACAGTCCAAAGAGGTACAGTTTGGTGAATTGGCCATGATAAAATTGCCCTTTAGTGTCCAGGCATGTGCAAATTAGGTGGGATTACGGGGATAGGGTGGTGGAGTGGGACTAGGTTGGGTACACTCTTTCAGAAGGTCAGTGTAGACTTGATAGGCCGAATGGCCTCTTTCTGCTCTGTGGGGATTCTATGGTTCTATGGATTACGTTTAACCTCAAACTGTATGTCTTCACCCCATTTTCAAACAGCTTTCTAAATACAATGTACCTTTCAGTTCATACACTTTCTAAACTTGCTTCCTTCTGCTTTGATGCAATATCTTGGAACATAAGAACTAGGTGTAGGCAATTCAGCCCCTCGAGCCTGGTTGATCTCATCTCGGCCTCAACTCCACCTACCTGCATGTTCCCCTTAACCCTTCTCCCGCTACTAATTAAAAATCTATCTACCTCCATAAATCTGTTTAGTATCCCAGTGTCCACTGCACTCTACTGTAGAGAATTCCAAAGGATCACGACCCTTTGAATGAAATAATTCCTCCTCATTTCTTTTTTAAATCTGCTACATATTAGCCTCAAGCTATGGCCTTTCATTCTAGAATGTCCAGCAAGGGGAGACATCCGCTCTACATCTATCCAGTTCATCCCCTTTAGCGTCATGTAAACGTCAATTCGATCTCCTCTCATTCTTCTCAGCTCCAGCAAGTATAGGCCTAAACTGCTCAATCTCTCTTCAAACGACAAGCGATTCATCCCTGGAATCAATCTACTAAACCTTTTCTGAACCGCCTCTAATGCATTTAAATCCTTCCTCAAGTAAGAGGACCAAAATTGTGTGCAGTACAACAGATGTGGTCTCACCAATGCCCTATGCAGTTGCAACAGCACCTCCCTTCTTTTATACTCTATTCCTTTAGTTATAAAGGCCAATATTCCATTTGCCTTCCTTATTATCTGCTGCATCTGCATACTAACTTTCTGCAATTCATGCACGAGGACCACCAGGTCCCTCCACACAAGCATTTTGAAGTCGCTCTTCATTTAGATAATAAGTGAGATAATAAGTTGTTTTTTTATTCCTCCGCCCAAAATGGATAACCTCACGCTTATCCACATTAAATTCCCGTACCGACCACCCCGAACAGGCGCCGGAATGTGGCGACTAGGGGCTTTTCACAGTAACTTCATTGAAGCCTACTTGTGGCAATAAGTGATTATTATTATTATCTGTCAAATTTTGGCCCACTCACCTAAGCTATGTATATTTCTTGTCACTAAAACATCCAAATGGGAGCCTGGTCTTCAACGATTGCCATTTTGGAAATCATGTGCTCAGAAATGTTCCCAAGGATAAATGGGGCGAAATTCTCCGGAAACGGCGCGATGTCTGCCGACTGGCGCCCAAATCAGACGGGCATCGCGCCGCCCCAAAGGTGCGGAATGCTCCGCACCTTTGGGGGCCGAGCCCCAACCTTGAGGGGCTAGGTCGGCGGCGAACGAATTTCCGCCCCGCCAGCTGGCGGAAAAGGCCTTTGGTGCCCCGCCAGCTGGCGCGGAAATGACATCTCCGAGCGGCGCATGCGCGGGAGAGTCAGCGGCTGCTGACAGCTTCCCACGCATGCGCAGTGGAGGGAGCCTCTTCCGCCTCCGCCATGGTGGAGACCGTGGCGGAGGCGGAAGGGAAAGAGTGCCCCCACGGCACAGGCCCGCCCGTGGATCGGTGGGCCCCGATCGCGGGCCAGGCCACCGTGGGGGCACCCCCCGGGGCCAGATCGCCCCGCGCCCCCCCCAGGACCCCGGAGCCCGCCCGCGCCGCCTTGTCCCGCCGGTAAGGTAGGTGGTTTAATTTACGCCGGCGGGTCAGGCATTTTAGCGGCGCGACTTTGGCCTTTCCGGGCCGGAGAATCGCGCGGGGGGGCCCGCCAACCGGCACAGCGCGATTCCCGCCCCCGCCGAATCTCCGGTGCCGGAGACTTCGACAACCGGCGGGGGCGAGATTCACGCCAGCCCCCGGCAATTCTCCGACCCAGTGGGGGGTCGGAGAATCTCGCCCATGGTCACGAGGAAAATAACTTGTTAAATGCCATTACCACATGATACAGAATCTCTGCTCTACCGCACTTACTTCTCCAAACTCCTCTGAATTTTCTGCCACATAAGTTGTCTCTGACAAGTCCTTTCTGCTCATCTCTCCATGGATTTCGGATAGGTCTGTGTCACTTTCCTCACTCCTGCTGCTCTTTTCATTTGTGTCATTTTCCAGCTCCTCGTGGTGAGGATCATTCTCTCGGTCCGATTTGTCGGAGTACATATCAGAGTCTTTGTATTGCATGTGATTTGCAAACTCAGCATCACTTAAACTTAAAAGGACAGAAAATAAGAGATAAGTCTAAGGATAACAAATATTGCCAAAATCATTGTCAATCTACACAAGTGAATTTTAAGAAAATATTTTGAGGCAGAGAGAGAAGTAGAAAATGAAGGGTTCAGAATGGAAGTTTCAGAGGCTGCAGCAACGGCAGCTGATATTTCATAATGGTCAGCAAAGATGCAGGCCAATGAGAAAGAAAGAATCTAGGGAGAAGGATGCACCATCCATGGCCAATTAAGGAAGTTAAAGAATCAAATTGAATGAAAAGGTTTACAATTCCGTGAAGATTAGTGGTAGCTCAGAAGATTGGCCCGGTTTTAAAAGCAGCAAAGAATGACTTAACATTTTCTAAAAAGGGGTAAATTAGAGTATGAGTGAAATCTGGCTAGAAATACAAAAAGAGATAGAGTTTCAACAAGTATTTAAAAAGGAAAAGAGTAATTAAAGTGAGCATGTGTCCCCTAGAGTGGCAGTTTATGAATTCATATTGGGAAATAAGGAAATTGTGGAAGCATTGAACAGACAGTACCTGTCTTCACTACAGAAGAGACATACAGCACCTTCAAAATGTTTTTAAAGGGAGCAAGAAACTTAAAACCAGACAATCACCAGGGAAAGGGTGGAATCTATTAGAACTAAAACTGACAAGTCACAGGAGCTGAGTGACTTCATCCTAGGTCCTAAAAGAAGTGGTTACAGAGATAGTTTAATGCATAGGTTAAATTCTCCAAAATTATCTTGATTCTGCAAAGGTCCCATTAGATTGGAAAATAGTGAACGTGAGTCCTCTATTCAGGAAAGGAAGGATATAGGAAGCAGTTAACCATAGGCCAGTTAGCCTAATTTCTGCCATAGGGAAAACACTAAAATCAATTATTAAGGAGGTTAGAGCAGGACAACTGGGCAGAGTCAACAGTGTTTTGTGAAAGAAAAATCAAATTACATTAAAAAAAAAAGTTCTTTGAGAAAATAATCCACCCTATTTTACTCGTTCCCCTGCCGAAAACATATTCAGCAGGAACATGGGACGGGATTCTCCGACCCCCCCGCCGGGCTGGAGAATCGCCGGGGGGGGGGCAGCATGAATCCCGCCCCACCGCCGGATTCTCCAGCGGCGGTTTTTCGACAGGGGCGGGGTTCACGCCGCGCCGTTCGGGAGCCATTGGCAGTGGGCCTCCCCGGCGACTCTCCGGCCCGCGATGGGCCGGGTTGCCGCCCGTTTTCTGCGGGTCCCGCCGGCCTTTATTACAACAGGTCCGTACCGGCGGGACCTGGCTCTGCGGGCGGCCTGCAGCGTCCTCGGGGGGGGGGGAGATCTGGCCCCCACGATGGCCTGGCCCGCGATCGGGGCCCACCGATCCACGGGTGGGCCTGTGCCGTGGGGGCACTCTTTCCCTCCTGCCGGCTGGTGTAACAGTCCGCCATGTACGGTGCGGAGAAGAACCCCCCTGCGCATGAGCTGGGATCACGCCAGAACACGCTGGCGCTCCCAGCGCATGCGCCTTCTCATGCCAGCCAGCAGAGGCCCTTCGGCGCCGGTTGGCACGGCGCCAAGCACTTCGGCACCGGCTGGTGTGGCGCCAACTCCGCCGGCGCCAGCCTAGCCCCTGAAGGTGCAGAGGATTCCTCACCTTCCGGGCGGCCCGACGCCGGAGTGGTTCACGCCACTCCTCGGCACCGGTATGGCCCGCCCCGCCGGTTAGGGGAGAATTCCGCCCATGTAATATGTAGCCCAAAAGAGTCTACAAAGGATTTTAGATAGGTTAAGTGAGTGGGCAAAAAAACTGTCAGAGTATAATGTGGGGAAATGGGAACTAGTGCAATGTGGCAGAAGGAACAGGAACGTCGGTATAGTATTATGTATTATATATTATTTGAATGAAGAAAGATTGCAACTCTGCGAAATAGAGGGATCTAGATGTTCTGGTACATTAATCCCAGAATATTAGTATGCAGGTAGAGTAAGTGATTGTGAAGGCAAATGGAATGTTGTCATTTATTGCAATGGAATGGCACATGGAAGTAGGGACGTTTTGCGACAATTGGATAGGGACTGGGTAAGACCACATCTGGAATACTTTTTACAGTTTTGGTCCCCTTATTTGAAAAATTATATAATAGCATTCAAAGGTGTTCAGAAAAGGTTCAGCTGACTGATTTCTGGGATGAAGGTGTTATCCTATAAGGAAAGGTTGGACAGGTTGGGCCTGTATCCACTGGAGTTTAGAAGAGATGATCTTATTGAAACATATAAGATCATGAGGGGAATTGACAGCGTGGATGCTGAGAGGATGTTTCCCCTTGTCGGGGAGACTAGCACTCAGGGACATATAGGGTCTCCCACTTAAGATGGAGATGAGGATCATTTTGAGGTCATTGGAATTCCCTTCCCCAGGGAGCAGTGAAGGTTGTGTCATTGAACATTTTTAAAGCTGAATTAGATAGATTCTTGACTGACAAGGGAATCCATGGGGATAGGGGGTAGACATGAAAGTGGAATTTAGGCCACAATCTAATCAGCCATGGTTTTATCAAATGTCAAAGAAGGTTCAAGAGTCTAAATGGCCTACTCTTGCTCCTAATTTGTATGCTCGTAAGGATCTTCCACCTAAGGTAGAATGGAGGTAGTGAAATGCACAACAGCCAACAACTGTTTAAGGTGGAAGGGAAAGGGGTGGGGCAAAGAACATAACACGCAAGTTTTAGGTTGTAGAGGCAGGGTGGAACAGGGCCTTGGAGAGCCTTGATCCATTGAGATCTGGGAGCTACAGCTGATTGGTGAGGACAGCGTGATGGGTGAGCATGGCTTTGTGCATACAGCACAATGCAGCTGGCATTGTTCTGGATGAGAGAGGAATATGGATTTTGGAGAGTGAAAGATAAAAGACTGGTGGAAGGTTACAGAGAAATAAAGTCCAGAGATGACAAAAATGATGACAAAATATAGTGCTATTGGTGGGTTGTGGATAGCTGCAAAGACTGGATATGCTTGTGGATAGAACATGGGATATGAAGCCCAGTGGGGTGTTGAAAATAATGTTGACATTGCACGCAGCCTGGTTTAGCCTCAATTAGTGCTGAGGCAGAGGAAAGAAAGTGTTGGTGGAGGACAAAAGCAATGCTTTCTTGGCTTCTGAGTGTTCAAGTTTGCCAGTGCAGAGGTAGCTATGGAGTCAAGGGCTGTCCAATTATAAAACCACAGAAATGTAAAGCACAGAATGTCATTCATCAATCACATCATGTCTGTATTTGACCTTTCTTCCATTTAATCTGAAACTAATTGCACTGCCACGCTCTCAGTTGCAGAATTTGTTATTTGCATACATATTAATTTATGATTGTGGATAATGTCACCTTGGGATAACATGTAAATGAGAAAGAAGAGGACCGAGGATCAAACCTTGCACAACTTTAGAGATGTGGGGACAGGAGGAGAAGCAAACATCAGGCGATGCATTGGCTGTAAAAGAGATGTAAGAGTCGAGCCTTGTAAGCACACTACAATGCAGCTGAAGAAGTAGTGTAATAGGAAGATGTCCTTGCCATGATAAACATCATGGAGAGGTCAAAGAGGGTACTCCACCATTACAGTCACACAGGATATTGTTTATGAATTTGACTGAGGCTGTTGCATTCCTGGGAAAAGAACAGAAACCAGACTGAAGGGAACAGGCGGACAAGGAGATGGGGAACAACACATATAAGGAGGTTGCAGGTAGGATCCTAGTGGTAGAGGTCAAGATGGGCCGTATGGACTTTGAAAGTTTTGAAAAACAGGTGGATGTTGCCTGTGCAGAAGAAACCATTTATGAATTTAGCAGAAATGCCCAGGACTGATATTTAAATGGTCAGAAATTGGATAGCAGTTCTGGAGTTGGACGGAAGGTTCTTTTTCGGAATGGCAACCGGTGACGAGTGGTGTCCCGCAGGGTTCAGTGTTGGGACCACAGCTGTTCTCTTTATATATTAACGATCTAGATGACGGGACTGGGGGCATTCTGCCGATGATATAAAGATAGGTGGAGGGGCAGGTAGTATGGAGGAGGTGGGGAGGCTGCAGAAAGATTTAGACAGTTTAGGAGAGTGGTCCAAGAAATGGCTGATGAAATTCAACGTGGGCAAGTGCGAGGTCTTGCACTTTGGAAAAAAGAATAGAGGCATAGACTATTTTCTAAATGGTGACAAAATTCATAATGCTGAAGTGCAAAGGGACTTGGGAGTCCTAGTCCAGGATTCTCTAAAGGTAAACTTGCAGGATGAGTCCGTAATTAAGAAAGCAAATGCAATGTTGTCATTCATCTCAAGAGGCTTGGAATATAAAAGCAGGGATGTACTTCTGAAGCTTTATAAAGCATTGGTTAGGCCCCATTTAGAATACTGTGAGCAATTTTGGGCCCCACACCTCAGGAAGGACATACTGGCACTGGAGCGGGTCCAGCGGAGATTCACACGGATGATCCCAGGAATGGTAGGCCTAACATACGATGAACGTCTGAGGATCCTGGGATTATATTCATTGGAGTTTAGGAGGTTGAGGGGAGATCTAATAGAAACTTACAAGATAATGAATGGCTTAGATAGGGTGGATGTAGGGAAGTTGTTTCCATTAGCAGGGGAGACTAGGACCCGGGGGCACAGCCTTAGAATAAAAGGGAGTCACTTTAGAACAGAGATGAGGAGAAATTTCTTCAGCCAGAGAGTGGTGGGTCTGTGGAATTCATTGCCACAGAGGGCGGTGGAGGCCGGGACGTTGAGTGTCTTTAAGACAGAAGTTGATAAAGTCTTGATTGCTCGAGGAATTAAGGGCTATGGAGAGAGAGCGGGTAAATGGAGTTGAAATCAGCCATGATTGAATGGTGGAGTGGACTCGATGGGCCGAATGGCCTTACTTCCGCTCCTATGTCTTATGGTCTTATGGTTTTATGGAAGACTGTTTATTTTCTTCCTGGCCATGCTGCAGTCCTCTGAGCTGAACAGTGACATAAGCAACTCGATATTTTATCAGCACCATGCCTGTCTGCCACATTCCCTTTCCCACACCCCCATCCACCCTCCATATCCCCACCAGTTTCTCCCATTCACATTCCATTCTGGAATTATCATATTCTACTTTTGTCTTTGTAATACCCATTGATATACAACTCCCAGCTCCTGTAGCAGGGATTGATTTATGTGGGGGAACTGGGTCATACGTTATAATGTTGAGATCTCACCATGGATTCTATCCCATGGTCTACAATACCTATCAGTTATGCTGCAATGTCCAGTGCAAAATACACATGCTGATCATCACTTGTACCCTCTAATGCCCAACCATTACTATGGTCATTGTTCCATTAGCCATTCTTAACCATAGTGTACACTGATCCTGCCATATCTCAGACTGTGATCAATTAATGAACTTTAATGTCAGTACTAGTTGCCTCCCGCCACATCCACACTCTACGGCCCACTGAAATAAGTCAATATATGAGTCTGAGACTGAACACATACTGGAAGAGTTCTTGGTGAGTGGGACTGAAGCCTCGTAGCAGACTGTATAGTCCTGTGTGAGTTGCATCCATTGAGCAGTTAAGATCCCCATCCTTAACTGTATTGCGCTTGAGAAGACTGGAACACCGCAGAGCTAACTCCAGAGCATCCATCCAACATCGACCTAAGGAGAGACAAAAGAAAAAAAGTCAGGAATAAATCAAGAAATATACATCACATAACATGCAGGAAAATGAATGTGGAACTAAACCAGACTGGTCAAAGAGACACTGAGGAATATAGAGAGTACTAAGTTACTGAGGAATATAGATCTGACAACAAAATGGAAGTGAACATCAAGAATACAATGAGGAAGGTGTTCAACAACAAAATATTATTGTATATACTTGTGTAAAAGTTGAATTCTTGTGCCTCGCCTGCACTAGCAATAGAATTCTGGAATACCATTTTTCTTCACTTCTCCGATAATGTAGAGATGGATGACTAGGGGCTTTTCACAGTAACTTCATTGAAGCCTACTTGTGACAATAAGTGATTTTCATTTTCATTTCATTTCCACGGGTCATAATAAAATTTTGCTGATGTTTGTTAATCCATTTTTTTCCTCCAGGTTAAATTGAAGTGCATATTTGTTATTCTTTCTCGAAGGCATCATGGTAGATCATGTGGAAAAATAAACCTTGTTGATTGGCTGGGATTTGGAAGGAAATCTAAAAGTTTTTAAAGGAGATTGCCTCTAGATTAATGAACCATAGTAAATATCTGTTGTCATGATAGGGAGATATTAGGAACGTGGGTCCACAAATGGGGTCCAAGATGTAGCAGGCAATTTAAGGGTTGACTGAGTGAAAAGGCTGATAGCAGCAGAGGGTTATGCCCACAGCCTGAGTTGACTTGCCCCATTCAAAATTAACCTTGTTAGTGAGAATACACAGGATGCCCCGGTTCAGCCAAGATGATCCACTCAAGATCCATTGTCATTCAGGACAATCTTGCTTGACCAGCCATCAGCCCATTACAGAGTCTGATGACCTATTTGGCTGTCAATGGAAGGTTAGTTGCATATGAATGGCTTAGTTCTGTTATTTGTTGGAAAGGGGAGTGGCCATCTCAGGGGAGAACCTTTGTTTGAGGGGTTGGGCAGAGCTTAGAGAGAAAAATATCTGTTTTGAACAGATAAAGGTAGAGAAAAGGCTGTGGAAATCGACCAGAGAGGTCATGAAAGTTGCCACCGAGGCAGGCTTTAGAAAAGGATTCTGAACAAATGTCCCTAACAGAAGAAAAATTGCTTTGTAAATGCAAGTATTGCCTTGGCTTAGTTATTTAAAGTGATATTTTATGTAAACTGGTGTGTTATGGTTAAGAAACTGCATGTAATCTGTTAGTGTTAGAGCTGTTAGTGTTAAATATTGTTTTCTATTATTTTGTTTCAATAAAGTTTGTTTATAAAATAACCAAGCCTTATGTCTTATATTATCTCCCCTGGAACGAACCGACCTTTTCACACCATCCTAAAACTTAAAAAAGTTATGGCATCTGGTCCAGTCTCTTAGCCACTGTTGAGAGCTGACCAGGCATCACTATCATTGTAAGGAATGAATAATTCCAACACGGTTGGATCCCTCAGAAATCTGGTTGATTTTCACACAGGTACCATGTTTTTTTTGGCCAAAGGTCATGGCGTCAACTTTTACAGGAGATAGACTTTTACACAATATATACAGCACAATTCTATAGTGCCTGTAATGAAAATTCCCAAGATGCTTCACAGGAGCATTATAACACAAAAGTATGACATTGTGTCACATAAACAGATGTTAGATCAGTTGAACAAAAGCTTTGTCAAAGAGGTAGGTTTTAAGGAGTATTTTAATAGTGGAAAGTGAGATAAAGAGGGAGAGGTGCAGGGAAACAATTCCTGAGCTTAAGGAGTAGGCACCTGAAGACAAGCCAATAATGGAATGATTAAAATTGGAGATATGCAAGAAGCCAGAATTAGATGAGGTTTGTGGGGTTGGAGGACATTACAGAACAAGGGAGGAGTATGGTCACAGAGGGATTTGAAAACAAGGACGGGAATTTCAATAATCAAGATGTCGCTTGACCAGAAGTCATGCTAAGATGTGTTCGGTAGCTCATCTTGGGATCAAAAATTACACCAAGTTTGCAAATAGACTAGTTTAGTATCAGATATTTGCCACTCCACTGTCAAATCTTTCAATTTTAGCCTGCATTCTTATATCAATGTATATTTTAAAAAAGCAAAGACTATCACCCTGTAGTCAGAAAACAACCATATCATAACCTGGGGTTAAGCAGGTCATGGGACACTAATGAAACCGTAAGCAGGTCAAGGGACAGTTATGAGACTGGGGGGTTAATATTCCCAATTCCCCCACTGAGGGGCGGGGTGCCCCATTTTACATCCTGTATAAAACTAGAGGGCTGTGAACTGAGAGATGCCTCCTGTAGTAGAATAACTGCTCTGTACACTTGTTCTGTTGCATCAAACCTTTTTCCTTTTGATTCAACCTGTTTGGCTCAGTGTGGATTCCTTTTCGGACCTTATAATAAACCATTTACCTGGACTTGCTATTTTTTATCCTTAAGCCAATATTTTATTCAACCTTCCTATTCTGTTAGCCTCCATTTTGTGAAACAGCCTTTTATGTAGTACTTTGTCAAACACTTTCTTCAATTCCATGCAGATAACATCCACTCTATTCTTATCAAATGTTAATTCATCAAAACATCAATTAGATTTGTCAAACACAATCTGCCTTTTACAAATCCGTGCTGACTCTTCTTAATGAATTCAACCCTCTCCAGGGGCGGGATTCTCCCCTACCTGGCGGGGTGGGGGGTCCCGGCGGGATAGAGTGGCGTGAACTACTCCGGCGTCGGGCTGCCCCAAAGATGCGGATTTCGCCCCGCGCCCCCCCAGGACCCCGGAGCTCGCCCGCGCCGCCTAGTCCCGGCGGGAAGAGAGGTGGTTTGATGCTCGCCTGCAGGACAGGCATTCCAGCAGCGGGACTTCGGCCCATCACGGGCCGGAGAATCGCGCCAATCGTGCCGGAGAATTCGGCAACCGGCGGGGGCGGGATTCACATCAGCCCCCGGTGATTCTCCGGCCTGGCGGGGGGGTCGGAGAATCCCGCTCCAGATGTCTGTTAATCCTTTTTCCAATTATTGGTTCAAATCCCTTACCCAGCATGAATGTTAAACTGATTGGCCTGTAGTTATGGAATGTCCTTCCATCCCTTTTGGAACAGGCAATAAGGTGACCCCCCCCCCACATCGCTGGCATCACAGCTTCAGTACTCTACCTCTACCTCCCCCCGCCCCCCCCCCTTGCCAACGGCATCAACTCCACAACCCCCCCCACCCCTGAGGAATGCTGGCATTAGGACATTGGGGCCTTCCCTTCAGGCCCGATAACTTCGCTTTGGCGCCAGGCCTGCCCCCCCCCAAATCACCAGTACCAGCAGCCTCCACTCACAAGCAAATGACAGCCTGCTAAGGGGCCGGCAAATGACGCCCCCCCCCCCACTTCATGGCGCCCCTTCAGGCCATGGCCCCAATCAGACTCCACCCCTCTTCAGACCCTGCCTCTTGGCAATGACTCCAGATTCCCCTCAAGCACAGAAGTTCTGAGCTCAAGCAACTGGAGACATTTACTATGCTCCATAGTTCCCCCAAGACACATGGGGCGGGATTTTCCGACCCCCCGAGGGTCGGAGAATCGCCGGGGGCTGGCGTGAATCCCGCCCCCGCCGGTTGCCGAATTCTCCGGCACCGGATATTCGGCGGGGGCAGGAATCGCACCGCGTCGGTTGGCGGGCCCCCCCCCAGCGATTCTCCGGCCCGGATGGGCCGAAGTCCCGCTGCTGGAATCCCTGTCCCACCGGCGTGGATTAAACCACCTCTCTTACCGGCGGGACAAGGCGGCGCGGGCGGGCTCCGGGGTCCCGGGGGGGGGGGCGATCTGGCCCTGGGGGGTGCCCCCACGGTGGCCTGGCCCGCGATCGGGGCCCACCGATCCGCGGGCGGGCCTGTGCCGTGGGGGCACTCTTTTCCTTCTGCCTTCGCCATGGTCTCCACCATGGCGGAGGCGGAAGAGACCCCCTCCACTGAGCATGTGCGGGGATGCCGTGAGCGGCTGCTGATGCTCCCGCGCATGCGCCGCCCGGCAATGTCATTTCCACGCCAGCTGGCGGGGCACCAAAGGCCTTTCCCGCCAGCTGGCGGGGCGGAAATCAGTCAGGCGCGGGCCTAGCCTCTCAAGATTGTGGCTCGGCCGCTCAAGATGCGGAGGATTCCGCACCTTTGGGGCGGCGCGATGCCGAACTGATTCGCGCTGTTTTTGGCACCGGTCGGCGGACATCGCGCTGATTGCGGAGAATTTCGCCCATGATATGCCCTGAAGTGTTCACATGGAATTGCAAACAAAAGGGGCGCGATTCTCCGCTCCCACGCTGGTTGAGAGAATCGCCTGGGTCGCCTAATTTTCCCGCGATGCCGGTCCGACACCCTCCCGCGATTCTCCCAAGCGGCGAGAATGGCCCCATCGAGTTCCGCGCGGCGCAGGCCGGAGAATCGCCCGAGACACCCAAAATGGCGATTCTCCGGCACCCCTGCTATTCTCAGGCCCGGATGGGCCGAGTGGCCAGCCAAAAACGGCGGGTTCCCCCTGGCGCCGTCCACACCTGGTCGCTGCCGGCGGGGACAGCGCGGGAACGCTGGCAGTACGGTCTGCGAGGGGGGGCATCCTGCACCGGGGGGGGCCTCAAATGGGGTGTGGCCCGCGATCGGTGCCCACCGATCGTCGGGCCGTCCTCTCTGAAGGAGGACCTCCTTTCTTCCGCAGCCCCGCAAGATCCGTCTGACATCTTCTTGCGGGGCAGACTCGGAGAGGACGGCAACCACGCATACGCGGGTGACGGCAGTTATGCGGCGCTGGCCGCGTCGTGAATGCGGCGCCAAGGCCTGGCACGCGTAAATGACGCGGTGCCGCTCCTAGCCCATTATCGGGCCCTGAATCGGTCGGGATAGGGGTCGTTTCGCGCCGTCGTGAACCTCGACGGCGTTCACGACGGCGCGAACACTCTGCCTCCATTTTGAAGAGTCCCGCCCCAGGTCTCAGCTGCTAATCCATGATCAAAAAAATCTCTATTTCCTCTCTTAGAATCTAGTTTTTAAAATGTTTAATTAGTACCTTGTTTAAAAAGATGGAAAACTTATTGAATAATTACTTTAAATCAGTTTTTACATGAGAGGGAATGGATAAAACACCTGACAGTCCCGGCAAAATAATAATGAATCAATGATTCAAACTCATTAATATTAAGTAAATATGAAAACAAAGTTTAAAAAATGGCACTAAGGACAGGAAAATCATTAAATATTGCCACTAGATCTATTCTATAGTAATAATCATATTATTAACTCACTTCCCCAATTTCCCATCTCCTGGTTTAAAGCAATACCCTAGTTTGGAGAGAGAGAAAAATAAATACTCACCAACCAGTTATCATACTTACCTGCTTCCTAGTTCATTGATGTTGCTTTTCTTCAAATCCGGTCCGGGATCCCAGCCCAATCCTAATTTATCCCAAATGGCCTCACTCAGCACTCACTGCTAGTCTCAAACCTCCTGTCCTCCTGTTCCACTTCTGGTCTATTTATCCCCACTGGTCTCAATCAACTCTATTTATCCCACTGGTCTCAATCAACTCTCGTTCCTGGTCTTGAGTCTCCTCTTCCACTGGTGCATAGTTTATCCCCACTGGTCTTGATCAGCTCTTGCTCCTGGTTTTGTTTTCTAATACTTTTGTTACTTCTTCGAAAAGTTCAATTTGGTTCAGTAAACTAGTTTTACAAATCCATGCTGGTTCTTTCTAATCAGCTCAAAATTCTCTTAGTGCTCAGTCACTCTGTCCATAATTATAGATTCTGAGGAACTTACCCATAATAGAAACTTACCCATAACAGATGTGAGACAAATAGGTTTTTTTTTCTCTCTTAACTTTCTTTAATTATGTAATTTTCCAATTTAAAAAGAACAATTCCTGCATGAGAAAGCTTTGGAAGATCATAAACAAAAGCATGTACAATTTTTTCACTTTGTTTAAAACATACAAAATTATGAAAGGAGTAAATAAGATAGAAGCAGGGAGCTTGTTTCCACTGGTGGGCAATACTAGAAGTGGGGGGCATAGCCTCAAAATAAGGGGGAGCAGATTTAGGACCGAGTTGAGGAGGAACTTCTTCCAAAGGGTTGTGAATCTGTGCAATTCCCTGCCCAGTGAAGCAGTTGAGGCTACCTCGTTGAATGTTTTTAAGGCAAATGTAGATAGATTTTT
Organism: Scyliorhinus torazame; assembly: GCF_047496885.1. Classification (NCBI taxonomy): domain Eukaryota; kingdom Metazoa; phylum Chordata; class Chondrichthyes; order Carcharhiniformes; family Scyliorhinidae; genus Scyliorhinus; species Scyliorhinus torazame. The sequence goes on along the minus strand of NC_092716.1, from coordinate 172,877,349 downwards.
GAACTGTAAAGGAATTAAGGGTTATGGTGAGCGGGCTGGTAAGTGGAGCTGAACCCACAAAAAGATCAGCACGATTTTAATGAATGGCGGAGCAGGCTCGAGGGGCCAGATGGCCTACTCCTGCTCCTAGTTCTTATGTTCTTTGGGTCAAAATCCTTGGATCCTGGTCAGTCTTTAGTGCTATTTTTTCTTAGTCTGTTTTCTTGTTTACTCTAGCATTAATGTTTTAGTCCTTTATCCATTATTGTTTCACCTGGAATGCCAGGTATATTATCCCCTTATCCCCTTCCTCTACTGTAAAGATTGATACAAAGTAATTACTCAATAAGTTTATCATTTTCTTTTTGCAATTGCAAAATTACTTGTATCAGTTTTAAAAAGGGCCCTTTCCTTCCAACATAATTATAAAATCTTTATATGTTAATCTTGATATCACTCACTAGTTTCTTCTCACCTTCCGGTTTTGCAGCTGTTACTATCTTTTTATCTTTCTTTGCTGCTCTTTATTGTTCTCCCAGGCCCCACTCTAATCTTTGCAGTTTTACAGTGAAATCACAACTCAGAAGACACTAAATTCCAGTTATGTCGAAGTTGTCAACCATTCCTACTGGCAGAATAGCAAATCCCATAGGACAATGACATGCCTGAGATAAGGCAGAATTTGGCACTGGCACTCCGGATTAGCCAAACTTGTCATATGACTGTGCCGAACAGAGTGGAGTTGATCTACACGAGAGTGCAAAATCATGGAGCGCTGGGCAAACAATCATTTGACACTGAAATCTCCCTGTGAAAGGTGGCACAAAACCTGCAAGAACGTTAAGTGTTCTTGATCAGAGAGAAGGTGCAGTTGGTACTTGCAGTGGAAAAGGTAGGCTAGCCAGTAACATTAGAAATGATAGTAAAAGTTTCTATAAATACATTAAAAACAAACGGGAGGCAAAAGATGACATTGGGCCGCTCCAAAATGACGCTGGTAATTTTGTGATGGGAGACAAGGAAATAGCCGAGGAACTGAATAAGTACTTTGCGTCAGTCTTCACAGTAGAAGACATGAGTAATATCCCAACAATTCCGGAGAGTCAGGGGACAGAGTTGAATATGGTAGCCATCACAAAGGAGAAACTAAGAGGTCTAAAAATTGATAAATCTCCAGGCCCAGATGGGCTACATCCTAGAGTTCCAAAGGAGATAGCTGAAGAAATAGTGGAGGCGTTGGTGATGATGTTTCAAAAGTTACTGGAGTCAGGGAAAGTACCAGAGGATTGGAAAATCACTGTTGTAACCCCCCTGTTCAAGATGGGAACAAGGAAAAAGATGGAAAATTATAGGCCAATTAGCCTAACCTCGGTTGTTGGCAAGATTCTAGAATCCATTGTTAAGGATGAGATTTCTAAATTCTTGGAAGTGCAGGGTCGGATTAGGACAAGTCAGCATGGATTTAGTAAGGGGAGGTCGTGCCTGACAAACCTGTTAGAGTTCTTTGAAGAGATAGCAAATAGGTTAGACCAAGGAGAGCCAATGGATGTTATCTATCTTGACTTCCAAAAGGCCTTTGATAAGGTGCCTCACGGGAGACTGCTGAGTAAAATAAGGGCCCATGGTATTCGAGGCAAGGTACTAACATGGATTGACGATTGGCTGTCAGGCAGAAGGCAGAGAGTTGGGATAAAAGGTTCTTTTTCGGAATGGCAACCGGTGACGAGTGGTGTCCCGCAGCGTTCAGTGTTGGGGCCACAGCTGTTCTCTTTATATATTAACGATCTAGATGACGGGACTGAGGGCATTCTGGCTAAGTTTGCCGATGATACAAAGATAGGTGGAGGGGCAGGTAGTATGGAGGAGGTGGGGAGGCTTCAGAAAGATTTAGACAGTTTAGGAGAGTGGTCCAAGAAATGGCTGATGAAATTCAACGTGGGCAAGTGCGAGGTCTTGCACTTTGGAAAAAAGAATAGAGGCATGGACTATTTTCTAAACAGTGACAAAATTCATAATGCTGAAGTGCAAAGGGACTTGGGAGTCCTAGTCCAGGATTCTCTAAAGGTAAACTTGCAGGTTGAGTCCGTAATTAAGAAAGCAAATGCAATGTTGTCATTCATCTCAAGAGGCTTGGAATATAAAAGCAGGGATGTACTTCTGAAGCTTTATAAAGCATTAGTTAGGCCCCATTTAGAATACTGTGAGCAATTTTGGGCCCCACACCTCAGGAAGGACATACTGGCACTGGAGCGGGTCCAGCGGAGATTCACACGGATGATCCCAGGAATGGTAGGCCTAACATACGATGAATGTCTGAGGATCCTGGGATTATATTCACTGGAGTTTAGGAGGTTGAGGGGAGATCTAATAGAAACTTACAAGAAAATGAATGGCTTAGATAGGGTGGATGTAGGGAAGTTGTTTCCATTAACAGGGGAGACTAGGACCCGGGGGCACAGCCTTAGAATAAAAGGGAGTCACTTTAGAACAGAGATGAGGAGAAATTTCTTCAGCCAGAGAGTGGTGGGTCTGTGGAATTCATTGCCACAGAGGGCGGTGGAGGCCGGGACGTTGAGTGTCTTTAAGACAGAAGTTGATAAAGTCTTGATTTCTCGAGGAATTAAGGGCTATGGAGAGAGAGCGGGTAAATGGAGTTGAAATCAGCCATGATTGAATGGTGGAGTGGGCTCGATGGGCCGAATGGCCTTACTTCCACTCCTATATCTTATGGTCTTATGGAAAACATGACACGGAAAGCAAAATACTGCAAACGAGTAAGGGATTCCGCCTTGTGTTTCATAATGATGGACAAAAGAAATCCCTACTCTTTTACAGTGGTTTGTTTTTGGAGCAGTTCAATAAATAGGCATTCTCCCCAGTAAGAAAAAATGAGAATGGCTCTCTATCCCTACTCTAAAGAGGCTCCGCTACTGTGGTTCATGGCAACACAACAGAACCTTCTCACCTCTGGTCCAATCCTGTGGTAAAGTGTCACATTGGCTGATGTCACTCCAGGACTTCATACTGCAACATGAGAACACCAAAAGCACATTTGACTGCAGTGGCGATATGACGGACTGCATTGTGCATCCAAAAACAGCTCACTAAGCAGGAACAGATTGTGGAAATTTTCCGGAACCAATTCCCAGCCTTTTTCAATGCAAAATCCAAGCCTTTTGCAAGGTTATGTCCTTGTAGGTGTGAACACATTGAATAAAAACTTGTTCTAACCCACAAGTGCCTTACGGGGTTGGGGCAATTAACTTCCTCGTGGACCTTGCAGAATATGAGCTCTCCCATTAAGGAGGAGGGGGACATCTAAACAACGTCCAGTATATATGGTATATAAAGCCAGCCAGTTAGGCACTGGCAAGGCAGACCCAGCTGGGATCTACTAAAATTATTGCAAATAAACTAAGTTACTTTGAACTACTCGGTGTGGACTCCTTTGTGGCCTTATAAAAGACATTACTGTCTTTTCATTCGGCATTCAATCTGTTGTTTTTGAGAAGACTGGGTTTGTAGGCATTTGGAGTTATATAGAATGCATTCGTGTGGGCTATCACAAACCTCTACCTAACTCAAATTTGGAAGCGGTTTCCTTGGGATTTGACTCATTGAAATTTTACTGGACATACTCTTTCCTTAATTTAATAATAATCTTTATTCGTGTCACAAGTAGGCTTACATTAACACTGCACTGACATTACTGTGAAAAGCCCCTTGTCACCACATTCCAGCATCTGTTCAGGTACACTGAGGGAGAATTCAGAACGTCCTATTCACATAAGTATGTTTTTTGGGACCTGTGGGAAGAAACTGGAGCACCCGGAGGAAACCCACGCAGACACAGGGGGAACGGCAGACTCTGCACAGACAGTGACCCAAGCCGGAAGTGCTAACCGCTGTGCTACCGTGCTGCTCTTTTGTTATCTCTCACCTGTTATCCTGTCACTTTTGCTAATGTCTTATCAAATACAAGAGCATTTTGTAGTTTACTTATGTTTGTTTCATTTTCTTTCCCTTGCTGATTCAGATTCAGATACAGTTTTGCAAGTACTGACAATCCTCTGGTACCTCACATATGAGTCAGCTGGATACTCATGTCGGCGGTTATTTGGCCATGTCCTAGTAGAGGCCAATACTGTTCTCAATAAATTGTACTTATCATATGGTGCCAATACCCTGGGCGGGATTCTCTCAGCCCACGCGGGATTCTCTCAGCCCACGCGGGATTCTCTCAGCCCACGCGGGATTCTCTCAGCCCACGCGGGATTCTCTCAGCCCACGCGGGATTCTCTCAGCCCACGCGGGATTCTCTCAGCCCACGCCAGTTCGGAGAATCGCCGGGCCGAGCGCGATTTGCGCAACTCCGCCCCAACGCCAGCCGGCCGATTCTCCAGTGACATTGGCACCAGAACGGTCAGTGCGGTGCGGTCAGGGGTCACTCTATGTGGTCCCCCTTGGCGATTCTGTGTCCGGGATGGGCCGAGTGGCCGCCAAGAAAGCCCGAGTCCCGCCGGCGCTATTCACATCTGGTCTTACCCGGCAGGACCTCAGCGTCCATCCTGACGGGGGCGGCCTGGTAGGGGGGCCCGACTTCGGGGGGGGTCCTCCACTGTGGCCTGGCCTGTGATCGGAGCCTACCGATCAGCGGGCCGGCCTCTCCTGGTGGGGGCCTCTTTTACTACGCGCCGGTCCCTGTAACCCTACGCCATGTTGCGTCAGGGCCGGCGTGGAGAAAGAAGCTACCGCGCAAGTGCGCATTTGTGCCAGTCGCAATGCGCATGCGCAGATCCACGGCGCACGTTTCAGGCCGGTATCGGCAGCTGGAGCAGTGTGGGTCGCTCCAGTGCCGTGCTGGCCTCCTGTAGGGCAAAGGATCACTTCATGTAGCGGTCCAATGATGCCGTCGTTAAACTCTCCAATTTCTCCGACGGCGTCAACGCTCTGCCGTCAAAAGGGAGAATCCCACCCTAGGGGCGGGGGGGGCGTGAATTCCGTCCCTGCCGGCTGCTGAATTCTCCGGTGCCAGGGATTTGGCGGGGGTGAGAATCGCGCTGCGCCGGTCGGCAGCCGCTGGCAGCGCCCCCCCTACCCCCCGGCGATTCTCTGGCCCGCGATGGACCGAGTGGCCGCCCGTTTTTTGCCGGTCCCGCCGGTGTAAATTAGAGTAGGTCCTTACCGGCGGGACCTGGCAGTGCGGGCGGCCTCCGGGGTTCTCGGGGGGGCACGGGGGGATCTGGCCCCGGGAGGTGCCCCTACGGTGGCCTGGCCCACGATCGGGGCCCACCGATCCGTGGGCGGGCCTGTGCCATGGGAGCACTCTATTCTTCCGCACTGGCTGCTGTAGCAGTCCGCCATGGCCGGTGCGGAGACAAAGCCCTCTGCGTATGCGCTGGGATGACGCCAGCACACGCTGGCATTCCCGCGCATACGCCAACTCGCGCCGGCCGCCGGAGGCCCTTCGGCTCCGGTTGGCGTGGCGCCAAGCCCCTTCCCCGCCGGTCGGCACGGCCATAACCACTCCGGGGCCGGCCTAGCCCCTGAAGATGTGGAGGATTCCACACCTTTGGGGCGGCCCGACGCCGGAGTAGTTCACGCCACTCCTTCCCGCCGAAGTTGCCCGCCCCGCCGATTACGGCAGAATCCCGCCCCATATGTTTGCACTTGTATTAAATTCCTTTTTCCACTTATTTAATAGAAACATCACCAATTTCAATAAAAAAGGTCAACCCCCCTGTTGTATAATGAATAGGAACATTAATCACCGTAATTTGTACCTTACAACTCAGTTCAACATGGGTTGTTGCACTTCCCCATTAGGTTATCAGGGAAATGAATATTTCAAATGGAATTTGTGCATTATTTGATTAAACTAAGAACACGACTGAGAGAGGGAGGAGGGTGAGGGGTGGAAAAGACAACAATTCTCTAGTCACTATTTTCTGCAACAATTAAGCATATCTTTTTTGACTGTACTTATAGTGTCACTGTTGTGAGTACAAGACAAAGCTGCCCACTTGATTAGCATCCAATCCACCATCTTAAACATTCACTCCCTCCGCCACTGGCATGCAGTGTATACTATCCACAAGAGTTTCTGCAGCAACTTGCCAAAGCTTCTTTGACACCATGTCCCAAACCTGCAACCACTGCCGCTTAGAGCGACAAAGGCAGCAGGCACATTGGAACAGCACCATCTGCAGCTTCCCCTCTATGACACACCATCCTGGCTTGGGGAAATATCACTGTTCCTTCATTTCTGCTGGATCGAAATTCTAGAACTCCCTACCTAACAGCACTGTGGGAACACCCTCACCATATGGACTCTATCAGTTCAAGAGAAATTAGGAATGTACACTAAATACTGGCCTTTGCCTGCAACTCACGTCCCATGAAGGAATAAAATAAAGTGACCATTGCAGTTCTTCCCCTACCATTTAATGGGTTAGTGTTATGGAGAAGGATAAACCTTGCTTTGTAAAGGTTTCTCCAGAGAACCTTATTTTCCTGAAGATGATGAACACATAATGACATCTTGTAGTTAAGAATACTCCTCTCGGATAATGCATCCTGGTTTTCTCAGCGTTACAATGCATAACTGTGGAGTAACTCGGACAAGAGAGTTACTGTGATGCTAGCGTTTCCGGGTATAAAGCTTGCATTCCTCCAGGTGTAAATTTTAATTCTCATTTCCACCCTACTCTACTGTGTACCATCTAAATTCATTCTCACCATCTCACAGGCAGAAACATGCGAGACATTAGCTCACCATCCGACTCGGAGGCAGCTCGGAAGATCAGGTAACTACTGGGCAGAGGTTGTGTTATCGATCCCACGTTCTCACCTTTCGGACCCTGAAAAAGACAAGGCCTAAAGTTAATATAAGAATAAGTGACTTTGGAGAAAAGGAGTGTTGGTTGACATTGTGCAGTGAGTCGGCCACAAACATCAATCAGTAATTAACTTCCCTTTGGGACAAGTAGGTGTGGGTTGAAGTTTCCTCTGACACCTTATTTTTTCCGGGAGCGGGCGAGAGAGAGGGAGCTGGAGTGCAGCGAGTGCAGCTTGGGTTTCAGGTAGGTGTTTAAACTTGTCCCCAGGTTCCAGCGGCCTTCATTTCTCGGAGCGGGAGAGAGAGAGGGAGCCGGAGCGCAGCGAGTGCAGCTTGGGTTTCAGGTACGTGTTTAAACTTGCCCCCAGGTTCCAGCGTCCTTCATTTCCGGGAGCGGGAGAGAGAGAGGGAGCCGGAGCGCAGCGAGTGTAGCTTGGGTTTCAGGTAGGTGTTTAAACTTGCCCCCAGGTTCCAGCGGCCTTCATTTTTCGGAGCGGGAGAAAGAGTGGGAGCCGGAGCGCAGCGAGTGCAGCTTGGGATTCAGGTAGGTGTTTAAACTTGCCCCCAGGTTCCAGCGGCCTTCATTTCCGGGAGCGGGAGAGAGAGAGGGAGCCGGAGCGCAGCGAGTGTAGCTTGGGTTTCAGGTAGGTGTTTAAACTTGCCCCCAGGTTCCAGCGGCCTTCATTTTTCGGAGCGGGAGAAAGAGTGGGAGCCGGAGCGCAGCGAGTGCAGCTTGGGATTCAGGTACTTGTTTAAACTTGCCCCCAGGTTCCAGCGGCCTTCATTTCTGGGAGCGGGAGAGAGAGAGGGAGCCAGAGTGCAACTTGGGAATCAGGTAGGTGCTTAAGTGTATGATTTTTACCTCTATTTAAGTTGGCCGGTTGCTAAACCCGAGACAGTACACTTGTAGTGTCTCCCACCCTTCCACCTCCTCTAGCATAAGGGGGTGAGTGAATATCAGGTAAGCTCTCTCTTTTCTTTTTCTTTTATCCGCAAGTTATAGCTTCAGACATTCGGCGGGAGCAGTGGCCAGGGGTCTGTCGGGAAGGTAAGTTTACCCTTTAAAAACTTAACTTGCAGGAGAAGTGGCCTTCAGATTGTCGGCGGGAGCAGTGGCCAGGGGTCTTTCGGGTAGGTAAGTAGCTGGGAGAAATTTAACTCTTCCTGGGTTGATAAGTATTGTGATTGGTAAGTAAAAGCCTTATTCCTTTCACTTATTCATTATTTGATATTATATTTGTAATCAGTTAAGGTAAAGTGTAAAAATGGCAGGAGATCCCAGACCCGTGTTATGCTCCTCATGCTCAATGTGGGAGTTCAGGGACGCGGCCGATGCCCCCGACTCCTTCATGTACGGGAAGTGTGTCCAGCTGCAACTCCTGTTAGACCACATGGCGGCTCTGGAGCTGGGGATGGACTCACTTTGGAGCATCCGCGATGCTGAGGAGGTCGTGGACAGCACGTTCAGTGAGTTGGTCACACCACAGATTAGGGTTGGTGAGGGAGACAGGGAATGGGTGACCAAAAGGCAGAGAAAGAGCAGGAAGGCAGTGCAGGTGTCCCCTGCGGTCATCTCCCTCCAAAACAGGTATACCGTTTTGGATACTGTTGGGGGAGATGACTCACCAGGGGAAAACAGTAGTAGCCAGGCTCATGGCACCTTGGCTGGCTCTGCTGCACAGAAGGGCGGGAAAAAGACTGGCAGGGCTATAGTAATAGGGGATTCAATCGAAAGGGGAGTAGGCAGGCGTTTCTGTGGTCGAAAACGAGACTCCCGAATGGTATGTTGCCTCCCGGGTGCACGGGTCAGGGATGTCTCAGATCGGCTGCAGGACATACTGAAGGGGGAGGGTGAACAGCCAGTTGTCATGGTGCATATAGGCACCAACGATATAGGTACAAAATGGGATGAAGTCCGACAATCAGAATTTATTGAGTTAGGAGTTAAACTAAAAAGTAGGACCTCAAAGGTAGTAATCTCAGGATTGCTACCAGTGCCACGAGACAGTCAGAGTAGAAATTCAAGAATAGTCAGAATGAATACGTGGCTTGAGAGATGGTGCAGGAGGGAGGGATTCAGATTTTTGGAACATTGGAACCGGTTCTGGGGGCGGTGGGACCATTACAAATCGGATGGTCTACACCTGGGCAGGACTTGAACCAATGTCCTAGGGAGTGCTTTTGCTACAACTGTTGGGGAGGTTTTAAACTAATGTGGCAGGGGGATGGGAACTAGATTAGGAAGTTAGAGGTCAGTAAAGAGGCAGCAACTAAAGCCAGTAAGGTACTAGATAATAAACTCAATGTGACTAAGGGGAAGAGTAGACAAGGAAGAGATGATGAACGCAAAGGGACAGGTGGTCTGAGGTGCATTTGTTTCAATGCAAGAAGTGTAGCAGGTAAGGCAGATGAATTTAAGGCTTGGATTAGTACCTGGAAATATGATGTTACTGGTATTACGGAGACTTGGTTGAGGGAAGGGCAAGACTGGCAACTAAATATCCCAGGGCATAGATGCTTCAGGAGGGATAGAGAGGGAGGTAAAAGGGGTGGAGGAGTTGCATTACTGGTCAGAGATGATATCACAGCTATGATTAAGGAGGGCACGATGGAGGATTCGAGCACTGAGGCAGTATGGGTAGAGCTAAGAAATAGGAAGGGTGCAATAACATTGTTGGGACTTTACTACAGGCCTCCCAAAAGCGAGCGTGAAGTAGAGGTACAAATATGTAGACAGATTATAGAAAAATGTAGGACCAATAGGGTGGTCGTGATGGGAGATTTTAACTTCCCCAGCATTGAATGGGACTCATGTAGTGTTGGAGGCGTAGATGGAGCAGAATTTGTAAGGAGCATCCAGGAGAGTTTTTTTAGAGCAGTATGTAAATAGTCCAACTCGGGAAGGGGCCATACTGGACCTGGTATTGGGGAATGATCCCGGCCAGGTGATTGAAGTTTCAGTCGGTGATTACTTTGGGAATAGCGATCACAATTCTGCAAGTTTTAGAATACTCATGGACAAAGACGAGAGTGGTCCTAAAGAAAGAGTGCTAAATTGGGGAAAGGCCAAGTATAACAAAATTCGGCAGGAGCTAGGGAATGTGGATTGGCAGCAGCTCTTTAAGGGTAAATCCACATTTGAAATGTGGGAGTCTTTTAAGGAAAGGTTGATTAGAGTGCAGGACAGGCATGTCCCTGTGAAAATGAGGGATAGAAATGGCAAGATTAGGGAACCATGGATGAGGGGTGGAATTGTGAGACTAGCTAAGATGAAAAAGGAAGCAGACATAAGATCTAGGCGACTTAAAACTGATGAAGCTTTGGAGGAATATCGGGAAAGTAGGTCAAATCTCAAACGCGCAATAAAGAGGGCTAAAAGGGGTCATGAAATATCTTTGGCTAACAGGGTTAAGGAAAATCCCAAAGCCTTTTATTTGTATATAAGGAGCAAAGAGGGTAACTAGAGAAAGGATTGGCCCACTCACAAGACAAAAGAGGGAATTTATGCGTGGAGTTAGAGGAAATGGGTGAGATTCTTAATGAGTACTTTGCGTCGGTATTCACCAAGGAGAGGGGCATGACGGATGTTGAGGCTATGGATGGATGTTTAAATACTCTAGGTCAAGTCGGCATAAGGAAGGGGGAAGTTTTGGGTATCCTAAAAGGCATTAAGGTGGACAAGTCCCCAGGTCCGGATGGGATCTATCCCAGGTTACTGAGGGAAGCGAGGAAAGAAATAGCTGGGGCCTTAACAGATATCTTTGCAGCATCCTTGAGCATGGGTGAGGTCCCAGAGGACTGGAGAATTGCTAATCTTGTCCCTTTTTTTAAAGAAGGGTAGCAGGGATAATCCAGGGAATTATAGACCCGTGAGCTTGACGTCAGTGGTAGGCAAACTGTTGGAGAAGATACTGAGGGATAGGATCTATTCACATTTGGAAGAAAATAGACTTATCAGTGATAGGCAGCATGGTTTTGTGCAGGGAAGGTCATGTCTTACAAACCTAATAGAATTCTTTGAGGAAGTGACAACGTTAATTGATGAGGGAAGGGCTGTAGATGTCATAGACATGGACTTCAGTAAGGCGTTTGATAAAGTTTCCCATGGCAGGTTGATGGAAAAAGTGAAGTCGTATGGGGTTCAGGGTGTACTAGCTAGATGGATAAAGAACTGGCTGGGCAACAGGAGACAGAGAGTAGTGGTGGAAGGGAGTGTCTCATAATGGAGAAAGGTGACTAGTGGTGTTCCACAGGGATCCGTGCTCGGACCACTGTTGTTTGTGATATACATAAATGATCTGGACAAAGGTATAGGTGGCCTGATTAGCAAGTTTGCAGATGATACTAAGATTGGTGGAGTTGCAGATAGCGAGGAGGACTGTCAGAGAATACAGCAAAATATAAATAGATTGGAGAGTTGGGCAGAGAAATGGCAGATGGAGTTCAATCCAGGCAAATGCGAGGTGATGCATTTTGGAAGATCTAATTCAAGAGCGGACCATACGGTCAATGGAAGAGTCCTGGGAAAAATTGATGTACAGAGAGATCTGGGAGTTCAGGTCCATTGTACCCTGAAGGTGGCAACGCAGGTCGATAGAGTGGTCAAGAAGGCATACAGCATGCTTGCCTTCATCGGACGGGGTATTGAGTACAAGAGTCGGCAGGTCATGTTACAGTTGTCTAGGACTTTGGTTACGCCACATTTGGAATACTGCGTGCAGTTCTGGTCGCCACATTACCAGAAGGATGTGAATGCTTTAGAGAGGGTGCAGAGGAGGTTCACCAGGATGTTGCCTGGTATGGAGCGTGCTAGCTATGAAGAAAGGTTGAGTAGATTAGGATTGTTTTCGTTGGAAAGACGGAGGTTGAGGGGGGACCTGATTGAGGTCTACAAAATTATGAGAGGTATGGACAGGGTGGATAGCAACAAGCTTTTTCCAAGAGTGGGGGTGTCAATTACAAGGGGGTCACGATTTCAAGGTGAGAGCGGGAAAGTTTAAGGGAGATGTGCGTGGAAAGTTTTTTACGCAGAGGGTGGTGGGTGCCTGGAACGCTTTGCCAGCGGAGGTGGTAGAGGCGGGCACAATAGCATCATTCAAAATGCATCTAGACAGATATATGAACGGACGGGGAACAGAGGGAAGTAGATCCTTGGAAAATAGGTGACAGGTTTAGATAAAGGATCTGGATCGGCGCAGGCTGGGAGGGCCGTAGGGCATGTTCCTATGCTGTAATTTTCTTTGTTCTTATATAGTGCTAGGAGCATGATTTTCTCTGGAGATATAGCCATTCTGAGGTGATCTAATTTGCCTGTTGAATCGATGGTGGTTATCCCAAATGGCAACTGCTCAATCAGCACTCAAACTGGGAGATATGTTAGTCTGACTTCTGAATAGCTCTGAACAGCTCTCTTCAAAAGGGCCAAAAACAGGATGACTCATATGACAGAGATTTGTTGTACTTCTATTCTGGCACGACCTTTTATTGTGGTCTTATTTTCAAGTACTGTCACTGTCAATGCCTTGGCATTGGTAGCAGTACAGTAAAGTGAAGGAATTTGCAGTGCTGCTTCAGGTCGATGCAAGTCCCAACTCATACATTGTTTTTCCATAGCTATCGGAGAAGGCAGAAGTGCTGAAGCAACAATGTAAACAACTACTGCTATTTTTTTTCCAGCCAGATATCAAGCCTGAGATTCTAGGGCATTGATGTAATTTTGTCAATCTGGCTTGTGCAGATCTCCCCCAGACTGCAGGTGTCTGAATTTATGGTCTTTCAGAAAACTAACACGTGGTTATTCAGCTGTTGGCACTGGTGAGGTTGAATGTGTTTCACAACATGGTAGTTTCCACTGTATTCAGAGCCAAGACTCTTGCAAAACTGTTGCAAATACTAGCAAAGTAATATTATTGTGTCCATGGCATGAAACTAATCCTCAAATAAACAATAAAACTGGATGCGTCATGATGTGTGAGTCTTGATGCACAATGCCAGTTATACTGCAATGCACCAAAGTGGATGCTGCTACCCATGTCCAGGTTGGGAGAGCTGATACTTCATGTTAAGAGTATGCATATAGTTTCAATTCACATGCATATGACATATAGTACAGATCATGCAATTTAGCCATGCTTTGGCTTTTCAACAGCATCAAATTGTATGTAACCAGAATTGTACTCTCAGAAAGAAGTATTTATTCAACCCTATTTTCCTATTTCCCCATATATTTTCCAAATATTTCTGTATTTTCACTTCCCTCCATTATTGGTTCTGTTGGGATATTCCCTTCCCTACTTATTTGGGGTAGCACAGTGGTTAGCATTGTTGCTTCACAGCTCCAGGATCCCAGGTTCGATTCCCGGCTTGGGTCACTGTCTGTGTGGAGTCTGCACGTTCTCCCAGCGTCTGCGTGGGTTTCCTCCTACAGTCCAAAGATGTGCAGGTTAGGTGGATTGGCCATGCTAAATTGCTCTTAGTGTCAAAAAAAGGTTGGGTGGGGTTACTGGGTTACGGAGATAGGGTGGAGGTGTGGGCTTGGGTAGGGTGATCTTTCCAAGGGCCGGTGCAGACTCGATGAGCTGAATGGTCTCCTTCTGCACTGTAAATTCTATGATTCTGTCTAGCCATCCAATGGAAGTCAACTTTCTCCTTATAACGTGCTACTTTATAAAGATTGGTGATGTGACAATTTGACCCCTCTCCACAATTCACTGATAGGACTCATGAATGTCGTTTCCCACCTTTTTCAGAGTTGCAATATCAAGCAAACGTTTGCATAAATTGTGCTCATATTTATTTATTTTCTCGTTCAACAATAAGAGAATGCATTTACTCCTAAATATATATGGATTATACGCATTGTAGATTTTTGATTAACTAGTTCTTTGGCGTTGGATGCCCACTCCTCTGTTCTTTCTATTTCAAGAAAGACCTCGAATCTCTGGAACACTGGACATACATTACCTTCACTGCCCAGATGGATTGATCCAGAGGATGAAATAGTTTGAAACAGAAGCCATCCTTTTTGGAGGGTCTTTCGATGAGCTCGCAGGTGTTGAGAAGGATGGTCCCCACCCATTGACCGTTGCTGGCTGTTTTGTAAATAAGCAGAACGCCAGGTTTGAGCACACACCAGAATTTGGTCCAGCTCTTCAGAGTACCTCGGATCTGCAATCAAGATTGTGGGTCATCGCTCTTCAATCAGTACAAAGAAATTGAGAATATGAAATTTTGAAACAACGTACTGGACCTAACTGCAGAGGTTAATCTTCCCGCGCTTGACAAATGAGCATTGATGCAAGAATAAGAATATAAAAACAAATTTGACTCTGTTACTTGGCTCAGATAGAATGAATGGCAATTTGCTTCATTCAGGCCTTGAAGTGTAATGGAAGTGAATCTATTTAATCACAGCAAATCCTTTTTTGGGGCTTATACCTGCAGTTAATTCATAGCAGGGTCCTTCACTGATCACCAGGCAGGAACAATGACCACATGTTCCTTCTTTACATCACCACTTCATACATGAAGTGTATTATGCAGCAACTTTCCCTTTACCTACCTCAGGTCCTGCAGGTGTGTCAGCAAGAGGAGTTGCAATGAAAAATAGAATGAAAATTGTAACAAAACATTACTGCATACGTACTACCATATGGTGGCAGAATAGAGGGGGAGGTCACAGAAAGAGTGTTCATGTCTTGACCCCTGGCAGCCTTTATGTAACCTGTGAATATTTCTTCTGTAAATATTTCTTCAGTGCTACACCCAACCTTCTGCCACCTACATTTACCAGAACCTGTGTGGAACAGCTGGGAGGGAAAATATAATGACAAAGAAAAAGAGACACTCAGTTGATAAGAGTTGGCTTTTGAGTGGGGTAAATCACAACTACTTTCAGTTGAAGCTGTGCTGGGCTTGAACACTGATGACTTTGGTGACTGTTAGTTAAGTTGGTCGAAGTGTTCGCAGCATCTATTATGAACTGTTGTAATCGTAATTTAGGAGGGACTGAGTGCCTGAGTTAACTGAAGATAGATTTGAACTTCAATGGTTTGGATGACTATGGAGTTAACTAGCCGAATTGGTTGGCAGTCAGTTGAATTATTTTGATGGATTTGAACACCAACATACCTTCAGCCAATCTTCCATCACAACCACAGTAGGGTCCTTCAAAGCACTGAGCATCTCCTTGCTGGCCCTCTTCTTCTCCTGTCTGTAATTTTTCTTTTGAACCTATTTAAAATATAGAATCCACCCCTGCTGGTGAATTAAACAGTTAATCACAAAGAACCACTTTGGAATACACTCGACAGCGAGAGTCACTGGAGAATATTTAACCAATGAATGTTTAAAAGGATTTTGAAGAAACACGTTCAGGCATTATTTCAGAATCTTCCATTAATGAAAAGGCAACCTAATTTTTAGAGAAAGGCCTTGCATTTACACAGGGAATTTAATGTCTTCAGGACATTCCAAGGCACTTCATATCTGTTATAGGAGGATGCAGCAGACAATTTGTACAGAACAAGATCCCACAATCATCCTACATGGTTGGTCAAATAAGTAGATTTTAAGGAGTTTCTTAAAGGTGGAAAGTGAAGTAGACAGGAGGAGAATTTTAGGGGGGGAATTCCAGAGCTTAGAGTCCAGACAACTGCAAATACAGCCACCATGGTGAAACAATTAAATTTGGGGTTCTCAAGAGGCCAGAATTAGATGAGCGCAGGTATTCCATGAGGAATGTTGGGCAGGAGGACATTACAGAGGTAGGGAGGGGAGAGGCCATAGCGGGATTTGAAAAGGAGGATGAGAATTTTTAAAGCGCGACATTGTGAAACTGGGAGCCAATGTTGGAGAGCTGATACACATGATGCGTGAATCGGAATAGGATTTGATGTGAGCTGGAACACAGGCATCAGAGTTTTGAATTACCTCAACTTTATAGTGGATTGAACATGGGAGACCAGCTGGACAGGTGTTAGAATGGTCAGGTCGAGAAGTAACAAAAGCATCAATGAGGGTTTTAGCAGTAGCTAACCAAAGGTTAGGATGATGTTGGGCAAAGTCACAGAGATGGACATTGATGGTTTTCATGATGACACCAATATGTGGTTGGGTGCTCAGTTCAAGATCAATAATGGCACCAAGGTGACGAACAGCTAGTTCAGCCTCAGATAGTTGTCAGGTAAAGAGGTGAAGCTGAAGTTTGTGGTGAGGACTAAAGACAATGGGTGGGATTCTACGATGCCAGACGCCAATATCGTAATCGGCAATGGGGCAGAGAATCCACTCCGATGCCCAAATCGGGGCTGGCGCCTGTTGACGCCGGTCAGCCATGCTCCGCCCCCTCGGAAGTGGCATAATCGCGTTGTGCGCCATTGCAACGGCGGTGGCGCATCATCGGCAGGCTCTCCCGTGATGCTCCCCCCAAATAGGTTTCCAGCACCGCCACACTCGGCCGGGATCTGTGCCGCTGGCCGGGGGGGGGGGGGGGAGCTTCTGCGAGGGCTGGGGGGGAACTGGTGGGGGGTGGCCAGAGGGTGGCCTATGGGGTGGCGGATGGCGGTTTGGGTCCACGTACGGCTGGCGCCATATTGTGTGGCGCGACCCCTGCAGGTCGTTGCTGTGCCCATGCACGGCCATGGACACAGCCATTCTCTGGCTGTTTTCGGGCGGGAGCTGGGAGTTTCACCCGGCGCCGCTGCTAGCCCCTCACCGGAATCGGTGAGGGTTCGGTGCCGATTTTGATATGGTGAAACGCCTGCAGATTCTCCATTTGAGCCGGCACTTAGCCGCTGAAATGAAGAATCCAGCCCCCTGGCTTTGATTTTCCAAAATTAAATTTTGGGGGAAATTTCAGTTCAGCTGGCAATGGATGTCGGAAAAGCAGTCTAGTGGAGGGGTCAAAAGTCATGTGGCGGGATTCACTGTTCCCCGACGCCAATTTCGTAATCGGCGATCAGCCGGCGAATCCCTTTAGACGCCAAAATCAGGGGCGGCGCCTGTTTGACGCAGGTTCCTTAAGGTTCCTCCAAAATGGCATCATTGCGCCGCACGCCATTGCGGCGGCCATAGCGTGCCACCTGAAGTCCCTCCCCTGGTGCTCCGTCCCCAATGGGCCGTGTTCCAGACCGTGCGGTTGATGTGTGGTCACAGCGGTCAGGAACCTAGCATGGCGGCTGCGGACCGTGTCCAGCGGCACCACAGTCGGGCGGGAGCCGTGCTGCTGGGCGGGGGGGCTTCTGCCAGAGCTGGGGGGACTGGTGGGAGGGGTGGCCAGGAGGGCACTATCTCGCAGGTCGGGTCTGCGCACGGCCGACGCCATGTTTTACGGCGCGACCACTGCAGGTCTCCGTCGAGCACATGCACAGCCACAGATCCGGCCATTCTCCAGCTGTTTTTATCGTGGGAGCCGGGAGTTTTACGCGGATCGGCTGCTAGCCCTTCACCCGTCGCAGGATTGGTGAGGGGGCGGCGCTGAGTTTTTTGACGTAAAATGCCATAGATCCTCCGCACTTGCTCAAAAACAGTGAATCCAGCCCATTGTGGTTAGGTCAAGCTGGATGTCAGATTGATGGAAACTGACATTCCTTTCTCCGATGATTTGCAGAGGGGCAGCATATAGTTGAGAAATAAGAGGGGACCAAGGATAGACTCCGGGGAGGATGCCAGAGATGAC
Source organism: Scyliorhinus torazame (assembly GCF_047496885.1). Lineage (NCBI taxonomy): Eukaryota > Metazoa > Chordata > Chondrichthyes > Carcharhiniformes > Scyliorhinidae > Scyliorhinus > Scyliorhinus torazame. The sequence goes on along the minus strand of NC_092716.1, from coordinate 172,859,854 downwards.
TACCTAGGAGTGGGAAGGAAAGGCACTGCAGGTGATGCTCTGACTACGATAGATAAGAATGGAAACAGGCGAGTGTAGCTGGATGACGATGTAGAGGTTTTGGAGGAGAATGATATGATCCTGAGTGAGAAGCACAAGATATTGTAAACAATATTAATAATAATATGATAATCATTATTAGTGTCACAAGTAGGCTTACATTAACACTGCAATGAAGTTACTGTGAAAATCCCCTAGTTGCCACACTTCGCCGCCTGTTCGGGTACAGTGAGGGAGAATTCAGAATGTCCAATTCACCTAACCAGCACGTCTTTCGGGACTTGTGGGAGGAAACTGGAGCACCCGGAGGAAACCCACGTAGACACGGGGAGAATGTGCAGACTCCGCATGGACAATAACCCAAGCCAGGAATCGAACCCGGGTCTCTGGCGCTGTGAAGCAACAGTGCTAACCACTGTGCTACCGTGCCACCCCACATTATTACAGTGAGAGGTTTGAAGTATGAAGAATAGTAGACTGCAGGGTATATTAAAATGTACAACTTTAGAAGACCCATGAGAATTAATTACAAAAGGTTAATAACTTTTGGAATGTGTTCTGCTGCAGAATGTGGGGCATATCAGAGTTACATAGATAACACGGCAATCACCATCGAAAAACAGGCTATTTGGCCCAACTTGTCTGTTTATTATGTCCACAGTAGTCCTAATTCCATGTGCCTCTCCTGTTTCCCTATTCCTTTAAAAACCTGATTAGCTTCCTCTTAAAATCTGACAAGGATGCTGCTTAAATCACTAATTCCAGGCTGAATCGGAAAATGTTCTGAAGAGGTTTGTAGGTTTTAATGGAAGGAAAGATGAACTGAATAGGCTGAAAAGCCTTTCTCAGCTGCACTTCTCTTTGTACTATCAGAGAATGGTACAATAAGGAATGTGCAGATTTCACTACACGTTTTAGTAAGGGGCATGGCGATATGAAAGTCATAATTTTGAGAGACTGATCTGATGCTGAATCTAACACATGACTACTTTGTGGAGCTGATGTCAGAACAACTGATTATTTTGATACAAACAAGAAATCAATGATTCCGTCTCAAAAGCTGGGAAACAGTGAAAGAAGTTACGCAGAGCCACTTTTTGCTGCTGCATTGTCACCTGGAGACACGTACCTTCAAATTTTCCTTCTTGTTGAGTTTAGAGATGTGGGATACAGAGTCTTTGTTGTAACCGTTGTATAGCTTGGAATCAGACTGAAAGAAATGTGGGACACTCAATTAACACTGCTTCACCACACTGGGAAACTGGACATTACAGCTAAGCCCAATCAGGGCCAGTTTTTTGCTATTGTTGGTGGGCATGACAAGCTTTTCACTTATTCATTCACAGCACGTGGCCATTGCTGGCAAATTCAGCATTTATTGGCCATCCCTAACTGCCCCGGAGAAAGAGAGAGAGAGACGAACATTAGGGAGCCACCTTCTTCTTAAACTACGACAGTCACGTGGTCATACTTCCTTAGTGCTGTTAGAGAGAGAATTCCAGGATACTGACCCAGTGACAATGAAGGAATGGGATATATTTCCAAGTTTGGATGGTATGTGGCTTGGAGGGGAACTTTCAGGTGGTGGTGTTCCCAAGCGCCCCCTGCCTTGGTCCTTCAGGGTGGCAGAAGTCATGGATGTTGCTGCTGAAAAAGCCATAGTGAGTTGCTGCAGTCCATCTATTAGATGGTACATACTGCTGCAGTGAGTGCTGCTGGTGGAAGGACTCAATATCTAAGGATAACGTATGAGGAGACTGATCAAATGGGTTGCTTTATCCCGAATGGTGTCAAGCTTCTTAAATGTTGTTGGAGGCGTACTCATCCAGGCAAGTGGAAAGTATTCCATCACACTCCTCAATTTTGCTTTGTAGACAGTGGACAGGCTTTTGGGGTTCAGATGGTGAGTTACAAGCTCCAGAATTTCCAGCCTCTGATATGTTCTTGTAGCCACAGTAACTGTTGTGATTGGTCCAGTTAAGTTTCTGATCAATGGTGACGGTGAGGCGAATGGTGTCGGTGAGGTATTCAATGTTAGTAATGCCATTGAATGTCAAGGGAAGGCAGTTAGACTACCTCTTGTTGAGATGGACATTGGCTGGGATTTGTGTGGTGTGAATGTTAGTTGCCACATCTCAACCCAAGCCTGAATGTGCCCATGCTATATTATCTGAGGAGTTGCGAATGGAACTGAACATTGTGTAATCATATTGGACATCCCTATTTTTGACTTTATGATGGAGGGAAGATCATATGAAGCAGCAAAGTCATAGATGAAGCAGCTGAAGATGATTGGGTTTAGGCCTGACAAACTCCTACAATAATGTCCTGGGTTGAGATGTTTGGCCTCCAACAATCACAAAGAGCTTCCTTTGTGCTAGGTTTAACTCTAGCCCCTAGGGAGTTTCCCCACTGATTGTCATTGACTTCAAATGGTGTCTTGATGTCAAAGGCATTATCTCTCACTACATCTGGACATCAGCTTTTTTGCACACAGTTAAATGAAGGCTGTGATGAGTTCAGGAGCCAAGTGGTCCTGGTGGAACTCAAACTGAACATTTCTAAACAGGTCATTGGTAAGTGGCACTTGACAGCACTGCCAATGACCCCTTCTATCACTTTGCTGATGACTGAAAATAGGTTGATGAGGAATTCATTGTGCTGATAGGAATAACCTTGCTTGGACAAGGCATTTTTACACTCCATTGTGTGGGTTGCAGTGCTGTAACTGGAGAGGTACAAGTTGGATAGAGGCATGGGTACTTCTGGAGCACAAATTTTCAGCTTTGTAGCTGGTATGTTGTCAGGCCCATAACCTTTTCTGTATCCAGCGTGCTCAACCGTTTTTTTGATGTCACGCAGAGTGAATTGATTTGGCTGCAGACTGCCTTGTGATGGTGACGGCCAATGGATCAGCTGGTGCCTGAATGCTCTTTTTTTAACCTCACCCATCCTTCATGTCTGAACTGAGACAGTGATTACTGGCAGCCTTTTGACAGCAGGGAATTACAAACAGGCTTACATCAACAGCCTCACACATTTTCCAGGAGACATGAGATTGTTATCATGAGTAGAAACATATTCCGAGCTTGGAGGTGTCAAGATTCAAGTTGGGCCTTTTCACAGCCACACAACCCGAGATTGAAAAAGGCACCATGTACCATGGATCAAACCTGGAATTTAAGTGTTTTGTATGCTGTATTCAACAGGTGCCACTATTCACTGAATCATTTATTACATTTTACAATTTTACTTCATTTTATTTTCACAAGATGGTTTACTTTAATTTTCAACGAAGTTCTGATCATCAGCTCCATGCTGTGTCTGTGATGGGTTTAAAACAAATAAGACCAAAAACAGAGATTAATTATGGAAGTGAAACAGTCATGGATTTTCTTCATGAGAATAACTTGATCTTTTCTGATGACATCCGAGTCAGTAAAATGGAAATTTGGGTGCTCTGCACTACCTTTACTGTCCTCTCCTCAGGATTGTTACTCCTCAGAGCAGTTTCTTCTGACATCATCAGCCTCCAGGTTTCACTTATTGTGACCACTGCTTCCTCCATGCCTGAAGGGAAGAAAGTGTGGCAGGAAGGGAGATATTTTAACTTTACTTTGAGGAGCTGGCTGGCAGTGACTACACTGAATCTGTAGAAGGCCTCCTTATGGGACCTTTCAAAATGTGGAAAAGAGGAGCATCTGACACACAATTTCAAGTTTATGATTTTTTTTGTGCAGCTGATCTGGTCAGTGTAAGGTGTGGCTCAAATAGGAAATATGTTTGAGAGATCGCTTTGGATCCAATCCTGAAATGATTATTTTAGACTCTCTGTGCTTGTTGGGTGCTGGGGGTTGTTTCCACTCGAGGTGTAGGTGTGGCCAAAAGTGTCACATTCCTACCTTGCTGCTGCTGATGGATGTTGAAGTGACTTCATCAGTGAGAGATGAAAATCCATTATTTTCCATATCAGTACCTGCAGCAAGTAAGAAGAGAGACACAGGGAGCCATGAGCCAGCATAAAGGATAAAGGAACTGGTAACACAACGGCCAATAAAGCCCTGCCTGGCATGACTGGACACAGCACGTTCAATAAAGTCATGACAAAGGAGACTGAATCAGAGAGCATCAGTAGGGTTCTGTCCTACAAAATTTGTTGTGAAAGTCCGTCGCACCCTCTTCCACACCGACAGGATGCAGGGGTGCTTATAAATACCTTACCAAATGTTAATTGGATGCAAGAGGTATAACAATGCACAACAAGCCAGCCTACTGAGAAAAATTAACAATATACAAGAGTGCACGGTGTGTGAAGTAGCACTTAGTTCCCAACAAACCAATGCACAGCATTAAATAACTGCTTGATGAAAAACAGAGTTACTTCCAGGAGCATGATTTTGTTAGTGTGCCATTAATTTAATAAAATTTACTTTTATCAAAGATGAATTTCATCCTTAAAGTTTTTCAAAGTGGTTGAGAAATATGCAAAGGGAATTAATTGATGATGAGCTCTCTTAATGTCCATTCCACCCAGTCATCTTTGTAACAATGTCACCTAGTTGAGTTTTATCCTTAATGAGTCACATCCAGATCTCAATCCATAACTAGCAATGCATTAATATTCTGTCCTGTCATAAGAGAATTATACAGTCAGGACACTGAGCTTGTGAACAGCCTCATGCTGACCTTGCAAGGTGAGGTATTGAAGCAGGAATGAGATCTAAGATCCATGCAACAAAAAAACACCCTACAGTGTCATACATTTATGACAAAGAACACAACCGGTTACATAACATGAGCCATGGTGTCCCAGTACCCTGTGGCTGGTTAGCATGTGGGCTCACAAAACATGGATCAGTAGTTACGATGGCGATTGGAATGTCTGTAGTCGGTGTGACATTTAGTGGTGTGTGCGCATTGCAGACACATAAGAGTAAGAAAGCTACATGCACATTATCATGCTTTTTTCCCGTTTTTACACACGAGATTGGATCCTGTCCAACCGGGAAAGTCCTGTAGAAATGTTCTCCAACTCCAGAGGTAATTAGGCAAACTCCAGAACATTCATTGCCATTACATCAGCATTATTCAAATCCAGCATCCGTGCCTTTTTTTAAAGTTCATTATTGAGATGGAGAGGTCCGGTCGTTATTACTCAACCCTAATTGCTTTGAGACAGCGGGTCTTTTTTTTGAACTGCTGCAAGTAAATTGACACAACGGTTTGCATGTGAGACTAGAGTCACGTTTAAGCTAGACTGGGTTTATTTCTCAAAGGGCATCAATGAACCAAATGGGCTTTGCGACAGTCTGGCTGTTGCATGGTCACTCTAGGTGATACAAATGTTTCATTTAACTTAATTCTTAAAGCTGCCAGGGTGGGATTTTAATTTAGAGGGAAATTTTCACAGGCCCTTGGAGATTGGTGGTGGGAGGTGGGTGACAGACAAATTTTATAAAATTGCATTGGACCAGTTCTTTCAAGTTATCCCAGGGACAGCTAGGCTGCATATCCAGCCAGCCACCCAATCTGCAGCAGCGTAATGCTAATTAAGGCCAATGTAGCACCAATTAACCGGCATCTTCGTAGGGCAATTTGTCTGAGGCACACAGGACTCCCAGTCCATCTGCAGATAGTTTCCCAGGGGAGGCAGGAGCACATTGGGAGGTCGGACCACCAGTAAATGAATGTGAGCATATAGAATTCATTCAGCAAGACTTCTGGTGGCGCGCACGAGCGGAGCGGCCGCGTTGAGAAGGGGCTCCCGCCGGTCCGCGACATTTTGCTGTTTTCCGGGTGTTTCTCCGTTGTTTCGACGACCGGGATTTCTTCGGCCTTTGGGGACTGAGGGACGGGTTGGGCCGGTTTGGAGCCGGTGGGGAGCCCCGTGGCCGGAGGAGCAAGGGCATCGAGCACGAAGTGAGCAGCGGGGGAGGAGCTTGGCCTGAGGCGAGGCCCGAATCCAGGACGAATGTAGAGGGGGAGCAGCACACATTGGGTGGTCCCCGCTGAAAATGAATGTTTGGGATGTTTGGAGTCCGGTCCCGGGGAAGAGATTTTTTAAATTTTTTATTTTTTAATTAAAAAAAAAAAAAAATTATTTATGAAAAATATATTTTTTCTATTATTTATTTATTTTTATTTAATTATTTTTTTATTTCAAGATTGAGGAAAGAAGGAGAAAAATACTATGTGGTTAAGGGATGCCAAAAACAGCTGTGAAGAAGGGAGGAAATGCGGGTTCGCCACCAACTGAGAGGACCAGTAAAAGCACCGACAAGATGGCGGATGCCGGACCGCATGGTGGGGCCGCACTACTTACAGTGGAAAGGATGACCGAGGTGATGGCTGTGGAGCTGGAGAAGCAGTTTGCGAGGCACATGGAGGCGTTGAGTCAGGAGATGGCGGTCGCACTGAGATCATTGGTGGAGGAGGCAATCGCCCCGGTGAGGGTGGACGTGGCAAAGACATTGGCCGAGGTGAGAGAACAAGGTGAAAAGATGAAGGAAGTGGAGGAGGCCATGTCGCAGCACAGCGAGCAGCTCACCTCGATGGGGGACGAACTACAGAGGGTAGTGGAGGTCAACAGAGAACTCAGAGCAAAGCTCGAGGACTTGGAGAACCGCCCGAGGCGGTACATTGTGAGAATTGTGAGCTTGCCTGAAGGGGCAGAGGGCTCAAGGCCAACAGAGTACTTTGCTAAGATGTTGATGGAGTTGATGGGGGAGGGTGAAGGCCCCTCCTGGTATGAACTGGACCGAGCTCATCGGTCGTTAAGGCTGAAACCCAGAGTAAATGAGCCGCCGAGAGCAGTAATTATCTGCTTCCATAAATACCACAAGGAAGAGAAGGTGTTATGCTGGGCGATGCAGAAGCGCGAGGTGCAGTGGGATGGTGCTAGAGTTTGGATTTACCGGGACTTGACAGTGGAGTTGCCGAAGAGACGAGCGGCGTTCAGCCGAGTGAAGGCGGCACTGTGCAACAAGGAACTGTGATTAGGTATGGTATACCCGGCAAATCTGACGTTGACATACAACGCCAAAGATTTTTATTTTGAAATGGTGGAGGTGGCTGTGGCCTTCATGAAGGCAGAAGGCTGGGGACGGAAGTGAGGAGTGGAGCTGGAAGAGAGATCGTGGACTGTGATTGGAAATGTATAAATGTTAAAACTTTCTTTTCACTTGTCGTGTTAAGCACAATAAGATAACACGGGCTGCAACTGGAAGCAGCTTTACCTGAAAGATACTCCACACCTTGAAGTTAGTTCAATGTGATTTATTGAACCTGTCACACAGTTAGCTCAATCCTCTGAGTTCGGCTCTCTGCTAACCTAGTGTGATTAATCTGTCTGACTGAACCAGACTAGCTCTTAGCCACGTGCTGTAGGAGTTTTATGATATGTACACCCTGACTCGCACTGTAGATGTCACCAGTGGAAAGAGGCGGAGTGTGAGTGTCTCGTGCCTTTTACAGTGGGAAACCACTCCCAAGTGTTCTGCCTGCTGATTGGTTATGCCCTGTTCTCTGTATTCATTGGCTGCCTGTTTGTATCTCATTATGTGCATGTCTGCATATCATGACATCACTGACCAGTATTGTAACTTACTTGACTTCACATTGTTATAGAGTTTAAGTTTTTGTTTGGTTTGATTGGCATTTTTGTTTTCTTTTTGTTGCAACGGTTATGTGTTATTTTACTGAATTGCATGGGTTAGATTGGGTTTTTTTCTTCTGGGACTGGGTGGGAGGAGACAGTATGCCTTTGGTGGGGGGGGGGGGGGGGACTACCCACGCTAGCGAACTAAAGTCGGCTCGTGAACGGAGGTGAGGAGAGAGGAGGGCTGCGGACATTGGAGCCTGGTTAGCAGGTTTCGATGGGCCCATGCGGCAAGCAGGGGAGGGAGTTGATCGATACTGGGGGAAATATTTTCGAGGGGAAGTGCAGGGGGATATTTTGGGAGGGGGGGGGGGGGGAGGGGGTTTGATGTTCATAATGGAAAGGGACAGGTCAGGCTCATGGGGCAAGGCCCGGTGGTATGATGATGGTGGATGGGGGGGTGGGGAAGAGACCCCCAATTAGGATAGTCACGTGGAACATGAGAGGGTTGGGAGGCCCAGTCAAGAGGTCAAGGGTGCTTATGCATTTTAAAAGTTTGAAGGCCAATGTAGCAATGCTACAGGAGGCTCACTTGAGGTTGAAGGATCAAGTGAGACTTAAAAAAGGGATGGGTTAGTCAGGTGTTTCACTCTGGATTTGACGGAAGGGCTCGAGGGGTAGCGGTGCTGGTCAGCAAAAGGGTACGGTTCCAGATGGAGAAGGTGGTTGCAGATCAGGGGGATAGGTATGTGACTGTGACAGGGGCACTGGAGAGGAGGCTAGTGGCGCTGGTAAGTGTATATGGTCCTAATTGGGTCAATATGGGATTCGCGAAGCTGTGTGGGGCCATCCCCAACTTGGACACACACAAACTGTTAGTGGGGGGGGGACTGGAACTTGGTGCAGGAGCCAAGGTTGGACAGGTCACAGCCGCGCTCGCTGATCCCATCAGGGGGGCGAAAGCGCTGGCTGGGCTATTGGTGGAAATGGGAGGGATGGACCCTTGGAGTTTTCTGCACCCGAGAAAGCTGGAGGACCCGTTTTTCCCAGCGGTCCATAAGGTATACTCGCGGATTGACTTTTTCATGGTGGCGAAGGCACTGCTGGCTGGGGTTAAAGGGTCGGTGTACTCGGCTCAGATTATGCTCCGCATTGGGTGGATATGGTACTGGAGAAGGGGGTGGTTCATAGACCAGGGTTGAAGTTAGATGTGGGACTGTTGGGGAACTGAGGGTTCTGTGACAAAATTGAAAAAGTAATCGAGGAATATGTAGGTTTTAACTGGCCACCATGGAGGAGTAGGTCGTACATTTGATAGCTCCCACCTGTGACGGACTTTTGGACCTGTTCTCCTGTTTTTTCCCAGATTTTCGGGGATAAATCGGTGAAGAGTGAGACAGTGAGGAGAAATCCCCCTCCGGTGTATGGAGAATTGGACCAGAAGTGGCCGTGTGAGAAGACAAAGTGCTATAAGTAAAAAGCGAGCAGAGCCGGCAACGTGGGAAAGCATGGCAGAGAGCAAGGGCCGAGGGGGGAATTTTTTGAAGATTGCTTCGCCAAGCTGACGAAGGATACGCTGGACCTGATTAAGGCTTCGATTGATCAAGTTGTGCAGAATCAAGAGACCCACAAGAGAGCAATCCAGGAGGTGCAGAAAAAGGTGTCTGAGCACGAGGAGTACAAAACCGTGCTGGAGACCAAGGTGGAGATGATGAACGACCGCCAGAGAAGAATGCAGGAGAAGCTGGAGGACAGGTCCAGGAGGCAGAATCTTAGAATTGTCTGAAGGCAGTGAGGGATCGGATGCAAGGACTTATGTGACAGACATGTTGGAGAAGTTGATGGGGGCTGAGGCGTTCCCTTGGCCCCTGGAAGTGGCTAGAGCGCACAGAGCCCTCGCCAAGAAGCCCCGAGCGAACGAGCCGGCGAGGGAGATGGTGGTACGCTTTCACCGATTCTTGAACAAGGAACACGTTCTGCGGTGGGCCAAGAAGGAACGGAGCAGCAAGTGGGAGAATTATGAGCTGCGCATTTATCAGGACCTGGGCGCGGATTTGGCCAAGTGGTGAATTAAAAGACACTGAAGCCTTGGAGAGTCCTGTGGTGGCGATTTGTTGTGCTGGTCTGTATAAGTATAAGTAGTGCTATGTGTAATAAGGGGCTGTTTGGATGGCTAACGGTAATTTTGTCTTGCAGGGAGCTGGTTAGAGGGGGGATGGTCTTTGGGGTTGGTTCTGTTTTTTGGGTGTTTTTGTTTCTAAAGTGGCGGTTTCTTCACTGTTTTTTTTCCCCTGATGTTTGTTTACTGTGGAATGTGATGTTTTCAATATGTTTTTCCATATTTCAGGGTATAAATTGAACATGGCGAGATGTTCGCAACCCAGGCAAGGAGGACAGGAGAAGAGACTGGGAGAGCTGCCGCTTAGAATGGTAGGGAAGAGCTTTCGGTATCTGGGAATCCAGGTGGCCCGGGAATGGGAGGCACTGCACAAGTTAAACCTATCCCGGTTGGTAGAACAAATGGAAGGGGACTTTAAGAGATGGTACATGCTGCCGCTATCACTGGCGGGGAGGGTACAGACTGTGACAATGACGGTCCTCCCCAGATTTCTGTTTGTCTTTCAGTGCCTCCCCATCTTCATCCCCAAGGCCTTTATCAAGCGGGTGAATAAGGTTATTTCGGGCTTTGTGTGGGTAGGTAAAACCTCGCGAGTGAAGAAAGTGTTGCTGGAGCGCAGTCGGGGGGAGGGTGGGTTGGCACTGCCGAACTTCTGCAATTACTACTGGGCGGCTAATATAGCCATGATTAGGAAGTGGGTAGCGGGGGAGCGGATGGAGTTGGCGTCATTGTAAATTCCAATTGATGTTTAGTAGTTGACACACACAACATGCTATCAGTCATGCAAAGACACCAGTTTTGGAGCACTGATAACGCCACCTCTTCCGTTCTCGCCGGCCTGATACTCCACAAGTCTGGTGGTAGTGCCTGCTCTGAGAATCTGGGGGCAATGGAGGAGATATAAGAGAGTGCAAGGAGCATCGGTTTGGTCCCCAATTTATAATTATCATCGGTTTGTACCGGGGAGGTTAGATGGTGGGTCCCGGAGATGGCAAAGGGCAGGAATTAGAAGGATGGGGGAACTATTTATAGATGGGAGCTTCCCCAGCTTGCCAGCCTTGGAGGATAAATTTGAATTTCCAGCAGGGAACGGGTTTAGCTATTTGCAGGTGTGAGACTTCCTGAGAAAGCAGGTTCTGGCCTTTCCGCTGCTGCCGCCACGGGGGATACAGGACAGAGTTGTCTCCAGTATCTGGGTGGGAGAGGCGAAGGTTTCAGATATTTACCAGGAGCTTTCGGAGGTGGAGGAAACTCCGGTGGAGGAGCTTAAGGGCAAGTGGGAGGACAAGCTTGGACCAGAGATAGAGGCGGGTCTATGGGCGGATGCCCTAAGCAGGGTTAATACCTCCTCATCATGTGCCAGGCTTAGCCTGATACAGTTCAAGGCAGTCCACCGGGCACACATGACAGTGGCTAGGATGAGCAAGTTTTTCAAGGTGGAGAACAGGTGTGCGAGGTGCGCGGGAAGCCCAGCAAATCATGTCCACATGTTTTGGGCCTGCCCGAAGCTTAGAGGGTTTTGGCAGGGTTTTGCTCAGGCAATGTCCACGGTACTAAAAACATGGGTGGTGCCGAGTCCGGAGGTAGCGATCTTTGGCGAGTCGGAAGAGCCGGGAGTTCAGTTGCGAAAGAGACTGAATTCTTGGCCTTTGACTCTCTGGTAGCCTGGAGACGAATCTTGTTAATGTGGAGGGACTCGAAGCCCCTGAGTGTAGAGACCTGGGTTAGTGACATGGCTGGGTTTCTCAGTCTCGAGAAGATAAAGTTTGCCTTAAGTGGGTCAATGGTCAGGTTCACCCGGAGGTTGACTTTCGTCGACTTTCTCGGGGAAAATGTAAATGTCAGCAGATGCAGTATTCCGGGGGTGGGGCCGGATTGTTGTTTTATGGTTGGTATGAGTGAAGATTGGGATGGGGGGGGGGGGGAATGTTTATTGTACCATGTTGATGTCATTGTTAATGTTATCATTATAAAAATGTTCAAATACTTTAATAAAAATATATATTTTTAAAATGTAAGTTTTAACTGCATGGGTGAGGTGTCAAAGGCAGTTGTTTGGGAGGCTTTCAAGGTGGTGGTGAGGGGTGAGGTGATCTGGTTCAAGGCTAGGCAAGACAAAGAGGAGAGGTTGGAACGTCATAGGGTAATAGATGAGATGCTGGAGGTAGAAAGGAGGTGAGCAGAAGAAAGGGACCCAGCGTAGTTGGAAAAGAGGAAGGAACTCCAGGTGAGCTTTGACCGACTCTACCAGGAAGGGGGTGCGCCAACTGAGGCGGGCAAGGGGTGCAGTTTACGAGCATGGACAGAAGGCGAGGCGTATGGTGGCGGGTCAGCTCTGGAGGGAGGCTGCGGCAAGGGAAATTGTCCAGGTGCGGGACAGGGCAGGGAAGCTGGTGGTAGCTCCAGATCAGATTAACAAGGTCTTTAAGGAATTCTATGGGAGGTTGTACAGAGAGACCAGGAGATGCAGGAATTTCTAGATGGTCGGGAGTAACCGAGGTTAGGGGAGGTGGACAGGACTATATTAGAAGGGGCGATAGTGGAGCAGGAGATAAAAGATGCGATTGGGAGGATGCAGTCGGGGAAGGTGGCAGGACCGGATGGGTTCCCGGTGGAATATTATAAAAAATTCAAAGATAGGCTGGTACTGCTGATGTTTGAGGAGGCGATAAGGAAGGGGGTGTTACTACAAACTTTAGGGCAGGCATCGATTTCCCTGTTGCTTAAGAAAGATAAGGATCCTTGTTCTTTTCTCTGTATATATGGTTAACATTTATTTTGTTATGTTAATTGTTGCGTCTGGTTATGCAAAAAATTATGTTTTTGAAAAAAATAATTAAAAAAAAAAATGAAACATAAGGATCCTATGGAGTGTGGGTCGTATAGGCCCAGATCACTTTTAAACGTGGACGCAAAGATATTGGCGAAGGTACTGGCAGGTAGGCGAGAGGAATGCCTCCCGAAGGTGATAGGTGAAGATCAGACAGGGTTTGTGAGAGGGAGGCAGCTTTTTTCGAACATTAGGAGGATATTGAACGTGGTTATGGCACCGGCGGAGGGGAAGGAAACAGAGGTGGTTGTGGCATTGGATGCCGAGAAAGCGTTTGACCGGGTAGAATGGGGGTACTTGATGGCAGTTCTGGAGAGGTTTGGGATTGGACCAAGATTTGTGGACTGAGTAAAGCTACTATACAAGGAGCAGATGGTGAGTGTCCGCACAAACAACATCAGCTCGGAATACTTTCCTCTCCACCGTGGGATTAGGCAGGAATGTCCTATGTCCCCCCTGCTGTTTGCACTCGCGATTGAGCCATTGGCTATCGCGTTAAGAGGTTTGGGGTATGGACAGGGATAGTGCTGGGGGGGGGGGGGGGGGGGGGGGGGGACGGGGACAGAGCATAGGGTGTCCTTATTTGCCGATGACTTGTTATTATACGTGTCGGAACCGAGTGTGTCAATAGGGGGAATAGTGGAGCTGCTTCGGGTGTTTGGATCTTTCTCGGGGTACAAATTAAATCCAGACAAGAGTGAGTATTTTGTGGTGTCTCGGCGGGGGTGGGGGCAGGAGTGGGGGGGCTGCCATTCCGTAGGGCAGGGACTCACTTTAGATACCTAGGGGAGCAGGTTCTTCGGGATTGAGGGGGGGCTCCGCAGGTACAACATTTCTAGTTTGGTGGGGAGGGTGAAAGCTGATCTGGCAAGGTGGGATGGTCTCCCTCTGTCACTGACGGGTCGGGTACAGGCGGTTAAAATGAACGTGTTGCCGCGATTCCTGTTTATTTTTCAATGCCTGCCGATTTTCCTGTAAAAGGCATTTTTTAGAGAGATTGAAGGGGTGATTACCTTGTTCATATGGGGAGGGAAGGTGGCCAGAATTAGAAAGGTGCTACTACAGAGAGGAAGACAGTCAGGGGGTTTGGGTCTTCCGAACCTGATGTATTATACTGGGAAGTAAATGTGGAGAAGGTACGGAGCTGGGTCAGAGGGGTTGACTCCCAATGGGTCAGAATGGAAGAGACTTTGTGTAGGGGGTTAGGATTGAAGGCGCCAGTGGCAGCGCCCCTCCCGATGGCCCCGGGGAAATACTCGGGGAGTCCGGTATTAATAGCTTTGTTGAGAATTTGAAGGCAGTTTCGCCAGCACTTCGGGTTGGGGGCAGGATCAAGGGAAATGCCGATTCAGGGGGAACCATAGATTTGAGCCAGGGAAGTGGGATGGAAATTTTCGGAGATGGGAGGAGAAAGGAATTAGGACACTAAAAGATTTGTTTCTTGGGGGTCGGTTTGCAGAATTGAAGGAGCTGGGAGTGAAGTATGGGCTGGACCAGGGGGAAATATTTAGATACATGCAGGTTCGAGACTTTGCCGGAAAGGAGATACGAGCTTCCCAGTAGAGCCGGCTTCTACATTGCTGGAGGAGGTGCTGATGACAGAGGGACTGGAGAAGGGGGTAGTATCGGCATTTTACGGGGCTATTTTGGAAGAGGAGAAGGCGCCACTGAAATGGATCAAGGCAAAGTGTGAGGAAGAGTTGGGAGAAGGGATGGAGGACGGGTTCAGGTGCGAGGGCTCCGGAGGGTGAACACCTCCACCTTGTGCGCGAGGTTGGGGCTGATACAGCTGAAGGTGGTAGATAGAGCACACCTTACAAGGGCGAGGATGAGCCGGCCCTTTGAGGGGGTAGAAGATGTGTGTGAACGTTGCGGGGGCGGGGCCCCACAAACCTTCAACCTCTCCATCCTGTGCCCTGGCGTGGCAGGGGGACCTGCTGGATTTTTTGACTCTTGAGAAGGTCAAATTTGAACTGAGGGGAAGGATGGAGGGGTTCAACAATTCATGGGCGTTATTCATTGTGCACGTGAATTGGATTACATCGAACATAAGGGGAGGGGCTGGGAGGATTGGGGGAGGGGGACTGTATGTGTTAATGGAGACTATGGGTGATTCCTTTTTTTTGCAAAATATTTTTATTCTCCATTTTCACATTTTTCTTCAGAATTTACACCCCACCAACAAGCAGTAAACGGTAACAAATACAAAGTCAATCTCCTTATCAACAACAACGATCCCATCCTCCCACCACCCCAAACAACGGCCCACTTGACAATATAAGCATCAAATAAAACAAACCCTCCCACGGTGGGAAAAACAAAGGAAAAAAAAAGGAATCAGGAATCGCCTGTAGTCACCATTGACCTATAGAGTCCACCCCCCCTCATTCCCCCCTCCCCCTAACATTCAATGCCATCCAATCCCCGAAAGAGTACCGTAAATGAATTGTAAACACCCCCCTCCTCCCCTCCACTTCCTCTTATAAAACTCCTCCTCCCAACCGCTGTTCCTTCCCCCCCCCGGCTAGACTCATCGAAACCAGTTCTGCCAGGCACCGATGGCCGTAGCCCCTCCCCCCACCTCACTCCCGTTCACTGGCCGGCTTAAACCGGCCAGAGTGGAGGGCCCCGCCCAGGTCTCTTTCCCCCTTGCCTGGTCCCAGGAAAACCAAGAAATCCCCCTTAGCACACAAACCCCGCATATACACCTCAGCCCCAAAGAACCATCATTGCAAATGAAAGTCCCATCTCTTCCCTTGTCCAACGATATACAACGTTGGCTCATTTAGCACATACACCAGCACGCAGTAAAAAAATACAGTTACATGAGGCTGCATCGGTACATGACCATTTCTCAATTCTGCCACAGTCCTTTTGCCTTCGCAAACTCCTCCGCTGCTTCCACCGTCCCAAAATAAAAGTCCTTGGATTTGTAGGTCACCCTCAACTTAGCTGGATGTACTATCCCATACTGCACCTTGCTGATGTACAGTGCCTTCTTCACCCGGCTGAAGGCAGCCCGCCTCCTCGCCAGCTCCACCGTAAAGTCCTGGTATATGCGTATACCAGCTCCAGCCCACTGCACCACCCGCTTCTGCTTTGCCCAGCACAGGACCTTCTCCTTCACACTGTACCTACGGAAACACAATCACTACTCTTGGCGCTCACCCTCCTTTGGTATAGGCCTCCATGACCGATGAGCCCGATCCAGTTCATATCTGGAGGGATCATCCCCCTCCCCCAATAGCTTGGCCAACATCGTGGCAAAATACTCAGTCGGCCTCGGGTCTTCCACTCCTTCGGGCAGACACACAATCCTCAGATTCTGTCAGCTGGATCAGTTTTCCAAGTCGTCCGACTATGGGTGATTCCTGTTTCCTTTTTGTCATTTGTTTATGTTAACATGCGGGCTAATGTTTGGGGGTTTCGTGGAAGGATCGGATAGTTGTTATTGATATGGAGATTAATATTGCATTCGTTACTGATTAATGTTTATTGTTGGGTGTAAATTTGGGAGAAAATGTGAAAAAGGAGAATAAAAATATATATTTTTTTAAAAAATTCATTCAGCATATTTGTGGGCAAACGCTTTCAAGTAGAAGCATTTTCCTGCCGATGGAGCTTCTGATAGCTCTGTGCATTAGGATTTGTCTGCCATTTCCAGCATTAGTAGTGCCTCCACCTTGTTTTGCCCTCTCCCTCTCGGTTCGCCCAAGCAGCACATGCCATTCTTTGTTGCCTGTCAACCACCTTCTGCAGCTCTGATCGGCCCTCCTGCATTTGGTGCCCTCCTGCCATCTCTAACTAGCCAGTGTTCTGGGAGGCGATTTCTGATCCACCACTTGTCCTTCAGGGGTTCCTGAACAGGAACTCTTCCCAACAATCGGGGTTGCCTGCCAGTAGCAAGGCTCAGCTTACACTCTCTGGATTATTAGTCCCCAGAGTCTGGAGTACCAATTCAGTTAAAGACTCTAGCTGCACTAGAGTACCCACAGAGGAACTGTTGTATCTGTGGTTTATTTGATTACCTTGAGATCTCCAATCCCATTCCTACCTCGATATATTTATCCATCTATTTTCAGGGAGTTTATCTCAGTGTCAATAGCATTTTGGGGAATCTGTATCAGGGATGTTCCACCAATTGAGATGTTGCTACAGTTTCCTTTCCAGCAGTGATGTGGTTCACAGTTAGTTGACTCACGAGTGGAATCTTGATAAGTTGAACCAAAGTAGCTGAGTAGGCTAACTAGGGAATGTGCTGCTGGGTGAATAATTAATTCCTTCCATGACCCATGTGGAGTGCATGTTAAATAATGTCTACAAACAAATTAACCCAGATTCCGTGCAATAACATCACCTACCCGAATGTGTGGTTTAACACCACTCTGATCATAAATATGCCAGCTTCCACTCTACATCCCCAATATTCTGAGTGCACAAAATGGTAGCAGCCCTTTTATATTTTAAGAAGTAAGCCCATACTGTGAATGTTTACAGACTATTTCAACTATTGGGGTATTAAGCGAGTGCAATTCTATCCTCACCAGCTGGGCACACTCGCATTTTGTGAATGATGATCAGGAGGGTGAACCTAGGCTGAACCTGCCCCACCCTAACCCAGTGACACAGCGATTAATTGCAGTGGCCCTGCTGCTCCAGATCTGCCAACTCAATGCTATATGGGAGTCAAACCAGAGGACCAAAATTCTTCCATATCACATTACCTTTATCAGAGGAGTGGGGAATTCACTCGGAAATTTCAATGCTGGTCATGATTTAGCAACTCCTACTGGACAGTGAATGTGTGCATACCTGGTGAGTACAGGATCGAGTTCAGTTGTGATGCTACCTATGGTTGAAACCAACTGAGCCATTAAGATATTTTGATGGTACCATCTGAATGCAAGAATTGAAGTTCCATCATTATTGGGAGAGCAGTTGTTATATAGATATTATACCAGAGCTTCTGATATTTTAGCATTTTCACAATTCCTTTCTTGCGATCTTTTCCCTGAACAACATCAGGATTGGACTTATTGCAGATCAAAGATTAACTAAAAGTGAACCAAACGTAACAAACCTGTGGTCAAAGGGCATAACTCATTGTAACCTCCAAAAGAAGAGTTTCGGGTTAACTTCCGAGGGTCGATTTTCTGCGGTGTTGCCAATCCAGTACAGAGTGAAAATCTGCGCCGTGTGGCATGATCCTCTTTCATGGCATGAGTTTTCTGTAGAATATAAAAGCATTGGTGAATCCCAACTGGAGCATGATTTATAAGGAATGAAAAGCACAATTCCAAGAATTTTCCCTCAATTAAACGGCTCTCCTTCCCAAGAGCAAATTCTCATTAACACACAATTTCACAACTGACAACTGCATACATACTGATGTGCCCATGAGCTTGTGCAATGCCATTCCAAAAACCAAATGCCCTCACAGGCATTCACAAGGCACATTTTCTAACAGGGGTTCCTGGTGATGAGTGATCAGGAGCAGAAAATTAATCTCATTAGCATAGTCCTGCTCCATTATTAGCTGGATAATTGTCAGACTCTCATCCCTTCACCTTTCGCCTTTAGGGAAGATGGCTAAAAATTAACCGAGCAATGTTTGAGACATTTGCAGAGAACTTCACATCCTGTGCTGATAAAACAAGAGCATAGTGCACCATGGTTGGATACATGTGAAAATGTCATACAAGGAGAACCTCCCCGTACATACCCATTTTATCAATTAGACAGGAGCATGACCTTCAATTGTCAATAGAATTAACATACTCCCGAGGAGGCAAAAGAAAACTGCCCAATTTCAGGAAAAGAAAACTCTTGGAAATTCCTGGTCAACTTCTTAAGGCAAGTATATCCCAGGTGACCATGGTTACCTCCATTCGATACACTTAAACCTACACCAAATATGCGCCAATCTTCCTGCAGGACTTAAGGGTCAGAAATGCTCTCAAAGATCACAGACATCTTACCCCACTTCTGTGAGCCTTCTAGCCCAAACTTAGCCCGACAGCATCAGTGTTTTCTTTGCAATCTGAGTGCAATTGGCAGTTTAGTTCTGAATAGGGACACTGGGTGAGATCTTCTAGCTGCTCATGCCTCCCGCGAACCAGGTGGGACCAGAAGATCCTGCCACAGGCCAACGGCAGGCCTCCTCCTGCCACCAAGATACAGGCCTCGGGTAGACCAGAGAACCTCGCCCACGGTGCTCTTAAATGTCGTCACTTTTTACTTCTAAAACTCGCCTTGAGAGCTTCAGCTGCATGATATAATTTGTTTCGTATCGTGGATAAATATTCATTCAGGTTATCTGGACGGCACTGTGGCCCACTGGTTAGCACTGCTGCCTCACGGTGCCGAGGATCCGGATTTGATCCCAGCCCAGGGTCACCGTCCATGCGGAGTTTGCACATTGTCCCCATGTGTGTGTGGATCTCACCCCCAAAACCCAAAGGTGTGTAGGGTAGGTGAATTGGCCATGCTAAATTGCCCCTTAATTGGAAAAAATAAAAAAAGACAAAAACTGTTATCTGCATGCTAAGCTAAAAGCAGCAGGTTATAGGCATAGCTAAGTGGTCCCACAACAAACATATTAGGTCAAAGCTCTGTAACCCATCCTCATCCAGTGTAGAATGATAACAACAGCAGAAGGAGGCTTCATGTAAATCCCCACCCTCAAGCACCATGCAGTCTAGCAAATGATTGCAGTTATTATGAAGTGTTTTCAAATATGTTCAGCCAGAATTATCAAATGGATGATCTTGCTTGTTCTCCTCCTGATGTCTACAGCATCAGATGTCAGTGTGCAGCCAATTCCATCAATTCCACATAATGTCCTGCATGTTGTGCTAAAAAGCCATGCTTCAAATCTAGTTACTTCCCTTCCCAAGCTGGTCCCGCGCATTCGTGACATTGTAATCTACCTACCAATGTGGAAGATTTCTCAGGTATGGCCTACCCATAAAAAATAGAATAAATCCAATCCAGCCAGTTACCACCCATCAACTTACTCACCATTCATCAATAAAGTAATGGAAAAGTCATCAAATGCGGTTATGTTCTGTCTGCATGAGTATGAAAATAGTTATGAAGATGATGTCACATTTACTATACAATAATCGACGACCCAAGTATGCATGACACAAAATCTTGCAAGTCAACACATTGGTCATTTGTTTCTGGCCTATGCCAAGTCTTTACATAAACAAACAACCCATTCATTGTTCACCTTGTATAATGATACCCCCACATGTGTATGCTGCAATTCACAAATGAAAGCCTTGCCACATTCACATTGTTAAAAGGCTTCAGGGAAAATCATTGTAACCTCACTATCTGCATGATGCAGTTCATTTACAATGCACGTGCTCCTTGAATTTTAATCACAAAATCACCGAATTTATACAGCACAGAAGAAGGCCAATCGGCCCATCGTCTTTGCACCGGCTCACCAAATGAGCATTGTTGAACATAGTGCAGAAGGAGGCCATTCGGCCCATCGGGTCTGCACCGACCCACTTAAGCCCTCATGTCCACCCTATCCCCATAATCCAATAACCCCTCCTAACCTTTTTGGTCACTAAGGGCAATTTAGCATGGCCAATCCACCTAACCTGCATGTCTTTGGATTTTGGGAGGAAACCGGAACACCCGGAGCAAACCCACCACAGACACGGGAGAACGTGCAGACTCCGCAAAGACAGTGACCCAGTGGGGGATCGAACCTGGGACCCTGGTGCTGTAAAGTGCTAACCACTGTGCTACCATGCTGCCTTATGAGTAAGTTGATGGGTGGTAACTGGCTGAATTGGATTTATTCTATCTTTCATGGGTAGATCAAAGCTGAGAAATCTTCCACATTGGTAGGTAGATTCCAATGACTTAGTGCCATTCTCCTGCCCTTTCCCCATAACCCTGCACATTGTTAAACAGTGCTGAAGATTACACATCTGAAGACTACTTCTATTCTTGCATGACAAGATGACAGGATTCAAAGCAATATGGAGAACCAAAGCAAAGAATTGAAATTACGAGCCCTTGGAGAAGGCCAACTGGACATCCATTTAAAAAAAAAAAATTTGGAGTATCCAATTCTCTTTTTTTCCAATTAAGGGCAATCTAGTGTGGCCATTCCACCTACCCTGCACATCATTGGCCACGCAAACACAGGGAGAATGTGAAAACTCCACATAGGCAGTGACCCGGGGCCGGGATTGAACCTCGGTCCTCAGCGCCGTGAGCAGCAGGCTAACCACTACGCCACTGTGCCACCCCCTGGACATCCATGTGTATAAAGAGGAATTGGGGGATGATGATTCTGCAGGTTTTCTCAAGGGCAGAATAGCAAATGATCAATTCAGAACTATATCGCCAAATAGTGAAGAAGTCAAGCTGAAACTGTACAGTGCTTTTATTGGACAACATTTTGAATATGGAGTTTGATTTTAGTCGTTAAGATGCAAGGGAGAAATTCAAGCCTCGAATTTCTCCGGTCACTGTGTAATAGCAATTCCATGGGAGGTTGGGTGGGTCTCCCAATTTTCTGCTATAACTTGAGTGGAAAACTCAGAGACTGGGAATAACCACATTTCTCCAGAGCTTCTGTCGAAGTATGGAAATACTATAGCAAAGAGGGTTAAGAGGAGGTCTGAAAGAGGTTTTCAACGTTCTGAGCTATTTTCATCAAGCGGATAGAGAAAACTGTTT
This sequence comes from Scyliorhinus torazame, assembly GCF_047496885.1. Taxonomy (NCBI): domain Eukaryota; kingdom Metazoa; phylum Chordata; class Chondrichthyes; order Carcharhiniformes; family Scyliorhinidae; genus Scyliorhinus; species Scyliorhinus torazame. The sequence continues at coordinate 172,838,557 of NC_092716.1, read as the reverse complement.
CAATTGACAGTGGGATTGATAGATAACCAGCAGACACAGATTTAGTATATGGGGAAAAGAACCTGAGGAGAGATGGAGAGATTTTTTTAATGCAGTGGGCTTTTATGATCTGGAATGGTGGTGGAAGCAGATTCAATAGTAACTTTCAAAGAGGAATTGTATATTTAAGTGAAAAGGGGGTAGAGAGAAAGAGCAGGAGAATGGATATCTCATTCAGAGACAGCATAGCCACGATGGGCTGAATGACCTCCTTTGGGTTGTAAGGAACTTTGAGTTTACAGCAGGAGATGCTCAGCAAATTTCTAATTCCGACAATCCTGTGAGTCAGCAAGTAACAAATTCAAGGATATTTTTGAGCCATTTGGCGTTTCCAAGGCGGTGTCAAATTTTGTTGAAGCTGTTACTCAGCTTTTATAGTGCAAACCTCATCTCCCAACAGGTGTCAACCATTACAGTCCACCCTGTAACCGAGATATGTCACTGCTCTAGCACGGAACACACACTTGCTCCTCTTCAGCCCAGCATCTACATGGGAAAACCGCAGAGCACTTCCTGTAGGTTACCGATATGTTTGTTCTTTAAGGATCCCGTAATGAACACATTGTCCAAATAGGCGGCCACCTTTCGTAGGCCCTGCAGGATGCTCTCCGACAACCAGTGAAAAATCAATGGTCCAATGAAATCCAGAACGGGAGACGGGTGTACTCAAACAGTCCCCGGTGAGTTTTGATAATGGCAAACTTTCTGGTCTCCGGGTCTAGCTCCACCTGCAGATAAGCATGGCTCATGTCGCTTGCAGCACGTTAGCACGGTGGTTAGCACAGTTGCTTCACAGCTCCAAGGTCCCAGTTTCGATTCCCGGCTTGGGTCACTATCTGAGCGGAGTCTGCACGTTCTCCCAGTGTCTGCGTGTTTCCTCCGGGTGCTCCGGTTTCCTCCCACAGTCCAAAGATGTGCAGGTTAGGTGGATTGGTCATGATAAATTGCCCTTACTGTCCAAAAAAGGTTAGGTGGGGTTACTGGGTTTCAGGGATAGGGTGGAGGCGTGGGCTTAAGTAGGGTGCTCTTTCCAAGAGCCGGTGCAGACTCGATGGGCCGAATGGCCTCCTTCTGCACTGTAAATTCTATGATCCTATGTCCAGCTTTGTGAAGGAGCATCCTCCAGCCAATCTGGCATATAAATAGTCTACCCAGGGCATCGGGTACTGGTCCAGTAGCGACGCCTTGTTCACCACGAGTTTAAAATCACAGCAGAGATGGACAGTTTTGTCAGACTTAGTGGGCGGCACCACAGGCGCGGCCCATTCCGCAAACCACCTGGGCGTATAACCCCCAGATCCTGCAGGTGCTGAAGATCCATATCGACTTTCGCCAGCAAAGCATAAGGGACAGGCCTCGCCCTGAAATATTGGGGTTGAGCTTCAGGATCCACTAGAGATGGGCTTGGTCCTACCCTACCCAGACCCTCCTGAACATCTCAGGGTATTTGCCCAGCACATTGTACAGACTTTTGGTGCCCATTCAAAAGACCTGTTGCCAGTCGAAACGGAGGACTCTTAACCAGTCCCACCCTGATAAATTTGGTCCCAATCCCACACCGCAACCAACGGAAGGTGAACTAACTACTGCCTGTGTGTAGCCAGAGTTACGGTGGTCCCCACGATCTTTAAAGGCTTTCCTGCGTAGTTTGCCAATCTCACTTTGGTATCATGAAGTGTCAGTGACATGATCCCTGCACAAAGCCATTGAAATGTGAGGAGGTCCACAATGGAGTCGGCAGCACCAGTGTCCATTTCCATAGTCACCAGATGACCATTAACCTGTAGTGTGACCCAGATTGGTGCTACCTCTGGAGCCGTGACACAGTTTAATTGCATTAAACAGTCCTCCTCATCCGGGGTGCCCACATGCAAAGCCTTGGTTCACAGCGATGTGGGTTGTAGTCGTGAATGGCGTTCTCTGCATCAAAACAGGCAGCTGTCAGTCATGGATTCACCTTCCCACAATTGGCATTGCGGCTGTCTGTCCGTGTCATCCTCAGGGGGGGGGGGGGGTCCCACAATCAGCAGTAGCACCAGAGATTCTAACCCTGCTGCGGAATTACCTCTGAGGCTGTCCCTTTGGAGGATGTCTGGCCAGGCCGGCACCATCTCGTGATGCCGAGGGGGTCCAGTAGGAATGGCGAGTCAAACTATGGACGCCATAGTCCACTGCAGCTCCTTTACCCACGTGCTCTTGGGACAGTGAAAGTTCAGTGGCCCTTTTCAAATCGAGGGTGTGTTCTGCCAACAATTTCCTCTGTGTGGCCGTGTTGTTGATGCCGCTCATGAGTCAGTCCCTCAGGATCTGAGCGAGAGATGGCCCGACTGAGTGCAGCCAGACGTCTTAGGCAGGTCAAGAAGTCAGGAACTGATTTACCTGGAGACCACACTGCTGTGCTAAAACGATACTGCTACTGCTTGAGGTCATAGTGTTCCGAAACCAATACGATTAGTTGATAAGAAGATTTGGAGTCCGGCGCTGCCGATAATTCAGACTCTTTATGATCGCAAACGTCTGGGTCCTGCAAGTGGTCAGACTTCTGACAGTCTTCCCCCAAAATCCTCAACCTGCTGGAAGCCCATTTCAAACAATTAGCTTTCTGGACTTAACACGGAGTTCAACAACTTCTGACCACAAACTCGGTCTTCCATTCTAATTTGTTTTACATTTCTTTCCAAAAATCTTGTCTTGTTATCTTTGCTTTCACACATAAATGCCCTTTACGTTGCCATTAACACTTACACTGGACCAATGCTTTGTTTCTTACTACAACCATTACCACTTCTATTGCCTTTTGTTCCATGAGATCTTTGTTATGTAATCCCTCCTACCCGCTAACCTATTCCTGATCTTCCCTTTTGGTCTACCTGATCTCCCCTCTTTTTCAGCAGCATAAAACAAATCACATTGTTTCCTCTCTTCAATTCCGAAGAAGTCCACGTTAACTCCGTTTCTCTCTCCATTGATGCTGTCAGACCTGCTGAGATTTTCCAGCACTTGATTTCTGCAGTATTTTGCTTTTATTATAATAGTAGCTAGTGTCTGACCTACCACATCATTTTATGTCCCTTATCCAGACTGAATTTAAACTTATGACTTGAAAGGAATATTGTCTTGACTCCCTTGAGATGAAATGTTAGTAAAAAGTTATGGATTTTTAAAAAGAAACCTTATGTTTTTGTAGCCATGCAGTCCAACAGCAATCGAACTAGGCATGTGCCTGATCAGGTTTACCGTGGCAGCATGACAGGTTGGACTCGCAAACTGGCACCAACATCAACAGCGACACACAATGAAGAGTAACAAACACGTTTTAAAGAAATGGTATGCATTTACTTGTGACCTTTTTTTGCTTCTGGTGGAAGACAGTGAAATGAGGCAATGAGTTTCCCATGAGATGGTACTCTGGGTCTCCCGTCTCCTCCAGTGTTGTTTCCAGAGACAGGAATAAAGGCAAAGCATGCTCTCCACCTCACCCACTGTTTTTGGCATTGTACCAAATGGGTCCTATACAAGACAACATGATTAACATCCCATCACCCTGACTGGGTGATTGCGGGAAGGCTGCAGAGCCACTCCTTCATTATATGTATGCAGTTAAAGAGCCAAAGTCCTTCAGACATGCTGCATCTGCAATGCTTAGCGTCCATCTAGCTTCATTCAGTAATTTTGTTTCCTGCTGGCTCTGACAGGCTGCAAGCCGGACTCGCATTGAGTATCTGCATCATCAGTATGGCAATGCGCTTAACTTAATGAACCCACCAGTCTCAGTGAGAGGCTCCTCAAGGAAGCCTATTATCTTCATACCACCTTCCTAACCGGTGCATAACACTTCCTGTCCAAGCTTCATCAATGAGAGAATCCTCATCAGAAAGAACTAGGAATGAGGCTGAGTGGCAATGAAGCATTTTGGGAGGCACAGTGGCGCAGTGGTTAGCACTGCTGCCTCACAGCGCTGAGGACCTGGGGCGAGATTCTCCGACCCCCCGCCGGGACGGAGAATCGCCGGGGGCTGGCGTGAATCCCGCCCCAGCCGGTTGCCGAATTCTCCGGCACCGGATATTCGGCGGGGTGGGAATCGCGCCGCGCCGGTTGGCGGCCCCCCCCCCCCTCCCCCGCGATTCTCCGGCCCGTATGGGCCAAAGTCCTGCTGCTAGACTGCCTGTCCCGCCGGCGTAGATTAAACCACCTACCTTACCGGCGGGACAAGGCAGCGCGGGCGGGCTCCGGGGTCCTGGGGCGATCTGGCCCCGGGGGGTGCCCTCACGGTGGCCTGGCCCGCGATCGGGGCCCACCGATCCGCGGGCGGGCCTGTGCCGTGGGGGCACTCTTTTCCTTCCGCCTTCGCCACGGTCTCCACCATGGCGGAGGCGGAAGAGACTCCCTCCACAGCGCATGCGTGGGGATGCCGTGAGCGGCCGCCAACGCTCCCGCGAATGCGCCGCCCGGAGATGTCATTTCCGCGCCAGCTGGCGGGGCACCAAAGGCCTTTTCCGCCAGCTGGCGGGGCGGAAATTAGTCCGGCGCAGGCCTAGCCCCTTAAGGTTGGGGCTCGGCCCCCCAAGATGCGGAGTATTCCGCACCTTTGGGGCGGCGCGATGCCAGACTGATTTGCGCCGTTTTGGGCGCCGGTCGGCGGACATCGCGCCGATACCAGAGAATTTCACCCCAGGTGTTGATCCCGGCCCCGGGTCACTGTCCGTGTGGAGTTTGCGCATTCTCCCAGAGTTTGCGTGGGTCTCACCCCCACAACCCAAAATGTGCAGGCTAGGTGGACTGGCCACGCTAAATTGCCCCTTAATTATGGGGAAAAAAAAGAATTGGCTACTCTAAATGTCTTTTAAAAAAGATAATGAAACATTTCATCACCCGGGCTCTGATATATCTCACACTGCACACTATAACCCACACCCCTCACTGATATACCCCATATCCTTTATATACAACTGCCATCACCAGAAGGTTCTCTAGGCCTTAACTGGCTGAGAGTTCCTGCCCTGGATTCTCCACTTCACGACGCCAGTAATGCAAATTGTGTTTGGGCGGAGAATTGCAGGTGACCAATAAATGGAGGATTTCCAATAAGTGGATGCCTGGGTCGGCAGTGGCAGGGAATGTCATGGTGCCAAGTACGTGGACTCGGGGTGACCCCCTCGGGATCGGGATGGCCTGGCTCAGATTGCCATTGCTGCAGTCTGTCTTTTGAATGCACTCCTTTGGTTTTACTTACAGGCTCCTGGCTACTCACACTGCTGAGTGCTGCCTCTGAATCTTTGAATGCTCAGAACGCCTCTGGTCATCCGAGAGCCCACCCAGGCCACCCCTCTGGATACCCTCATATGCCAGCTGTTTCATCAATGGGATGAGTGTGGCACTCCTCAGAAATGCTGCCCTACTGCAGAGGAAGAAGGGTGTAATTGATAATATGGAAAGATGTGTCATTTGAAACATGGAAGTCTGGCAATATCTGGTCTGAGAGAAACATGAGAGAATATAGGGAAAAATCCCATGAAGGGTTAACAGCAGCTGCAAAGAGCAAGATTATAAAATGCAGATTCCTTCTTCCAAACGGGCTTAGCAAACAAACAGGATTTTTGTATGAAGCTAAAAACAATGGCTCACACCTTCATTGAAATTAACCATCTTAGTAAGCATCTGGAAAAGCATGGATGAGGGTTTCAGTTGAGTTAGGTGATAAATGTAAACCTTTCAAGTTATAATCAAGTGGATTTTTAGCATTACGCTAAAAGCAATGATTCACACCTCCATTGAAGTAAAATCAGCAGATAGAAAAGAATGACGAGGGGGTCAAATATATAGGTGTGAAATTCTGCTAACACCAGGTAAATTAAAGAAAACTGGAGACAACCTGTCTACAAGAACACAAATTAGACCCAAATCAAAGTCAAAATTATGAGCTGGGGACACAATTCGATAATAAAACTATAGACATGACAGGAATCAAAATTCACACTCCTATTGAAATCAAAGCATTTTGAACATCACAAAGGAAACAATGTAATCAGAGATCTATGAGCTGAGGTCATATCAAAATGAATACTTAGTCGTGTTAGAAAAATTTAGATTAAAGGTACCTTTTACAATCCAAGTGAAATAAAAGTTACTTTACAATAACGTCATAAAAACTTAATAACTGTTAGAAAAATATATAAACCCTGAGAAAGGGGCAGAGAAGCAGAGAGGCAGAGAGAGTCAGAGAAGAAGAGAAGGAGAGAGAGGCAGAGAAGCAGAGAAGGAACAAGAGAAGCAAGCAGAGTCAGCTTACAGTCAGCCCGGTCATGGGACAGAGCAAAGCAGCCGAGCTAAAACAGCTCATACGTCTAAGGAAGACCAGAATTTAAAGAGGAGGCGGAGTCAGTTCAGAGACAGCCAGCAGAGCCAGCTCTCACAGCTCGGTACATGGGAAAGATAGAGCATTGCAACTGAGCAGAACAGCGAATACATCTGAGGAAGACCAAAAGAATTTAAAGAAGATTGATTGTCAAGGTGGGCCTGAAGGTCCCTTCAACCAACCAGGAGGGTCCAGAAGCAAGATCTTTTTACCTTTCTGTAAAGACAGTGATTGCATCTTTTAAAAGAAAAAAATATATAATAATAAAATAACTTAAAAGTTTTAACCTGAAACAGTGGTTATTCCTAAATCTATTTTACTCACTTAGCAATGCAGGACCCAGGATCGATGCTACTAAGTGGTAAGTAGATGAAATCTTCTGTGAAGGTATGGGTCATACCGGGGGATAACTTGAAAACATAGTTTGACCTGAATAGCACCCACCGAAGCCTGCATAGGAGTCAGGGAGTGAGAATCCCTGTTCACCATTTAGAATGTCGGCCCCTTTTGGTATAGGGGGACTTCTAAGAATAGTGGTGAGTTTTCAACAACAAGGGGATCAGCAGAGCTCACCCTAACCAAAGGACACCGTAGCCTTTGGAATCCTCCCTGGTTCTCTGCTCCCCCAGGGCAGTGGCCTCTGAAATGTTCCTTTCCTCCCGCTTTAGCATTTTGATGGATCACCACTTTGCCTAATTACTTTTAACCTCTGGACTGTGCAATTCCTTCTGTCACTCCTTCTTACCACAATCTATTTTTAAAATATAAATTTAGAATACACAATTCCTTTTTTTCCCCCAATTAAGGGGCAATTTAGTGTGGCCAATCCACCTAGCCTGCGCATCTTTGGGTTGTGGGGGTGAGACTGACGCTGACACGGGGAGAATGTGCAAACTCCACACGGACAGTGACCAGGAGCCCGGATCGAACCCGGGTCCACGGCGCCGTGAGGCAGCAGTGCTAACCACTGCACCGCAGTGCCGCCTCCCTTCCTACAATCTATTTGCTCTTAGAATGCAGGCTTGGTGATTTCTAATCATGGTTTTCTGATTTACCTTGCCTTCTTTCATACAATTTTTATCCTGGTATTGGCCTGTGACTATTCGGTCTAAATCCCCATAGTTTGACCATCTCCACAACCCCATGAATACAGATGGAATCTGTGCTGTTCACTTCTGCACTAACACACTAACCACAACCACTCCCTCAACAGTGGTAATTGGGTGGTGTCAATGAAAGCATGGTTCACCCACTGCTCATCCCAACAAGTATAACCACACAAATACTGCTTAATAAACAAATAATGACAAGAGGGAGGGAACTAATAGAGGACAGTTGATAACATGGTGGTGCTGAGCAGTGGGGATAGCTGTTGTTATTCTTCATATACATCTCTGCAACAGTTACATCTACAGAGAGGCTCTCATGCTGGACCATATTAAAAGTAGGCCTTCAAGCCTCCCAGAGCTTGTCCATCATTCAATTAGATCATAGCTGTTGTGTATCTATACTCTAATTACTCATCTTGATTCCTGACCACACACAACCCACACTGTGGAGAGTCTCCAGTTACAGAAGAATTATCAGCATGAATTATCAGACAGTTGTTGTCAACCAATCCCTGCCACTGAGAACTCTGTTGCAACCGCTCTGTAATCTTGTCTGAACTTGATTGAGTAATTGCACGGCCTGACACTGGAGCTTACTTGTTGGTGAAGTCCCAGATTCAGTCTTATAGTCAACATTAGCCCAGTGGTTGCCAACCTTTTATATGTCAAGGCACACTTTCTATACTATAAAACAAATTTGGGGCACACCTATTTTTTCTGCCTACTTCCCTTACTGGAAACTTCAGTCACGATTTACCGTCCTCACCACGCCCAACTTGGTGACACGTCGAGGCCGGTGATTCTCACCGGGTCTTGGAGGTGCCAACCATAGAGCTGAAGACGAAGGTCAGTTTTGCTATTTTTGAATCATTTTGAATCTTTTTCCATGGTACACTTGAAAAGTCTTCACTGCAAATCAGTGCGCCGGGAACCTCTGGCTTAGCCAACTGGCAGGGTGGTATATTGGTTTCAGTTTCCCTTGTAACTGACCAGTGCAAATTTAGTAAGTTTACTCTGGAGTTTCCATGGCTACATAAGAGTCGCCTGTTGGAAAACTACTCATGCACCCCATGAAGCATAATGTAAAAGTAGCTCTAAGCCCATAATACAAAACAGCTAATAACACGACACCAATTGACACAGTCAAGCAGACCAGAAGGACCCTTTGTGTGTGCAAATAGAAAGTGGAAACGAAGAGGTAAAAATAGCAACAAATGATTGCACACAAATGTGTGAAGCATTCCCAGAACAATATTGCAATGCAATTTCACACTGTACCGCAAGCTCAACAGTATGAAACGGCCATTTGAAGATAACAGCAATACTCCAATAACCATTACAAAACAAGGGCAGGGCAATAGCTAGATTATTTGCAGGTGCCAGGGGGTCTAGGTTGAGAAGTATTTGATTTAACATAAAACAAATACAAGCTGCCATTGTAGTTTGTAAGTAAAATAATAAAGTTGCCCTTTACTTAATACATTATTGTAATATAGTGCTGAACTTTGTTCATGGGTTACTTTATAAAAGCAAATAGTTAAATAATAATGTGCACTTCCCACCAAGTAAACACAAGGTCAACATGAGGTATTGTGCCGTTCACATTTTTTTTGGATTTGAGACTCATGCGTGAAGGGCCAAAGGCCATATTGCAGAATGTCCTGGACTGGAGAGAACAGTATAAGATGGAATAAGACAAGTGATAGTGTCATGTGAGAGTACCTTTAAGAAATGGGTGTTTATGACTGCAGTGATGTCAGAGAGTGGGTGGAGCTGGGCTGTCTGTCAGCTTTTTACTTTCTCTTTAGGTTTTTTGCTGCAGGGTGGGTTTGGTTTCATTTTAGTTTTGGAGAAGCTGAAATCACAGCAGGATGTGTGTGAATCTCTGCAAGCTTATGAATGTTCATTTGCTGATTTCAACGTGGTAACTGTTCTCAGTAGTGCAGTTAAACAGGAGGTGCTTCTGTTGAAGGTTTGGTTTTTAAATCTTATGGATGTTAAAAGGAAAGCTTAAAGGATTACTTAGTGTTGTATTCTTTGGGGGTTGTATTTGAATTAATGGTTGCTAAGATGTTCACGGTATGTTTTAAAAGGGTTAACTTGAGTTCATAGAATAAACATTGTTTTGCTTTAAAAAAATACTTTTCCATTTCTGCTGTACCACACCTGTAGAGTGGGCCATATGCTCCCCATACCACAATCTATTAAAAGTTGTGGATCAGGTGAACTCCATGATACACTTTGGGGTTCTCTAAACCCTGGCCCATAACAATAGTAATTAGAAGATACCAAGCTTTGAGTTTAACAATCTGTAGAATTGTAGAAAAAAGACTGAGAGGCAAGGAGTTCCTTGATTCTAAGATCCTGGGAAAGAATTAGTTAAATACGGAAGGAAAAAAAAGTAGAATGTATTTTGAGTAGGTAATGAAAAAGGGAAGATAATTCAGTGGAGTCAATACAAAATAACACCGATAAGGTTACTTGTGATGCAGTGAGACAGATTGGACACTCGGGGCCAGTCATGGAGACTACACATGGAGACTAAAAATGTAGGATGGGACCAAGATCTGCAAGTCCAGCCCGCATTTCCAATCGATCCCATTTTGCTGGTAGGGGAAAAGAAACAGGGCACGTGACATATGATGAAAATTCAAAACTCAGCTGAACCACAAACTCAATGCTAAGTTTAAACAGAACCCCTTTTCACTGTAGCAAGGGCCCTAACCCACAACATGAGAGTCACAAATTTATGGAGAGGCCATACCTTATCTGCCCTCATGAGAATTTATGTAGAATTCGCAAGCTGTAAAGTATTTAAATTCCCAGACCTTTAAAAATTACAAAATCAGCCTCCCTATGTAAATGAGAGTTGAAATATCTGTTCCATTAATTATTTGTTGTTTAAAAAATTATTAAAGTATTGTTATTAGAATTTGTTATTTTAAAAAAGTTAGAGTAGCCAATTCTTTTTTTTCTCCAAAATTAAGGGGCAATTTAGCGTGGCCAGTCCACCTAGCCTGCACATAATTAGGTTGTGAGGGTGAGACCCACGCAAACACTGGGAGAATGCACAAACTCCACATGGACAGTGACCCAGGACTGGGATCAAACCTGGGTACTCAGCGCTGTGAAGCAGCAGTGCTAACCACTGTACCACCGTGCTGCCAGGGAGCATGTTTTATTATAATGAAAGCTGTAATAAATATTTAGAACTTTATTTGACTTCATCTCAACATAGCTCCTGATGGTCTGACCATGGTGAATATTGGATGATTTGGCATGGAGGGTGTAAGCACCAAGGGTGGTAGGTGGGGAGGTATGTTGGCATTAAGTTGGCATGAAGTCATAGGGTGGGTGGGTGCATGAGTTGGCATTGCAGGTATATGAGGGGCGGGGGGGGGGGGAGTGCATGAGCTGGTATAGATGGAGCATGGGGAGGAAATGGGGTTCGAAAGGGTAAGGAGGTAAGGGGCGAAGGCTAGAGAAGTACCAAGACTACCGGACACCTGAGAGAGGCTTCAAACCAGGGCATGTCCATAATTTTGGGGAACAGTGCCTAGTGGGTCCCTGGGGCCGTAATGGAGAGAAACCGGGTGCCAGCATGTATCCAAAATTGCAAATTAATTCCTTTGAGGTGCGAAGCATCACCTTCAGGCACAATCTTTTCGTATACCTGGTACAAACCTCACCACATATATGGTGAGAGAGGACTCTCCCCAGATAGGGATATTTGCCAAGTAAAAGTACATAGTTAATATGCGAGTATGGTTCAGTTTGAAGACCTGATTGTAGCGCACAATGACTTACGAGAGAGACGAATAGAGAGGAAGTCGATGAGGCTTTATTAAGCGAGACTTGTCCCCAGCAGTTCAGCAACAGAATGGAGCGGCGGGGAGAAGCTCGGGTTCTTATACTCCGCCTTCAGGGCGGAGCCAGGAGTCAACAGCCAACCAGGACCCGGGATCTGTCAGCCAATAGCATCACGGCTTCACAGTCCCACATGACCCCTAATAAATACTACCACACTGATAAATAGCAATTTTGCTTGAGGACAATGTTTTGGGTCACCTCACAGTGGCAGTGAATGGGAATAAAATTTCACTGAATAATATGAATACAGGAACACAGTAGAAATGTCCTTTCCAATACTCTACCTTACCAGGGAGATTTTTTTTTCTAAATATGTTTATTACAATTTTTTCACAATGAACAAAATCATATAAAACAATTAAACAAAGTTACACAATCAAAGAACAAGACAAACAAGCTGTCATTAACTTAATCCCCCTAAAACGAAACAAAATTTTCTAACAGCTGACAGTGCCTAGCTCCTTAAAAAAGGAACTGAATGGCTGCCATCTTTGGTAGAACCCTTCTACTGACGCTCTAATATTATATTTGACGTCCTCCAAATGAAAGACATGAGGTCACCCAACCAAGCCGAGGTACTGGGCGAAGCAGAAGATCTCTACCCAAGAAGAACTCGTCTCTGGGCTATTAACAAGGTGAAGGCAAGGACATCTGTCTTCACCCCTATCTGAAGCACCGCTGAGTCTGATCCCCCAAAAATAGCCACCAATGGACATGGATTCAAATCAACACAGTTTCTCCAACATGATGTTGAAGAAAGAGACCCAAAAGCTTACAAACTTACCAAGAGACAAGCCCAGAGCATATGAGTGTCGTTAGCCGACCCCTGAGATCAACACTCACACTTGTCCTCCACCCCAGGCAAAAATCCACTCTTCCTTGCTTCAGTCAGATGCACCACCTTGAATTGTATCAGACTTAGCCGAGCACATGACGATGTGGAGTTTACCCTGTGAAGGGCCTCACTCTACACATCATCATTCAGAATCGGACCCAACTCACCCTCCCATTTCACCATCATGTCACTCAACAGAGTTGACTCCACTGAGAGGATCTGGCCATATATGACCAAAATAGTCCCTGGCCATCAGACCTGGCCGAAGACAAAATCCTCTTCAACAAGGAAGAGAGTTGTGCCAAGGGAAAGGAGGGAAAAGCCTTGCATGAACAATCGCAAATCTAAAAGTATCTAAAAAGGCTGCAACCAGGCAGTTGGAATTTCTCCATCAACTCCTTAAAACTGGCAAACCTGCCCAGTACAAACAGGTCGACAAATATCTACAAACCCTTCCCCTCCCATGACTTAAATGTCGAGTCCAAATCCGCCAGCAGGAAAAGGTGGTTATTGCAGATGGGGGGCTAGCGAAGTCAGGGAACAGAGCTTGAAATGCTGCCTGAACTGTTTGCCGATTCTCAGGGTGGACACCAGCACTGGATTCAAGGAAAATCTCACCGGAGAAAAAGGCAACTATGGTTTCTGTTGTACCAAAGCTTGAAACCGTGCAGGAGCTCATCTCCATTTGTCTCCATTTGGAACTAGGATCACTGAACCACAACAATATCTTCTGAATATTGGCTGCCCAATAGTAAAACAATAAATTGGGTTGTGTCAAGCCCCCTGACTGCCTATCTCCTTGGAGAAAAGCACCCACGGATCCTTAGGACTCTTATCTGCCCAAACAAAGGAGGACATTAATTTATTGACTTGGGGTGACATTGAAAAAGAATTGAAAATCTCGGGAGTACGTTAATCTTAATAGTCTGAGCCTTGCCCGCCAAGGACAGGGGGAAAGTTGTCCCGACTCTGTAAATTGGACTTGACACCATTAGCCAGATTGTTTAACTTAATTTATGATGCAAGGCCCAATTGTGAACCACCCGGATCCCCAGATAACAAAAGCTAACCTTGGGAAGACAAAATGGTACAGTTCCCAATTGGGCTCTCATCCTTGAGGGGTTGACCAGGAAGCATTTGCTCTTGTCCAAGTTCAACCTGTACCCAGAGAAGAAGCCAAAACTCCAAAGCAACTTCATTATCTCATTCATAGATACTGGATCTATAATATAGAGAAATAGGTAATCTGCGTAAAGGGAAACCCAATTTTCCATCCTGCACCGATTTATCCCGGGAGGCTTCTCCCAGCATCTCTCGGCTACGCCACGCTCCTGTTCGGGTTCGATGCGACCAGCAGATCGCGCCCTAGGATTCAGCACACAATTTAAGTCCCCACCCAAAATAAGCTAATATGAATCCAAATCAGAGAGGGAGGTCAGCAGGTTATTAATAAAATTCATATTGTCCCAGTTTGGAGCATAGATATTAACCAGAACCACAGGATTGTCCACCAGAGAGCCACAGACAATAACATGTCTGCCATTGGGGTCGGCCAAGATCTTAGCAACAGAAAACGGAACTCTTTTATTAGTTAATATTGCCGCACCCTGGGCCCTACCATCGAAGCCTGACTGGAAGACTTGTCCCACCCACCCCTTCCGTAGCCTTGTTTGGTCTCTGAAAAAACGACTATAATGAGCTGCAGTCAGCCTTTCAACACTTCTCGCGTTGGCTAACTTGTAGGTTAGCCAGGAAGCTCCCAACTAGAGTGAAGAAAAATGGTTACAAACAGCAAAATGCTAAAATCCTATGAACCATTGCACTCCAACAAGGAGCTACATATTTTCATAACAATTCGAACATAACCCCACATCAAACTAAACCCCAAACCTAAGCCCGATCTGTAGAAATTCACCCCCAACAAGAACAGGAAAATGCAAGGATAAACATGGAACCCTAACGATTCAACATGCCCGTCCCTAGCGCCCAACATGCTCAATCACACCACGGTCAAATAAAGGGAATAAACAGGAAAAAGAGTGTTTAAACTGGAGGATCTTTACACAGCTGGCATGCTAGTGCTTGAAAATAAGAGAAAAATGTGTAAAATGGTCATCAGCATTGCCCCATGCAGCGGTTGAATATGTGCATTCATGCTTAAGACTCATTCAACACCTACATGGCCAAGGAATGGGGTGCCACGTAGAGTCAATCTCCCATGAAAAGACTATAACAGCAATTCACACCCAAATCGACCTTACTCTGGGGAAATGCCCACGGATCCTTCACAATTTAGAGGGAGAGAAAATTGGAATGCGCAGAAATTGGCAAAAGAATTAGTGAATCAATCGAAAAAGCTGGAATTTGAGGTTTTTAGATGGTAGAAGGATACAAGGGGGATGTTTTCGAAAGAGAAACCTAGAATGAGTGAAAACAGCAGAGATAGTTGGATGCATCTCAAGCTGCTCTAATGCTGGTTCCAGCTTGTGATTGTGGGGTATCACTGACAGAGTTAGCACCCAGTTGGAATACTGTGGGGAGAAATAAAAGGAAGAATTTGAGAAATTACGGAAAATATCTTAACTGAATTTAATTAGAATTATTTGGGTCATGGTTACTGGATGGAGCAGTTCTGAAACCAGTGCTGAACTTGGTCAGAGAGAATTTATCATAGCGTTGCGGTGGTACAGTGGTTTGTACTGCTGCCTCACAGCCCCAGGGACCCGGGTTTGATTCCGACCTCGGGTGACTGTCTGTGTGGAATTTGCACTTTCTCCCCGTGTCTGCGTGGGTTTCCTCCGGGTGCTCCAGTTTTCTCCCACAGTCCAAAGAAGTGCAGGTTAGGTGAATTGGCTATGCTAATATTGTCCAAAATGTTAGATGGGGTTACAGGGATACAAGCAGGGGATTGGACCTAGGTAGGGTGCTCTATCGGAGCCAGGGCCAGTGCAGACTCGTTGGGCCGAATGGCCTCCCTCTACACTGTAGGGATTCTATTCTATTCTATTCTATTCTATAGGTAGGCCCCACAGAGTTGGGTCGTCCTCCTTCACAAGGCGGACGAGAATCAAATCTTCACATGACTGCTTCTCCAATCTGATCTCATTAACAAGGTGAATTGTCAATTACTGCAAAGCCAGCTTTGTTTACAGATCATTGGTGATGCCTACACACTACATTTAAGGGTTGTTAAAATCCCAATGCTCCCTACACATGGGAACTAATTAGGGAGAACCTAGTATAAAGATCTGCAAGCTGCATATGATTGCATGCACACATCTACCATTCTTCTAGATTAGGGTTGGGTAATGTACAAGGGCATAAATAAGCAAGCTTTATGGTTTTCCTAAACTATAACAGCTCAAATGATATTTTGCCTTTGAGCTTGCAAATACTCCATTGCAGCTTTCCCAGTAAACCACAGTATTAATACTTAGTATCAGATTAGTCTAGTCCAACCCAGCTACTTGCAAGTGTAGGGTTTGGTTGAGATTAGTTATTCAATCAATCAAAACTCCTGTGGTATCATATCCAAACCCTGCTAGATCACTGATAGGATTCAGTGTGGATTAGCACACTGCAGTTAAACAAAAAACAGCCTCTGTTCTTCAGAATACTGGATGCCTCTCACCACCTGTCTCCTGTACAGAATGTGATCCAACCAACTCCAGAAGCCTCTATCTGCCAATGGCAGGGCAGGAAATATACCTCTTTGGAGGATCAGAAAGAGATTGTACCTTTTGGGTCCTTATATACCCCTTGGATGGTTGGGTGATTTACTCCATTTTGATGTTAACAGCCCCATTCAAACTGTTTTGAACGGAAGTAGTTACAGCCGTGTTTGGCATAATTTGAATTTGTTGCGTTTTTGCTGCAGGTAACCCGTTGTAATTATAGGAAAGCTCTTGCATATCCAAAATGCTACATGAACAGCTTTCTGCCGTATGCATGGACCATGTCCAGTACTGAATAAAAGGTGATCAAGCTAAAGTGAAAATCGCTTGGCTGACCTCCACTAGCAAGGCAATAACTAGGTCACCTATTGCCAAAATGGAAAGTGAGAGTTAATGTGCGCTGGTTGTGCTTTGGCACCCGAGGCATAAAATAAACCATTTTACACAAGGTTCTCCCTGCTGCTGCAGGCATGTTCGCTCTCTTGTTTATATTGCAAAACAAGGCCCAGGGGCACCTTGCACAGTGAAGTGCTTCACCAACAGGCATTGTGGAATTGTGTCACTATTGACACAGTTGGCTTAAAATGAGCAATGCATGAGAAGCAGGCATTCAATGTAAGCTGTGGGGACAATGTTGAACATAGCTCGTTTCTTGTGAGCCAATGTCAACCAGAATAATTAAAGCAGGACATGCCTGGGGCGAGAAGTAGGGAAGTAAAATCTTTTCATTGAAAGATAAAATAGAGCATTGGTCAGCTCCATCTATGTGTTCAGATGGATGTAAAAGTCCTTTGGCAAACACAGGCAACTTCTCTCAACCAATAGCACCAAAATCAGATGATCAAGTAATCTATAATTTTAATGTTTGTGGAAAATTGCTCTCCAAATAAAAAGGCAGCTGCTGCTTAAAATGGTAATTATGGAGCTCATATTTGGGTTGTAATAACATATATGCCCTCTGGAATTGTAGGTCCCATTGGGCCTTACAATAGTGTTAGGATTCTTGGAATAGAACATAGAACAGTACAGTACAGAACAGGCCCTTCGGCCCACGATGTTGTGCCGACCATTTATCCTAATCGAACATCAACCTAACCTCCACCCCTTCAATTTACTGCTGTCCATGTGCCTGTCCAAGAATCGCTTAAATGTCCCCAATGACTCCGACTCCACCACCTCTGCTGGCAGTGCATTCGATGCACCCACCACTCTCTATGTAAAGAACCTACCTCTGACATCTCCCCTATACCTTCCTCCAATCACCTTAAAATTATGTCCCCTCATGAGAGCCATCTCCGCACTGGGGAAAAGTCTCTGGCTATCCACTCTATCCATGCCTCTCATCACCTTGTACACCTCTTATCATGTCACCTCTCTTCCTTCTTCGCTCCAGTGAGAAAAGCCCTAGCTCCCTCAACCTTTCTTCATAAGACATGCCCTCCAGTCCAGGCAGCATCCTGGTAAATATCCTCTGCACCCTCTCCAAAGCATTCACATCCTTCCTATAATGGGCGACCAGAACTGGACACAATATTCCAAGTGTGGTCTAAGTAGGGTTTTATAAAGCTGCAGCAAAACCTCACGGCTCTTAAACTCAATCCTCCTGTTAATGAAAGCCAACACACCATACGCCTTCTTAACAACCCTACCAATCTCGGTGGAAATTTTGAGGGATCTATGTACATGGACCCCAAGATCCCTCTGTTCCTCGACACTTCCAAGAATCCTGCATTTAACCCTGTATTCAGCATTCAAATTCGACCTTCCAAAATGAATCACTTCACATTTATCTAGGTTAAACTCCATCTGCCACTTCTCAGCCCAGCTCTGCATCCTGTCAATGTCCTGTTGTAACCTGCAACAGTCCTCGACACTATCTACAACTCCACCAACCTTTGTGTCATCGGCAAACCTACTAACCCACCCTTCCACTTCCTCATCCAAGTGATCTACAAAAACCACAAAGAAGAGGTCCCAGAACATAATAGCTTTGATGATTCCAATCATACATAATCTTGTATATTGTAAGGGCCCTTCCTGATGATTTCCTTATTTCCGCTTTCTTTATTTTTGATCCATGGATGCTAAATGGACATATGCCTTTAAGTCAAGCAGGGGAAGAAAGGAATTCAGAAGTTACAACAGAGAATACTCTGTTAGTTTTGGACAGAAAAACTCAGACTTTTCGGCACCCGAGAGATAGTAATCTTTATTAGTGTCACAGGTAGGCTTACATTCACACTGCAATGAAGTTACTGTGAAAATTCCCTAGTCGCCACACTCCAGCATCTGTTCGAGTACACCGAGGGAGAATTCAGAATGTCCAATTCACCCAACAAGCACGTCTTTCAGGGCTTGTGGAAAGAAACCGGAGCACCCGGAGAAAACGCACGCAGACACAGGGAGAACGTGCCGACTCGGCACAGGTGTGGGTTGGGACTCGGTTTGGTTGATTAACTGGTGGGCAATGAATTGGCCAAAAGGCTGTATTCTGCCCAATTACAGGTGGTGATTGGTTCCTACTCGAATGGAATGATTTTCAGAGACCCAAGAAGCTCAGTATGAATCTTGGACATGCAGGGGATAGCACCTTCTCTCTCTCTTCCTCCAGTATGGCTGCAAATAGAGACCTAGATCTGGAAGCTTACTTTGAAGGAAGAAAGACTGAGCTGCTGTATTTTCGATACTGCAGAGACCTGAGTGAATCTACAGTGAAATCATTACAGGATGCAAACAGAGACCTGGGTCTGAAAGCTTACTGAAACAAAAGCTATTTTTCTTTTTACTTATTATTTTCATCGCTCTCCTCCCCTCTGTGTTTGTCTGTCTTGTGAGTATGTTTAGAAGGTGGGGGAGGAAGTTAAAGTGGGGGATTAGGAATTAGATAATAGTTAACCAGTTGTATTTACTGCATATTGCACTATCAATAAAACGTAATTATGTTTAAATTTACAAACCTGGTGACTGTAATTACTGAGCAGCCAAGGGCCAAAGACTGAGGGTATTTTTCCAAGAATTATTGGTTAATTCAATTGTGTTGCGACTCCGGGTCAAGTAGGATTGGAATTGACTGTGCCCTAGCCCAGGGTGTCGTAACGTAATTTGGGGGCTCAGGTCTGGGATCTTTGGAACAGTAGATGGCTAAGTTTGGGTTACAGTATAAATTAAAAAGAGACACCAGGTTTGTAGCAATATAACAGGATTGTGTTGGATGCTGCTCAGATTTTTCTTCAGGTGGGTGACTTGTGTTTGGTTTATTTAAAAGGGCTTTGAAAAGACAAGCTCGTCGAATTGGCAGGTGGATTAAAAATAGAGGCACCAGTTAAAGCTCAGAAGGTAGAGATAACTGGTGCGACTGTTTAACATTTAAATTTGAAAGAGATGCCAGAAACACAGCCTGAGTCTTGGCAACCATCACTGGAATTATCTAAAATTCAGTTACAAATGAAACAATTAGAGAAGCAGCAAAAAGAAAAAGAAATGGAGATGAAGAAAAAAGAAATGGAGATGGAAGTGAGGCGGTTGGAATTAGAGAGAGAGGAAAAGGCAAACGAGAGAGAGTTCCAGCTTAAGGCACTGGAAATTGGAGTGGAGCTGCCAGGAACTAGAGGGGAGCTTAATTCTAGAACGGAACCCAGTGGCAATGGGGGCGATTCTCCAATATGGAGCCGCTCCAGCCTCCTTTCGCGGCGCCAAATGGGCGCTGCGCCAACTTGCGCATGCGTGGGGGACTTCTTTAGCGCGCCGGCCCTGACCAACATGGTGTCGGTGTTCAGGGGCCGGCCGCGCCAGAAAGTAGAGCGATTCCACTGGCACGCCGGCGCAAATGGCGTCGATTCTCCGCAACTCAGAGAATCACGCGCCGGCGTCGGTGCGTCGGGGCACGGTTGCGCCGATTCTCCGGGGCGGGGCTCGGAGAACCACCCCCAATATGTTTACATTTATTTAGACTCTCCCAAAATGCGACGAGAGGAGGTAAAAACCTTTTCCAGGTCTTTGAGAAAATAGCAACCCAAATGGAGTGGCCAAAAGAAAAGTGGACATTATCCCTGCAAAGTAAATTGACGGGGCAGGCACAGGAAGTTTATGCTTCCCTGTCAGATGGAATATCTAAGAATTATGACAAGGTAAAAAAGGCTATTCTGGGTGCAAATGAATTGGTTCCTGAAACATCTAGGCAAAAGTTTTGAATTTAAGTAGAGAGCCGGGTCAGATGTATACCGAAGTTGAAAGGGTTAAGCAGAACAATTTTGATAGATGGGTACGAGCATTGGGATTTGCAACTATCTATGAGGCTCTGAGAGGCATTATTCTCTTAGTGAAATTTAAGAATTCTCTACCTTCTATGATAAGAACCCATATTGAAGACCTAAAGGTGATGACTGCTTGACAAGCAGCAATTATGGCTGATGATTATGAGCTGATCAATAAAGTTCAACCTTTGTTCCATCACCCCCATAATTTTGAAAAGTGGGAGAGTGAAAGGAAGCCAGGTAGCCAATGTAAAGGATAGCTGGAAATGCTCCGAGATCCCTTCCTCAGACCAGGAAGGTACTGAAGGTCGAAAGCCGAGGTGCTACATTTGTAATAAAGTGGGACACATTCGTGCAGCATGTTGGAAGCTGCAAGGCAAGCCCATGGGACTTGTTGGGAGTTCATAAGGTGGATTTTGAAAAGGGAACAAAAGTGAACTCAGGGCAGACTGGAGCTTTAACTGGACTTAGGGATACCTGAGGTAAACACTGCCATGGGAGCAGGTATGATGAATGAGGTAGGGGAGAGATATGCAGGGTTTTTGTACAAGGGGGAAGATCATCTCATTTTCCTCAACTGAGGTAGCCAAACCCATCACTATCTTAAGGGACACAGGTGCTACTCAAACTCTTTACTGGAGAAGGATTTGGTTTTCTCTCCAGAGTGTTCAATGTGAGCCAAGGTATTAGTGAATGGAATTAGTGAATAGGTGGAGATTATCTACCGGTTCCATTGTACAAAATACAATTGGAGTGTGATTTAGTGTCAGGTCCAGTAGTTGTCGGAGTTGTTAAGAAGTTACCAGTGGATGAAGTAGACTTACTTTTGGGGAATGATTTGGCAGGAGCGAGGTTGTAGCTTCACCCATGATTACAGAGAGTCCGATGGAAGATAAGGAGAACAGTTCCAGGAACAATCTCCTAATATTTTTCCATTGTGCGCGTAACCAGGGCAATGGCTAAACAAAGCTCACTCCAGGGTTTAAAATCAGGCCACAATCAGATGGTAGAGTAGCCAAATCTATTCTAGAGAATGAAGATATATAGATTAGGACAGTCAGCTCTCACAGAAGTGGAGGCTGAGGGGGTTCCAGGGTGCTATTACATTAAAAATGGAGTTCTGATGATGAAGTCCAGCAAGTTTACCATTATACTACTGTACCCCATAAATCTAAAATAGTTGTTCATAAGCTGGCAACTTTGGTCAACTTTGTCTCGAAGAACAGTTTTTACATATTTAATTGAGGAAGTGCTGTCAACAGTTTTATAGCTGGAAACTACCAATTTTAGTGGTGCTACATCCAGATTTGGAAGTCTGCTTTATTTATTTTTCAAGTGTTCTGTCAATTATCGATAACAAACCCTTGTCGTGTCTGCACTGAGAGATAATCACATTTCAGCTTCATTATATGAGACACTGTTGTTCTGCCTCGGAGATGTTCTGAGATAGTTCTACACCTATGTTAAAACAGCATGTTTCAGACAAATGTCAGGAATAGGCTGGTCGACTCAGTGAAGTTATTCAGAGATTTTTTCCTCTGAACACGATGATGTCATCGATTGACTTTTACCTGTCATTTCACGACTGGCGTCAGCTGTGCCAGAATGCCCCTCACCAGGGTCATTCATCATTTGGGCTTTTCTTTCTTACAGCTTGTGTTAATAACAAATACAACTGTTGGGTTATTCTCTCTGAGACTGAGCAAGTCTCTCAGTGGAAAGCCAAGCTTGGTTTTTAGGACTTTTTAATCAATGCAATTTTTCTAGCCCAGCAGCAAATAAGGAAGCTGGAAGTAGTGTCCCTTCTTACCTCATGTCTTGACCTCTCGGGGCGTTTTCACTGGGGTTGGGGGAGCCATGAAAGCTTTCCAGTCTGGGCTGGACTGGTGAATATGAATTTTCCAAGCAGGCTGGGGCAGTTGAAAGTTCAGACAATTACGCTGAATTGCTCGCTCCTTTATCTCCTGGCTTGGCTGGCTCTTTCATTATCTAACTTCTCTCGCTCAGTCTCAACTCGAGATTAGGTCGACTAGAGGTTCGCTCACTCTCAGGTTCAGCACCGGCAGGAAAAAACATACAGGATAGCAAGCAGCATTATTTGTGAGCACAGTACACATATGTGGCCGCAACATAAACTCCGTGTCATCCAGATGTGCCTGCACTGGAGTGCTGCCTGCGGACACTATCGCCCACCACTATTCTGTTAAACAGACTCTTGTGGTCACCAGGAGTCAATTAATGGAATCCAATGCTTAAAATCTCATCTCCTGGAGTGCTTTTATAATAATAATAATCTTTATTGTCACAAGTAGGCTTACATGAACACTGCAATGAAGGTACTGTGAAAAGCCCCTAGTCGCCACATTCCGGCACCTTTTCGGGTACACTGAGGGAGAGTTCAGAATGTCGAATTCACCTAGCAGCACATCTTTCGGGACTTGTGGGAGAAAACCCACGGAGACACTGGGAGAACGTGCAGACTCCGCACAGACAGTGACCCTAGCGGGAATCGAACCTGGGATCCTGGTGCTGTGAAGCAACACTGCTAACCACTGTGCTACCATGCAGCCCTTTAATGGCCACTGGATGGTTGAGGGCAGATCCAGTAGTCTCCTAGCCATTCAGGGAGGATTGGCAACCTTAATCAGGAAGCTAGTAACTGGCATGATTATGCCTCACTGATGCTCTGTTGGAATTGGATCTATTATATAATCATTTCCCTCGGCTTCTGAATCTGCTCTATTTATACTGTGAGGCAGATTCAGCAAGAAGAGAATAACTACACATGCGCAGTTACTCTGAAGGCACAAAACAATATCCCAGGAAGCTAACGACTGGCCATCTGGGCAAGGCAAGAGGCCTGCCTGAATTGGATGAGAAAACAAAAACAGCCTGCATCATCATTGGGACTGCCTATCCACTGAGGGCTTTGGTGTCGCTGCCAGATTTGGTCCTGGATCACATGCAGAGTTGTCTGTGATGGTACCTTGGATATTTGCAGCACAGAATTGTTCGACAGCCCCCCTAACGAAGATAGTATTTGGGTTAGTAATTAATAGTTAAATCTGGCTCTATATCATAGAATTTACAGTGCAGAAGGAGGCCATTCGCCCATCGAGTCTGCACCAGCTCTTGGAAAGAGCACCCTACCAAAGGTCAACACCTCCACCCTATCCCCATAACCCAGTAACCCCACTGGGGTTACGTAACCCCACTCTATAGCAGCTAAACAACTTAGTACCCAA
Source organism: Scyliorhinus torazame (assembly GCF_047496885.1). NCBI lineage: Eukaryota > Metazoa > Chordata > Chondrichthyes > Carcharhiniformes > Scyliorhinidae > Scyliorhinus > Scyliorhinus torazame. The sequence goes on along the minus strand of NC_092716.1, from coordinate 172,815,177 downwards.
TTTTGAAAGGCATAGCTCCAAGAGACTGTTGTGTTATGCTTCTTCGTGTAGCAAAGTTGCTTTCTTGATGTATGCTTTGACAAAGGAAGGTCCAGACTTTGTAATGAGTTCAATATGTTTATTGAACTATTAACACAGTTCTTAAATGAGTTCGACTCTCATGCTAATCTAACTGTTGTAACACAGTCTAACTAAACCAGTCTGTTCTAAGCCACGTGCTGGGTGGGATGCTTCTGATCAACCCTGATGTACTCTCTAGTTGTGGGTCTGTGGAAAGAGGCAGAGCATGTGTGCCCTATCCTTTTATATGGGTTGTGAAGTGCCCCCTTGTGGTAATGCCACCTCTGGGTGTCCTGATTACCCATTGGTTCTATCCCGTTGTAATGACCCATTGGCTGCATGTCTGCATGTCATGACATCACTGGTGCTCCCTCTAGTGATTACTTAGTCATAGTGTATTTACATTAACGCCCTGTGTATATACAGTGATGCATATCACCACATCCTCCCTTTTTTCGTGTTACATATTTTCTGTACTTTGTTAAAGAAAATTGAACAAAGCAGGTAGATAAGTGATGACAGGTCCAAGTTATGATGACAGTAATGATTATACAATACCAAATAATATGTATGAGTCCAAAGTTCATGAATTTATACGGTCGAGTGGTTTTCTTGTGCTGTTATGGAAGTGTCGATGTTGATATTGTCATTTCCTTGTGAGCGCCGTCAGTGTCCCTGTGCTTAAGGAACCAAGACGTCATCAGGAGGTGTTCAAGTGGTCAAATCACTTCGTTGTCTGATTTGGACTCTTTTTTTCCCCCCGAGGCTTGTGGTAGTGATTCTTGATGTCATCTTTCCTGTCTGACCTGGACTGGTGTCTGTGTTTGCGGTATTGATGCCGTATGTCAGCTGCCTTGAAAGCTGGTCTGCTTGTTTGTAGTGTAGCAAATGTGAATTTGTAAGATGCGTTATCATCCATGGTATATCTGCACACTTGCCATTGTCTTGAGCTGTGCTGTCAGTGTCCTGCATTTGCAGAGTTGTACCATGTCGTGCCAGTCGTTGTTCCAGTGTTGTTGGTTTTGTCGTGCTTGTTGTTGACATTGGTGCCTTTGGTATGCTTCTTGTTGTTGTCTGTGTTGTTATTTTTGTAGGTTTTGTTGTTGTGTTTGTTGCGCTCAATGACCATTCTGAGTGGAGAATTCGAGTCCTTCACAAAGTTACTTGTGTCAGCGTCTTTTGTGGCATCTGCTGTTTCATTGAGCGTTTTGTCTTTGATTCCTCGGTGCTCCCCATCTGGAGTCATATCCGGTTCACTTGAATCATCTTTGGCTTGTCGATGCTCCTCGTCTGGAGTCCGTTCTGGTTCATCTGAATCATCTTTGGTTTCTTGATGGTCCTCTGTTGGAGTCATTTCAGGTTCACTTGAATCATCTTTGGTTTCTTGATGCTCCTCGTCTGGAGTCAACATGTTCAAGATTTCATTTTCTTGTGGAGAGGCTCGAGTGGATGAGGTTTCAATTGACGTGGTCGCACTGGACTCACAAGTAGTTTCTCTTGGATTGTCGAGTGCCTCTGTGCATACGAGCTGAGATCTGTCAGTCTCGCTGTGATGTTGCACATCTTGTATGGGAATTGTGATGCCTTTGTCACTTGTCTCACATACAGCGGGTAGACCTGCAGTGTCTTCTTGTTGGTTAGATGAGCTGGGTAGACTGTCAGAGTCTTCTTCTGGTGGCTCAAGTAATCTGGGTAGACTGTCATAGTCTTTCTGTTGTTCACGTGAGCGTGGCAGACTTGCATCGTCTGCTGCCTGGTTGCTCAGATAAGGTTGGTAGACCTTCATGGTCTTCTTCATGCATGGACTGCGCTTTAGAGTCTCAAGTTGCTCCCATTGTGGAGTCTGTCAACGAGCTCGCTGTGGAGGCTTGTATCGCTCTCTCTGTGGAGTCTGGCATCGTTCCCTGTGTGGAGTCGTGCAGTGGTTTCGCTGTGGAGTCGATTTGGGCGCTCTCAACGGAGTCGTGTAATGGTCTCGCTGTGGAGACTTTCATTGCTCTCTGTGTGGAGTCGTGCAGTGGTCTCGCTGTGCAGTCTTTCATCGCTTTCTGAGTGGAGTTGTGCAGTGGTCTCGCTGTGGAGTCTTTCATCGCTCTCTGTGCGGAGTCGGGGACTCTTCGTGGTGCGTGGACCACTCTCTGTGTGGAGTCGGGGACTCTTTGTGGTGCGTTGTCCACTCTTTGTGGTGCGTGGACCACTGGTGTGGCGTCAGGCCGCAGCAGAATCCTGTATTCATGGGTCGGGGTGTCGTCTATGCTGGGCTGAGGATCCTCAAATCCAAAGAACTCATCCATGTTTGTGTAGGATGCTTCAATGTACAAGTCATCTCGTTGCGGTTCGGATTTGTTACGGTGCTCGCTACGTCCAATGATGAAATCATCTTCTGAGTTGTAGTCTTCAAGGACCAAATCATCACTTTGGGCGGTGCTAACTGCTTGTTGCAGGGTTCCGCGGAGGTTATTTTCATCTACTGGTCGAAATTCAGGCATTGTGCTGTCTTTCGTGGTGAAAGAATTGTGTTTTCGGACTTTAAAACTCTTCTTCACTATTTTCGGACATTTCCCCTTTAAGTGGGCGTGGTCCGGGGCCTCTGACGCATGACGTAAAGCGTAGGAATGGATTGCGCATGCGCAAATCGCTTTTCCTTTACTGTGCGCTCTTTTCGCAACTGCGCATGCACAAAACCCTGTTTTGCCGGTTCGCGTCTTCTGGGGAACTGCGCATGGGCGGACTGGGCCGGTTGGATACGCACAAGATGGCTGCCAATCAAAAATGCCGTTTGCTTCTGTTGCATCCCTACCTCTGCCTCGTGGTGAGTATAGGCGATAGTTTTACCAATTTCTTTTGTGTTTACCTCGCAGGAGTTTTCAAACTTGTCCAGGACTGTCTGGAAGTCTTTTTTGTCCTGCCCTTTGGAGTATTTGAAGGAGTTACAGATCTCTGTTGCATGCTCACCCGCAATGGTGAGTAGAAGAACTATCCTTTTAGCATCGGCCATGCCATTTAGGTAAGCTGCATCCAGGTAAAGCTGAAATCTCTGCTTGAATGCACACCAGTTGGCACTAAGATTGCCGTGGTACCCGAGTTGCTGAGGAACCAGAATCTCGATCATCTTGCCTGGGTGCTGTTGCTGATTGCCACGGATCTTGCTGAGTTGAACTAAATAGATTGAACAGGCACTACTGGTACCATGTTGTGCTATGCTTCTTCGTGTAGCATAAGCTGCTTCCTTGATGTATGCTTTGACAAAAGAAGGTCCAGACTTTGTAATGAGTTCAATATGTTTATTGAACTATTAACACAGTTCTTAAATGAGTTTGACTCTCCTGCTAATCTAACTGTAGGAACTCAGTCTAACTAAACCAGTCTGCTCTAAGCCTTGTGCTGGGTGTGATGCTTCTGATCAACCCTGATGTACTCTCTAGTTGTGGGCCTTGTGGTAATGCCACCATTGGTTGTGTCCTGTTGTAATGACCCATTGGCTGTATGTCTGCATGTCATGACATCTCTGGTGCTCCCTCTAGTGGTTACTTAGTCATAGTGTATTTACATTAACCCCTTGTGTACATACAGTGATGCATATCACCTACAGAGACCTTTGTTGTGATCTTTCTCCCATGACATTTACACATCAATTCCCAATTTTGAAAGGCATAGCTCCAAGAGACCTTTGTTGTGATCTTTCTCCCATGACATTTACACATCAAATATGTTCTTGCCTACCCAGCAGGTGTCTATTCTCTAGTCTATGACTAACACATTCAGACTAGGTAAAATACAATCAGTCATAGAATCTCTCCCCCTGATACTCAAATGCAAGAACACCACAGTCTTCTTGGGTCATGGTTAATAACGTTTCCCATTTTATGTTGAATTTCATCACAAGTACGGCACCATTGCAAGAACAAAATAACTAAAAGTAACATCTTCAAGTGGGAAGTCAAGAAATCACTAGAGACAAATTTATTTGTGGCTTCTCCTGTACTCTGACATTTTGAAAATAAATTTAGGGTGCCCAATTATTTTTTCCCAATTCAGGGGCAATTTAGTGTCGCCAATCCACCTGCCCTGCACATTTTTTTGTGTTGTGGGGGTGAGACCCACGCAGACAAGAGGAGAATGTACAAACTCCACACGGACAGTGACCTGGAGCCGGGATTGAAACCCGGGTCCTCGGCGCCGTGTTGCAGCAGTGCTAACCTCTTATACTATGAAATGCGTCATGTCCATTTTCGTTGATGTTGCTCTCACACAATATGAACTTCAGAAATGCCAAATATAAAGTCATTTTAGAATTTTGAACAGTCACAAAAACTTATTTAGTGTAAAATTTGATGAATATATAAGAATCTACAACGGAAGGAATCTTATATCACGCAGAGTGGGAAAATTTTGAATATTGCGCATGTTGAATCTTCTTCTCCCCCCCCCCCCCCCCCCCCCCCCCCCCACGCTCAAGCAATCTTGCCGAAGATAATTTGAGACCAGCAGCAGCTACGTGCCCAGCGTGGCAGGTAGCAAACTGTCAGCAATTAAGTGTCCACTTAAATTGGTGGCATCGCTGGGATCTTACTGATGGCAGACGGACCTCTTGCCTGTAGCCAATGCCTGCAGTCAGACTCCCAGAGGAATGATGAGGGCGAGTGAGGCCTCCTTTAATCTCCCAGGAGCCACTGGTACCACACGGCCCCGGGCATGACTGTGGAGTGGTGACCTGGCAGCTGCGGCCACAGTTTATTTTTAAACATTTAGGAGCGAGAGAGCGCTCATGTCTTGAGTTCCCTTTTCTAATGGCAATGGCCACGTCTCCAAGTGGGGTTGTCGGCCTGCCAGAGTCCCAGGTGCTCCCATTGGCCCTCCAGCATGCCAATGGGAGTCTTAATTGCCTTAATTGGATAGCGAACAGGAAGCGGGGGATCTGTTAAGGGGCCAACTTCGGGAACATCATGGAAACTGGACCTCAGAAACGACTGGTGTCAGGATTCAGAAATGGTACCGGCCCATGTTTAAAATTAAGGGTGATAATATTCCGTCCAATGTTCCATCGCAGATTGTATTCTTGGAACAACATTAATTCCTTTTCCCCTCTGAAGGTGCTGACTGCTGCCGGGTACTTGCGGTTAGGAAATTAGCACTTGAGAAATGCGAAGATATTTATGACTAAAACAGTGAAGTATAGGACCGGGTTTATTGTTTGACATTGATATAGGTAACAGATTCAAATCAAAACGAATGAGACCTGGTAAGACCTCCTTGCCCAGCTTGCTATTCTTCATCCATGCACTCAGACAACGAATGTCAGGAGGCTATTCCCCTGTCCTCATCCCACATACATGCACATGGGTTGAGATTCTCCGTTTCTGAGGCCAAGTGTTGACGCCGATGCAGAATTCATGGGGTTGGATTCTCTGCAGCCTTGCACCGAAATCGCATTGAGCACGGAGTCGGAGAATCAAAGTTCCCGGCCAAATCGGGCCCGGCGCCGCTCCGGTGATTCTCCGAGCCCGGAAGAACCATTGCCAGAGGCCCAGTCAGCGATATTCTGCTCCCGACCGGACGAGTTCCCGATGGCGTGGAACTAATTTGGTATGGCCGGTCGGCACTCTCGCGTGGGGGATCGAAGCACTGGTGGGGGGGCATTATGGCCGGCCGGGGCAGCAATCGGGCCGGTCCAATATAGAGGCGCACGGCCTTTCGGGGTGAGGGGCCTAGTTTGTTTGTGTTGGTCCGCAATCCGAGTCTGCCATGGCACTCATAAGGTCCTCCAGGTCACTGCGAGCCCCCAGAAGGTAAGTGAATCAACTTTTATGTTTTTCAGGAAACTGGGGAGTACAACACAAGCGTTTTTACACCTGCGTGGGGACATAGCCCCATTTTGGGAGAATCCAGCACATGGACTTTCACTTCAGCAAAGCTGGCGCCGAACCTGGATCGATTGAGCAATTGTGGAGGGGCTAGCGCCAGCGCCACGTGGAACACAATCGATTCCAATGAAAAAAGGTGTGGGATTCGCCGGGTCCGTGATTGACAATCGGGAGGCTGACGAGCTGCAGCCCCACATACACATTACGATTCTCACACACACACTCATCCCAGTCAACAAGATGGCACTGGGGCCAGTGGGCACCTAGGGGATGGCCTGGGGGGGACATCATTATGACCCGTGGCCCTAAGTTCACAGTGGGCTGTCAGCAGTGTGCGCAGTTCCATGGCTGCGGCAATGGTGTTCAGTGTCCGTTCATGCCCGACCCCACAGCCCACCTCCTCGCCACCCCTCGCAACTCTCCCCGGTCCTGGCAGAGCCATCCCAACCAGCGGCGCAACTGTCAACAAACTATGGCGATGTTGGACACTTTCCATACCACCTCTCTCTCCCTCAGCAGCCACAGCACCGGTTTCACAATTTCTAAAAGCACAAGTGAACCTCGCCGTCGGGAACTCGGCCCATCGGAGGCGGAGCATTGCGGTGGCCCCGGAGATCACCGGGTCAGGCCCCCTAATGATATCTACTGTACATGCATTCCGGTCCGCACTGACGCCGCAGTCGAAGTGATGGAGAATCGCGATTTGGCATCAAATCACTGCCCACTGCGATTTTAGTGTCAGAACCTATTCTCCGCCCAATCGGGTTTCGCGATTTCGGCATCAGCCAACGGAGAAACCTGCCCATGGTCTTTCTAGCAGGAATCACCAGAATAATGATCAGAATCTGAATTTTTGATTTCCTTCAGTTACAGAGCGATTCCTCCCCCCCCCCCCCCCCAAGCCCCCCCCCCCCTCCCCAGACTGAGATGAGTTAACATTCACCACAGATCAGGGACTGAACCAGAGCACTTTTGGCCTGAATAGGTCAGGACTGCACCAGGTGGCCACACAATCCGCAAAATATTGGGGAGGGTGGGGACCCCAATGCAATTGAAAGATTAAAAAAGTAATGAAAGGAATTCCATTTTGATTCCTTTGCATACCTGAGCCATATTCTTGCTATAGCAACGCACTGACTTTTCAACACGCTGGCCTGCTTCTAAAGCTGGACAAAGGCAGCCAGGCTATGTCTGTCCCTTGCAATCATCCTTGGTCATCCCTCAGGGATAAGCTAAGACTGGTAGATCAGCATTTTAGGACATTCCACAACGAAATGCGATTACATTTCAGATTACGATGCAAGGATAGTGCTTTGGGTGTAGTCACAACAGCGGGAACACTGCAGTACATTTTGTATCACAGTTCAACACTGACTTTTATTTACAGAATCACATACTTGGTGCAAAAATAATTTTCACATATAGAAAGAATTAATGTAGGAACAGAGTTGGGCCTAGGGCGAACTCCAGGACATGGGTGCCATCTCAGGTGCTGCAATAAATGCACATGACACTTAACACCTACGCTCTTACACTTAGGTGGTACAGCAAATATTTCAGTGGCATCTGCTTCCTCTCATACACATTACAACGTAATGGTTTCTCACTAACACCTTCTCAATGTCAATTAGGAAAAGGACAATAAATGCTGCCTTGCCAACCTCTATTATTCTGTCCCTGGATTACAGCTTGCTTCTAGCTCCCTCACCCCCGCCAACATGGCGATTTGTTCAAGCAGTCAATGGAAACTAAAATTGGACAGAATGCAAAATGGTTTCGATATTGCTCATTTTGCATTATCGCGAAGACCAATTTGACATCCAACATTGCAAAGTGCGGAAGGGACCAGGAGAAACAGGAGTTATTAATGATACCCTACTCTCACTTCCTTTCACTACTGGCCGAATTTCCAAAAAATATCCTGGTCATGGCAGTAGGCACACAATGCCTATGAAAATAAATTTAGCATACCCAATGATTTTTTTTCCCAATTAAGGGGCAATTTAGTGTGGCCAGTCCACCTAACCTGCACATCTTTGGGCTGTGGGGGTGAGACCCACGCAGACATGGGGAGAATGTGCAAACTCCACACAGACAGTGACCCAGGGCCGGGATCAAACCCGGGTCCTCAAATCCGTAGGCAACAGTGCGAACCACTGCACCACCAGGCCATCCCTATGAAAGACATTAATCTTATTTTCTATTAACCATTCAAGAAATGGATACATAGCCGAATGGGAACAAAATTCAAGATTACTATTATCAGTAGAGTCTGAGACAGCCAAATATCACATGGGAGAGGTACCAACAGGGTTCTGAAAAATATTATTGAGGAATGTAAATGAAGAGCTAAGGGTCATATGGTAAAGCACATCATTCGGAGCTGACAATGGCAGGAGAGAATAAAATTGTCATTAAATGATACCAGGCTTGAGCTTTCAAAGTGTGCAGAAAAAGGAATTCTAAAGGCATAAGGAGCTCCACAATTTTGATGTTCTTGAAAAGAATGATAGGATGGAAGACCCTAGTATTCCTTAATTTCAACACATAAGAAGAAGAGAAAGAACATCATGAAAGGAAGAGCTGTGATCCCAGTGGTAATGGTAAAATAGAGAGGCAAGTAAAGATGCCATGGATAGAGATGCTGCAGGATTGTGTAGGCGTGCATGGGTTAAATGAGGTGCCCCACAAAGCCGGCAGGATATGAGTATTGGCACTGTCTGAATAAGTGTTCAGAGACCTCCCAGCATAACCAGAAAGATGCCCCCTCTCCTGTGACATTGTCAGAGGCTTACTGTATTAACGGATGAAAAGGGAGAGCAATTCTACGTCTGTATGCGTTGCACTAAACTGATTCTATCAGCTGGGATTTGGGAATTATCTTAATAATCTTGAGTAAAAGTAACAGACCAGCCTGGGAGATATGTGGTGCTTTGTTGTGAGCTCTTCTACAATCAAAGCAGGTTAAGCTGTTATTATTATCCTGCGGCTGAGCTCCCTGAAACTGCAGTTAATTCCCTCTTAATACGGAAGGGGATTAAGTGGCGCAATGCTATATCATTTTAAAAATTCTTCATCAAATTTAACTAGAGTCTCAACTGTTCATGAGAGACACATTTATGTTGATGGGATTCAGTGACTAGAAGTGGTGAACAGTAAAACCAAGAAATACAGACTAAAGACAAATGGACCGATGAGATGTGGAAGTAGGTCATTTGGCATGTCGAGATCATGGTTGAACTTTACAGCAACTTTACTGTTCCACTCTATCCTGACCTCTCTAGATTTAGTGCCCCATAAATCACTTCAATCCTGAACATAATCATCGACTAAGCTTCCACTGGTCTCTGGGGTAGAAAATTCCAAAAATTCTCAACCCTGAGTGAAGAAATCTTTCCTTATAGCAACCTTAAATGGGCTCAGTCTTTATCCTGGGACTACGACCCCTAGTTTTAGATTCTCCAGCAAGGGAGGAAACCCCTCGGCATTACCTTGCCAAGGCCTCAAAGAATTTTATAAGTTTCAATGAGATCTTCTCTCATCCTTCTAAACTCAAAAGAATATAGGACATTTTCATTCAATATCTCCCTCAGGACAGTATCTCATCCGAGGAATCAACCCAGTGAACATTTGTTGCATATCCCCAATCCTTCCAACAACAGACCCAACAACGTATATTCATTTGATATTTTTAACACAATGAAATGTCTCAAATGCGAGGGCATTAAAAAATAATAACGACATGGAGTCACATCAGGAGATATTAGGTCAGATAACCAATAACTTGGTCAAAGAAGTAGATTTCACAGAGGATCTTAAAGTTGGAAAGTGAGATAGAGAGACAGAGAAGTGTAGGGAGGGAATCCTGGAGTTTATTGTCTAGGCAACTGAAGTTACAGCCACCAATGTAATTAAAATTGTGGATGCACTAGAGTCCAGAAAAAGTGCTGATACCTTGGAGCAAGTGGAGGGCTTGAGGAGGCTACAGAGATAGGGAGGAGTGAGGCCACTGAGGCATTCAAAAACAAGGATGAGAATTTTAAAAATGAGAGGCTTGATGCAGAGCCAATGTAATTCAAAAAGCAGAGTGATGATAGGGGAATGCGACTTTCTGAGAATTAAGACAAGGGTAGCAGAGTTTTAGATTACCTCAAGTTTACGAAAGGTAGAAAGTAGGAGCCAGGAGTGCATTGGAATAGTCAAGACTAGAGGGTTTCAATAGGAGGTGAGCAGAGATGCGGGCAAAGTTACGGAGGTGGAAATAGACATTTTTAACGATGGTGTGAATATGAAGTCAGAAGCTTATCTGAGATCAGATGTGATACCAAGATTGTGAACAGACTGACATAAATTCAGACTGTTGGCAGGGAGGGGGATGGAGCTGGTAACTAGGGAACGGAGTAGAACGGAGTTTGGAGCTTGAACCAAAAATAATGGTTACTGCAGGTCAGATTAGCAGTCTGATAAATTTAGCAACAGTGGAGAAGTCAAGAGAGATGATGATGGAGATAGAGCTGGGTATTGTCGGTATACATGTGAAAACTGATGCTGTACTTTTGAATGATGTCATGGAGAGGCAGAATAAAGATGAGAAATAGGAGGGGACCAAGGATAGATCCTTGGGGGGCTGCTAAGATAATGGTGTGGGTGCAGGAAGAGAACCCATTGCAAGAGATCCTCTGGTTACATTTAGAGAGCTAAAAATGAAAGCAGCCCCACCCAGCAAGGCAACATTCCTTATTAACATGATCAGAATCATCCATCGTACCCAAGGAGTAGTCTCAGCAAAGCACTGTAGAATTGCAGCAATACTTCCTTCGTCTTATGCATCAAGTCCATTGCAATAAAGGCTAACTTAAATTTGCCTGCCCTCATATATCCTTGAGTGGCGTGGTGTCAGGTTTGATTTAGTCACATTAGGCCCTCCGAGTGGCTGCTACCCCCCCTCTCACCGACCCTCCCAGTCACTGCTACCCCTCCTCTCACCGACCCTCCCAGTCACTGCTACCCTCCCTCTCACCGACCCTCCCAGTCACTGCTACCCTCCCTCTCACTGACCCTCGCAGTCGCTTCTAACCCCCCTCTCACCACCCTCCCAGTCACTGCTACCCCCCTCTCACCGACCCTCCCTCGCACTGACCATCCCAGTCGCTGCTACCCTCCCTCGCACTGACCCTCGCAGTCGCTGCTACCCTCCCTCTCACTGACCCTCCCAGTCGCTTCTACCCTCCCTCTCACTGACCCTCGCAGTCGCTGCTACCCTCCCTCTCACTGACCCTCCCAGTCGCTGCTACTCTCCCTCGCACTGACCCTCCCAGTCGCTGCTACCCCCCCTCTCACTGACCCTCCCAGTCGCTGCTACCCTCCCTCTCACTGACCCTCCCAGTCGCTGCTACTCTCCCTCGCACTGACCCACCCAGTCGCTGCTACTCTCCCTCGCACTGACCCACCCAGTCGCTGCTACTCTCCCTCGCACTGACCCTCCCAGTTGCTGCTACCCCCCCTCACTGACCCTCCCAGTCGCTGCTACCCTCCCTCTTACTGACCCTCCCAGTCACTGCTACTCTCCCTCGCACTGACCCTCCCAGTCGCTGCTACCCCCCTCTCACTGACCCTCCCAGTCACTGCTACCCCTCCTCTCACCGACCCTCCCAGTCACTGCTACCCTCCCTCTCACCGACCCTCCCAGTCACTGCTACCCTCCCTCTCACTGACCCTCGCAGTCGCTTCTAACCCCCCTCTCACCACCCTCCCAGTCACTGCTACCCCCCTCTCACCGACCCTCCCTCGCACTGACCATCCCAGTCGCTGCTACCCTCCCTCGCACTGACCCTCGCAGTCGCTGCTACCCTCCCTCTCACTGACCCTCCCAGTCGCTGCTACCCTCCCTCTCACTGACCCTCGCAGTCGCTGCTACCCTCCCTCTCACTGACCCTCCCAGTCGCTGCTACTCTCCCTCGCACTGACCCTCCCAGTCGCTGCTACCCCCCTCTCACTGACCCTCCCAGTCGCTGCTACCCTCCCTCTTACTGACCCTCCCAGTCGCTGCTACTCTCCCTCGCACTGACCCACCCAGTCGCTGCTACTCTCCCTCGCACTGACCCACCCAGTCGCTGCTACTCTCCCTCGCACTGACCCTCCCAGTTGCTGCTACCCCCCCTCACTGACCCTCCCAGTCGCTGCTACCCTCCCTCTTACTGACCCTCCCAGTCACTGCTACTCTCCCTCGCACTGACCCTCCCAGTCGCTGCTACCCCCCTCTCACTGACCCTCCCAGTCGCTGCTACTCTCCCTCGCACTGACCCTCCCAGTCGCTGCTACTCTCCCTCGCACTGACCCTCCCAGTCGCTGCTACCCCCCTCTCACTGACCCTCCCAGTCGCTGCTACCCTCCCTCGCACTGACCCTCCCACTCGCTGCTACCCTCCCTCTACTGACCCTCGCAGTCGCTGCTACTCTCCCTCTCACTGACCCTCCCAGTCGCTGCTACCCCCCTCTCACTGACCCTCCCAGTCGCTGCTACCCCCTCTCTCACCGACCCTCCCAGTCGCTGCTACCCTCCCTCTCACTGACCCTCCCAGTCGCTGCTATCCTCCCTCTCACCGACCCTCCCTCGCACTGACCATCCCAGTCGCTGCTACCCTCCCTCGCACTGACCCTCCCAGTCGCTGCTACCCCCCTCTCACTGACCCTCCCAGTCGCTGCTACTCTCCCTCGCACTGACCCTCCCAGTCGCTGCTACTCTCCCTCGCACTGACCCTCCCAGTCGCTGCTACCCCCCTCTCACTGACCCTCCCAGTCGCTGCTACCCTCCCTCGCACTGACCCTCCCACTCGCTGCTACCCTCCCTCTACTGACCCTCGCAGTCGCTGCTACTCTCCCTCTCACTGACCCTCCCAGTCGCTGCTACCCCCCCTCTCACTGACCCTCCCAGTCGCTGCTACCCCCTCTCTCACCGACCCTCCCAGTCGCTGCTACCCTCCCTCTCACTGACCCTCCCAGTCGCTGCTATCCTCCCTCTCACCGACCCTCCCTCGCACTGACCATCCCAGTCGCTGCTACCCTCCCTCGCACTGACCCTCCCAGTCGCTGCTACCCTCCCTCGCACTGACCCTCCCAGTCGCTGCTGCTCTCCCTCTTACTGACCCTCCCAGTCGCTGCTACGAATATAGGAATTCAGCAATACCCTGTATAAAGCATTTCTACTTAAGAGTATTATGTTTTTTTTCTGACAAGGAAGGTCATTGGTTGCAATGAGAAAATCTGATTTGTTGCCGTTGTTTCATTTAAAGTTGTTTCTTTCAGGAACAGAACTACACTGTTAAGCAAGGATTTATTGTAGTGTTTGTCTGACCTGTCTGCAGTACTGAGGCGCTCAGCTCCTGCATTCCAGGTGAATAGCATGCAGCATAAAGCAAAGGATATTTACGGAATTTTGCCAGAAATTAGCAGAGCTTTTAAAACATTAAACATAGAAAATGAAGTAATTACAATGATAGTACTTCGGCAAGATGTAAAAGGTTTCCTGAATTACAATGATTCCATCGTAGTTAGTGCCTTTATAATTGATTTTTATGGTGATGGAAAATGATCTGGAACAGACTGCTTCCCACCATTCACTTAGTCTGTATACGGCATGGGGACAGTGACAGATAAAACTGAATCCTGGGCCTGGAGAAGTGAAGGATTCAGTTTGAAGGGCCCCTGCCGAGTGGCCAGCGTTCATACGCGAATCCAGATGGTGAATGCTGGCAGACTATTCCAACTGCTTAGAACATAACAGCCAAGTCCAGTCTTCCACATATATACAGATAAAGATAGTGATCAATCAGACTGATTGATTGTTCATCTCCATTGTCCAGGAGCAGTGAGCTGTGCAGCAGCGTCCTTGTCGCCCAGTGATCAGTTCAATCAATATGTAAATTGTAGATTTTAAGAGGATGCGAAGAGGGACAAAATGTTTCTTTAACTGTAGTACATTAGAGAATGATCCTAATGTTCATTCTTTTCTTATGCAGTAGACATGGAAAGTGGTGGATGAGCAAGTTAGAAACAATGCCACCATTTCAAGATCCTGCTGCTATGCCAAAAATATAAATGCTGACTTTTATCAGAGCTAAGGAAAATGTTACTGTTCATCAGTAATCCAGTGGCACAGATTACTCACTCAGAATGTGTCATAACCCACACGGGACTTACGAAGTGGCAATGATTAAACTTCCCGTGAGACTGGCCGAATCCAAGCTCCCCCATTAAAAGGGGCGCAGAAATCTAAACCATGTATAGTTAGTTATCTTCTGTATAAAGTAGGCCAGTTTGGGTACCGACAGGCGAGACCTGGCTGGGATCTTTCATACCGTGTAAATAATAGTATTGTAATAAAACTTAATTTCCTTTTACCTACTCGGTGTGGATTGCTTTGTGGTCCGACTGAGTCATGAGTGTATGATTCATATCTCTCACAGCAACGCCTCCTAAGGCTTATCACTTTTAAGATTAATTATGCAATTTTAATTCAGTGCCAAATGATTGCTCATTTTGTAATGTGGATGCTTTCTTCTCGGAATCTGACTGAGAGGGTCTAAATGCATTTCAATTTAGACCTTCATAGTGAAGATGGTAATTAACCATAGCCCAAAAAAGATCAGAGGCATCTTCATAGAATCCCTACAGTGCAGAAGGAGGCCATTCGGCCCATCGAGCCTGCACCGACCCTTTGAAAGACCACTCTACCCAGGCCCAAACCCCCTCCCTATTCCTACAATCCAACCCTAAGGGGCAATTTAGCATGGCCAATCCACCTAATCTGCACATCTTTGGGCTGTGGGAGGAAACCGGAGCACCCAGAAGAAACCCACGCAGGCATGGGGAGAATGTGCAAACTCCACACAGTCACCCGAGGACAGAATCGAACCCGGGTCCCTGGCGCTGTGAGGCAGCAGTGCTAACCACTCTGCCCCCGTGCCGCCATTAGACAGAGGGAGAAACAATTGGTAACATATAGCTTGAGTGGCACCACTCCACAAGTAGAGGTCAAGGCAGACAGGCCTTTATGAACTTCCGCAGTTATAGTCAGTAGATACTCATTCCACTGGTTTGGGCTGAACTTCAACCTAGAAATCTAGCAGTGGACATAGCAGCAGAGTTTGCCTTTTGGGGACCTTGTGTGAAAGGGCAGTTTTGGGACTGAAACCAACTGGGACCCCGGGCCGTGCAATTCCCAGGTTACGGGACCCTAATTCAGCCTCCTACGTCTAAAATACTGCAGATACTGGAAACCCAAAATAAAAACAGAACATGCTGGAAATACTAAGCGGCATCTGTGGAGGAAAAAACAGAGTTAACGTTTCAGGTCAATGACCTTTACATGAATGAAGTATATACAGGAGCTCAGCCAGCCTGGAATGATCAATGCTGATGGTCAAGTGGCCTGGATCATCTTAGGAGCCTTGACTGGCTTGGGAGCCTGTGTAATTGCATGGATTGCAAGGCACTAATAGTGCCCCAAGGATGAGAAGTCAGTGTGTGATCTATTATTTGAGCAGTCTCTTCAAACTGCCCTTCAGCCCTCTGGAAGCGGTGCTGAAGCCAATGTTTGGCAGAGCTGCCACCAATAGTTATCTCAAAGATATATAATGTAACCCTGTACACTGCCAAGACCCTCGATTTACTTGGCTGCTGCATTTGCTGTCTCAGCAACTATTCCCAGCTGATTGGCTGCGAAACACACTCAATTTGTTAAACACAACGAGCACTTACATCATTACAAGTTACACCAGCCGCTGTTAGTGGTAACTTTCGCTCGTGAGTCAGAAGATTGTGGATCCAATTTCCATCCTAAAGAACTGAGCACAAAATCGAGGCTTACACTCAGGTGGATGCAAAAGATGCTGTGGAGAATTTCCCCTGTCTTCCTGCCAATGTTTATCCTTTCATCAACACCTAAAATAGATTGGTTCATTGTCACATTGGAGTTGTGGACCTTGCTGCATGCAAACTACTGCCCTACAGAGCATTCATGGATTGTAAAGCATTTTGAGATGCCTGGAGGTTGTGAAAGGTGCTATATGAATGCAAATTCTTCCTCTGCACAAAATAGAATCAAGGCTGAGTGACACTGATGCATAAAACCAACTTTTGTCTCAACCCCTGCTGCTATCTGTGTACCCGAACAGGCGCCGGAATGTGGCGACTAGGGGCTTTTCAGTAACTTCATAACAGTGTTAATGGAAGCCTATTTGTGACACTAATAAAGATTACTATTATTATCACCCAACATGCAAATCCAGGTTTTAAGTGAAAGAACAAAGACGGTCTTCCTTATAGTTACCAGTGTAATGAACTGGATAAATAAGTCCAACCTAAAGTTTGAAATTACACAGAGACTAACAGGAACAGAATTTGGCCGGTAAGGTGTATCACACTCCGAATCAATGCAGTACATTGGGTGTGGCTGCTTCAAGACAAATAATAAAAACCTGAAAATGATGGCTCTGTGACTAATCAAACTGCAGCCCAACTCTGCATGCGGGTGTTCAAATATAGGCCCAGTCTCTTTGGCGTTTTCACAAATGAGTTATTGTGTGTGGCTAACAAGTCAAATAAATGCAACAGATAAATTGTTCCTATTGGACACACACTGATCCAACCAAACCGATGACTTAATTTACTATATTATAGTACCTTTAACATAGAAACGGAAACTTAACAAAGCTATAATCAGACTGAAAAAGAGAGACCAAGTCAAAGAATAAGATATTAGGAAGTGTGAACAAAGTGTGATCAAAGTGATTTTAAGTAGGATCTGAAAGTTGGAGTGGTTTCGGGAGTGGATTCCAGATCTTGGGCCTTGGAGGAATAAATTGACAGCTTCCAATGGTGAAGGGTGCACTTGGGGACAGAATCAAAAGAAATGGATAGTTCAGTAGTGGATTCATGGGATGGGGGAAGTAGGATAGCTATAGGACTGGAAGAGGTTGTAGAGAAGGGAGCATTGTACCCACAAAGAGATACAAGCACAATGCTGAAAACTTTACGATTAGAGGTGTTGGAGGCCCAGGATCACTGTCCAGAATGGATATAGGAGATGGATAAGCAAGATTTAGGGTGCGATTTAACTAAATGGGAACAAAGTCCCATAGCGATTGTATTTACCCACGTTTTTCCTGGTGCTCGCAGCACTGAGAAACACATGGCGATAAAACATGACTGGTGTTTGATAAGGGGCCTCAATGGGGAACACACGGCCAAGGCCGCACATAGCCCTGTTTTATACACTGAGGAGCTCTGTTCGCCAAGGCCCCAAATGTGACCCCCGACTCATGACATTTGTCTCTCACACCAGGAAACGAGCATCTGCCTCAAACAGAAGCAGCAAGGGGACACAGTATTTTAAGCATGGTGGCTTTGAGGGTTTGGCCATTTATTTATCTGTTGAAATGAAACCCAGATGTACCCTTACCCCACTGCAGAATACTCTAATCATTAGAAAAACTAGACCAATGGCAATCCTCCATCTCCCTCCCAGACAAATAGAATCCAGCTGGTCACTTCCCTAACAGGTCCCAAACCTAGCGGCAGAAATTCATCTGACTCTGGATCAAAACGAACAATATCCAGATGGATTGCAATGGAACTGACTAATGAGCATTGCCTACGACAGGTAGCTGATCTGATGCTGACCATTTTCCGTCACGACCCCAAGACAAATCTCTCCCTCCCTCACTTTTCCCTCTGAAATCTTGCTCTTCCCAACACTCAAATGTAACCACTCCCTCTCCGGACACTAAACCAGTGACTCACTCACCATCCAACTCTGGTGATCCCAATGCAGCCACATCATCTGCTTTTGAATCAAGCTTCCTTTGACGATTCCTAAACCTGCTGATCCCCCTCTTGAACCCCCAAGCCCCAAATGTCGCCAGTGTTTCCCTCTCTGTCCAGTAACCAAAATCCTCCCTTTAGGTTGTCAATCCAGCATTTCTCTCCCATTATTGCACTTCTCTTCGGATTAAACTCCAGAAATTGTCCCTTCCATCACGTCAACACATAATCTAATATTCATGGACGTTTGTCACCAGGATTGAGACCAATGCTTCTGCACCTTCTGAATCCATCAGGTCAAACTTCCGTCACAGCTCCTCCTCTCCAAGCCCTGAACTCACAGCTTCGTCTTGTTTCCCTTCCATCTCCCCTCATGCTGAGCTCATCTTGTTTAATCATAGAATTTGGCCCATCGAGTCCGCACCGGCTCCCGGAAAGAGCACCCTACCCAAGCCCACATCTCCACCCTATCCCCACAACCCAGTTACCCCACCCAACACTAAGGGCAATTTTGGACACTAAGGGCAATTTAGCATGGCCAATCCACCTAACCTGCACATCTTTGGACTGTGGGAGGAAACCGGAGGAAACCCACGCAGACACGGGGAGAACGCGCAGACTCCACACAGACAGTGAACCAAGCCGGGAATCGAACCTGGGACCCTGGAGCTGTGAAGCAATTGTGCTATTCACAATGCTACCGTGCTGCCCCGCCTCCTGCTCCATTGACGCTCACTGAGCTGCTATGTTAGCTGACGTTGTTAATGGTCATCCTGTCAGCTGCTGTCCTTCAAATCTATTGTCATCAACAATAAACCAACCCCTGACACCATCATCCTTGCAAACTACCACTCCATCTCCAATCTCTCCTGCCCCTCCAAAGTCCTTCAAGGAGTTGTTGCTCCCAAATCAGCGCTCATTCTTCCCCAAACTCCGGGCGGGATTCTCCACTCCCGCGCCGAAGTGCCCACGCCGTCGTGAACGCCGTCGAGGTTCACGACGGCGCAAAACGGCCCCTACCCCGAACCGATTCAGGGCCCGATAATGGGCTAGGAGCGGGGCCGCGTCATTTACACGCGCCAGGCCTTGTCGCCACGTAAAGGCGGTGCCGCATACATGACGCGGCCGGTGCCACATAACTGGCGTCACCCGCGCATGCGTGGTTGCCGTCCTCTCCGAGTCCGCCCCTCAAGAAGGTGTCAGATGGATCTTGCGGGGCTGCGGAAGAAAGGAGGTCCTCCTTCAGAGAGGACGGCCTGACGATCGGTGGATACCGATCGCGGGCCAGACCCCATTTAAGGCCCCCCCCCGCCCCCGGTGCGGGATCCCCCCTTCCCCCCCCCCTGCAGGCCGCCCCCCCCCCCACCAGCGTTCCCGCGCTGTTCCCGCCGGCAGCGACCAGGTGCGAGATTCTCCGACCCTCCGCCGGGTCGGAGAATCGCCGGGGGCTGGCGTGAATCCCGCCCCCGCTGGTTGCCGAAGTCTCCGGCACCAGAGATTCGGCGGGGGCGGGTTGGCGCCCCCCCCCCCCCCCCCCCCCCGCTCGATTCTCCGGCCCAGATGGGCCGAAGTCCCGCCGCTAAAATGCCTGACCCGCCGGTGTAAATTAAACCACCTATCTTACCGGCGGGACAAGGCAGCGCGGGTGGGCTCCGGGGTCCTGGGGGGGGGCGCGGGGCAATCTGGCCCCGGGGGGTGCCCCCACGGTGGCCTGGCCCGTGATCGGGGCCCACCGATCCGCGGGCGGGCCTGTGCCGTGGGGGCACTCTTTCCCTTCCGCCTTCGCTACGGTCTCCACCATGGCGGAGGCAGAAGAGACTCCTTCCACTGCGCATGCGCGGGAATGCTGTCAGCGGCCGCTAACGCTCCCGCGCATGCGCCGCCCGGAGATGTCATTTCCGCGCCAGCTGGCGGGGCACCAAAGGCCTTTTCCGCCAGCTGGCGGGGCGGAAATTAGTCCGGCGCAGGCCGAGCCCCTTAAGGTTGGGGCTCGGCCCCCCAAGATGCAGAGGATTCCGCACCTTTGGGGCGGCGCGGTGCCCGTCTGATTTGCACTGTTTTGGGCGCCAGTCGGCGGACATCGCGCCGTTTCCGGAGAATTTTGCCCCAGGTGTGGACGGTGCCGGGGGGGAACCCACCGTTTTGGCCTGGCCGCTCGGCCCATCCGGGCCTGAGAATAGCAGGGGTGCTGGAGAATCAACATTTTGGGTGTCTCGGGCGATTCTCCGGCCTGCACCGCGCGGAACCCGACGGGGCCGATCTCGCCGCTTGGGAGAATCGCGGGAGGGCGACGGACCGGCGTCACGGGACAATTTGGCGACCCAGGCGATTCTCCCAACCGGCGCGGGAGTGGAGAATCCCGCCCTCTATGTCTGAATCCCGCAAACAGGTTTTTGCCCCCAACTCAGTTTTGTGACAGCTCCTATTAAATTTACAAATAACAATCACTGTGACAAGGAGAAACTATCTTTCCTTGTCCTTCTTGACCTGCATGAAGCATTTGACACTAATGTCCACATCATCTTTCTCCAATGCCTCTCCAGTCATTTTGCTGGGTGGGAATCTATCTACCTGTAGACAGAGAATCACTTGGCAGTGGTTTCTCTTCCCACTCCCATACAATAATCTCTAGTGTCCTCCAAGGATCTATCCTTGGTCCCCTCCTATTTGCCATCTAGAACATGCCTCAGCATCATCTTAAAACACAGTATTAGTTTCCTCATATACATTGACAATTTAGTAACAGTGGAGGAACCGAGAGAGGTGCTCAGGTGGCTTGGGTGTTGTCAGACTACCTGTCCAACATCGAGGATAAGCAGAAATGTTCTCCATTTAAATACGAGAAGACTGAAGCTACTGACATTGGTTGCTGCTACAAACTTCATTTCCGAATGACTTTATTTCTCTCTCTGGCAACTGTCGAGACCAGAATCTTTGAAGTTATGGGGTCATATGTGACCTTGAGATGAGCTTCTGAAACACATATCCATGCGGTCACTATGGCTGTCTCTTTCCTCCTCCATAATATCGCCTGACCCTTCAGCTCATCCGTTGCTGAAACCCTCAAACATGCATTTGTTAACTCTAGGTTTGACCATTAAATACATACTCACAGTCAACTTCCCACATTCTACCCTCCGGAAACTTAAGGTCATACAAAATTCCTGTCCATGTCCTGTTCACCCATCAGCCCTGTTCTCAGTAACCTATACTGCCTCTCAGTTGAGCAACACCTCAATTTTCAAATTCTCACCCTGGTTGTCATCCTTTCTATGGCCTCAGCTCTCCCAATCTGTAGTCTCTTCCAGCCCTTTGCCATCCAAAATCTCTGTGCTCGTCTAATTCCAGCCTCCTGAGAATCCCTGATATTCTTTTTAATTCATTCATGGGATGTGGGTGTTCGTGGTTATTCCTTCATTTGTTGCCCATCCCCAATCACCCTTGTGAAGGCGGTGGTGAGCTGCCTTCTTGAATTGCTGCAGTCCATCTGATATAGGTACACCTATGGTGCTGTTAGGGAAGGAGTTCCAGGGTTTCGACCCAGTGACAGTGAAGGAACGGTGATACAGTCATTGGTCAAGATGGTGGTGGAAAGGAACTTGCAGGCGGTGGTGTTCTTAGGTATCTGCTGACCTTATCCTTGTAGGTGTGGTAGTGTTTTGGAAGGTGCTGTCTGAGGTAGTGGGTTTGGAAGGTGTTATTTTAGTTGCTCCACCATTGGTGGCCATCTTGGTGCTCCTTTAAGATGCTCCCAACTAAGCACTTAGTTATCTGCCCGATTACTACTGTATCTTGGTGTCAAATGTTGCTTTCTAACGCTCCTGTGAAACTTATTGAGACATTTAATTACATTAAAGACACTGTATGAATACAAGTTGATGTAGTCTTACTTCCTGAAGTTGTTGATTTATCCTGGGCAACAGGTCTACAATACCTGTCACCACAGAAAACGTTAGCCAAGTGCCCATTCATTATACACGAGTCTTGACAGGTGGACCATCAGAAGCAGGAACATTGGCTGGTTTACTTCATACCCTAACAATAAAACATGGAACAAAAGAGAAAATGCTGGAAAATCTCTGCAAGTCTGGCAACATCTATAGGGAGAGAAAACAGCTAACGTTTCGAGTCCGATGACTCTTTGTCAAAATTTGTAATTTGGTTTTATCCAGTGTTTAATAAAACATGGAGGTCATTTACAACACCCAGTGGTACAGTGATTAGCACTGCTGCCTCAGAGCTCCAGGGATCCAGGTTCAATTCCGGCCTCGGGTGACTGTGTGGAGTTCGCATTTTCTCCCCGTGTCTGTGTGAGTTTCCTCTCACAGTCCAAAGATGTGCAAATTAGGTGGATTGGCCATGCTAAATTGTCCCTTGGTGTACAGAAAGTTAGGTGGGGTTCCTACGGGGACAAGGTGGAGGTGTGGGCTTAGGCAGGGTCCGCTTTCCGAGGGCTGGTACAGCTCGATGGGCCGGATGGCCTCTTTCTGCACTATAGGATTTTATGATCTATGAACACCCAATTTCTGCCCCCATCAAAGACTAAAACTCAGCACAGGATGGAGTGATGCAGCATCCTGATGCTTGGATTCCTTTTCAATATTCATCACTCCGCTACCTCGCTGTTAATCAAATATTAAATCAATTAAATCCCCCTTAATTAAATCAATTAATTCTGTTCCAGGAAACTACTTGAGTCAAAAGTCTGACATCTCAAACTATTTCAGTCATTTGGCACACAGTATGGTCCCTGCATGACATCTGGTCCACTCAGGAAAGAAAGGCTATAATTTCAGGTTCATGGCTTCAGACGAAGGATCTCGTAGAACACTTCAGCCTGCCTTTTCTATGGTAAACGTTGCTGCATACTTCTAACATTTTCTGCTTTCCTTTCAGATTTCTATTCATTGCAGCATGGAATGGCTCGAGCACAGAAGTAGGCCATTCGGCCCATCAGGTTGGTGTCGACCCTCTGTAAGAGCACTTCAGTTAGTCTCACTCTAGCAGGCTTTCCCCTTGGCCCTGGATTTTTTTTTGCCTGATTAGATGCATGTCCAATTCTCTTTTGCAAGCCATGATTGAATCTGTGACTGCCACTCTGTCAGCAGTGCATTCCAGATCCTAACGACTCATTGCATAAAAATGTTTTACACCATGTCACTATTGGTTCTTAGAATGATTGGTTCATGGAATTCCTACAGTGCAGAAGGAGGCCATTTGGCCCTAGGCCTACTCCCCCGTAACCCCATAACCTCATCTAACCTGTACATCCCTGGACACTAAGGGGCAATTTTATCATGGAATCGAAGTAACTGTGTAGTGATACCTATATGTGCTGGTATATAAAGAGTTACCAACCACAGCATAGTGTAAGACAACCACTAGATGGCAGCACTAGATTAATGTATAAATTAGTGAACTGAAAAGATCTTGGGTCTCTTCGAACCAGGAGTGACTAGACAGCAGTTAGAGAGAGATATAGCTTAGTTAATACTTATAGTTAAATACAGTTAATACTTATTCTGATTTACTTTATCACCAGTGATAGTTCTGTCAGAGTGAACAAACTCATTAATATTTAATTCGTTATTCATTAAACCTATTTTGCTTTGAATTGAAGATTGATAGCTTCTGTGAAATCTAACCATCTGATCATTCTGGAAGTAAAGCAGAGTAACGGCATATTACAAACCACGCTCATACATTGTGAAAACAGCAGAAGGTACAATTGTAAGAAGAAATCGACGTGCACTACAGAAAATGTGACTACAAAAAGACACTTTTCCTGTTTTGAATTTCAATGAATCAATATTTCATGACACTTTAATCAATACCAGAAATAATGATGACAAGCTTAAAACAGTCAAGACATCATCACCACTTCCTCGCCAACTCTGAAGATCGACAAGATGCAGGAAGAAACCAAATAGACGGAACTTGTAAAATATTCACTGTTATCTGTATGATCATTACTCATTTTACTTTGTATAGATATACATATCAGGTTTATTGTATCATAGTTATACATTTTTCTTTGCTACACCTCAGAAAATAAGTTTAAAGAAGGAGGATGTAGTGATATGTATATGTGCTGGTATATAGAGTTAACACGGTAGCACAAGTGGATAGCACTGTGGCTTTGCAGCACCAGGGTCCCAGGTTCATTTGTTATGGGCCAGGGTTCAGAGAATCCCAAAGTATATCATGGAGTTCACCTGACTCACAACTTTTAATAGATTGTGGTATGGGGAGCACACGGCCCACTCTACAGGTGTGGTACAGCAGAAATGGAAAAGTATTTTTTAAAGCAAAACAATGTTATTCTATGAACTCAAGTTAACCTTTTTAAAACAGTGAACATCTTAGCAACCATTAATTCAAATACAACCCCAAAGACTACAACACTAAGTAATCCTTTAAGCTTTCCTTTTAACATCCATACGACTTTAAAAAAAAATCTTTATCAGAAGCACATCAGGTTAAAGTCACTACTGTTACTAGTTTTAAATTACCAGGATCGATTTACAGTCTTTAGATTACAGAGAGAGATTCATACACCTTGTGGCTGTGACTGCAGCTATCCAGCTCTGAAAACGAAACTAAAACATACCCTGCAGCAAACAGCCTAAAACGAAAGTAAAAAGCTGACAGACAGCCCAGCTCCACCCACACTCTGACATCACTGATAAACACCCATTTCTCAAAGGTACATTGCTTAAGCACCCATTTCTTAAAGGTACTCTCACTACAGATATTTGTATACATACCCATTTATAAACACCCATTTCTTAAAGGTACTCTCACATGACAGATTCCCCGCTGGGTCACTGTGCGGAGTCTGCACGTTCTCCCCCTGTATGAATGGGTTTCCTCCAGGTGCTCCGGTTTCCTCCCACAGTCCAAAGACATGCAGGATAGGTGGATTGGCCATGTTAAATTGCCCTTAGTGACCAAAAAGGTTAGGAGGGGTTATTGGGTTACAGGGATAGGGTGGAAGTGCAGGCTTAAGTGGGTCAGTGCAGACTCGATAGGTGGACGAATGGCCTCCTTCTGCACTGTATGTTCTGTGTAACAATTACATCATAGTGTAAGACAACCACTAGATGGCAACACTAGATTCAGGTATAAATAAGCAAACTCAAAGGATTTTGGGTCTCTTTGAACCAGTGACTCGACAGCAGTTAACGAGAGATATAGCTTTGTTAATACTTATAGTTAAATACAGTTAATACTTATTCTGATTTACTTTATCATCAGTGACAGTTCTGTAAGAGTGAAGAAACTCATTAATATTTAATTAATTATTCATTAAACCTATTTTGCTTTGAATTGAAGATTGATAGCTTCTGTGAAATCTAACCATCTGATCATTCTGGAAGTAAAGCAGAGTAACGGCATATTACAAACAAGTAATATAACGACATGCACATCTTTGGACTGTGGGAGGAAATCAGAGAACCCAGAGGAACCCCACACAGACGCGAGGAAAAAGTGCAAGCTCCACACAGACAGTCACCCAAGGCCAGAATTGAACCCGGGATAGGCTAGGTTGATTGGCCATGCTGTATTGTGCCTATCTGGAGGTTGGTTGGGGTTGCGGGGATGGGGTGGGGGATTTGGCCTAGGGGGGTGATCATCTGGGGGGGGGGGGGGGTGCAGACTCAACGGGCCAAATGCCCTCCTTCTGCACAGTAGGGATTCGATAATCTATGATACTTCCCTTGGCAACCCAGATGTGTCCCATCTTTACTAACTTTAAATAAAGCTAGACTTTCTTATACCTCAATCAATTTTTTGCCCGTCCTGTATGTCAACTACTTTCTCTTTCGCTTTGACAGCATCTTCTTTCTTGGTGAAGACAAGTGCAAGTACTCATTTAATACTTCAGCCACACCCTCTGTTTCCATGCACTGATACCCTTCCTGGCCCCTAATCAGGCTGATGCCTACTCTTAATACTCTGTTACTATTGTCATGTGAGAGTACCTTTAAGAAATGGGTGTTTAAGAAATGTTCCTTTAAGAAATGGAGCTGGTCATGTTACTGGAGTGATGTCAGAGTGTGGGTGGAGCTGAGCTCTACTTCTGCTTTTTAGTTTCAGTTTGAGAAAAAGCTTGCGTGTATCTGTGTTTTTCAGTGAGCTGCATCTGAATTTTAACGAAGAGCTGCACTGTTGATCACTGCCATCCAAAGACTATCTATGGATCATTTGGTGAACCCAGAATTGTAAAATGGCTCAGTATTGAATGAAAACCTAACGTGCTCCTGTTTGAAGGTTTGTTAAGTCTTTTGGATGTTAAAAGGACAGCTTACAGGGTTACTTAGAGTTGTTGTCTTTGGGGTTGTATTTGAATTAATGGTTGCTTAGATGTTCACGGTTTGTTGTAAAAAGGTTAACTTGCTTTCATAGAATAAACATTGTTTTGCTTTAAAAAATACTTTTCCTTAGAGCAAGAGACACATGAAGGATTTGGGAAACTGGCACGGACGGGAGAGAGCCAGTGTACAAAGCTATGTAACATATCGTTTTACCATGTATATATCTTGCTATGTGCGATTTCTTACTATTTTGTTACCGGGGGGTGGGGGGGGGCGGGTTATTGTTTGTAAGGGTGAAAAATTGTGTTAAAAAACTTTAATAAATATATTTTAAAAATACTTTTCCATTTCTGCTGTACCACACCTGTAGAGTGGGCTGTGTGCTCCCCATACCACAATCTATTAAAAGTTGTGGGTCAGGTGAACTCCATGATGCACTTTGGGGTTCTCTAAACCCTGACCCATAACACTATTTATATGCCTTTGGGGACTTCTGGATTCCGTTTTATGCTCTCAGCCTCTTCACGGGCTCTTGCGTTGCCTCTGATTTGTCTTTTTTTATTTCCTTTCTGAATTTTCTACATTCAGCCTGGTTCTGACTTGTATTATTAACCTGGCATCTATCACATGCAGCCTTGTACTGCTTCGTCTTCCTATCTCCTATATCATCCAGGGACCTCTGACAATGCGTGTCCTACATTTTCCCCTATTAGGAATCTACCTTCAACCATCTCCTCTTTAAAGGCAGCCCATTGTTCTATTACAGTTTTCCTTCCAATCTTTGCTTCCAATTTATCAAGACCAGGTCTATTCTCATCCCTCTGAAATTGGTCTGCGCTAAGTAAATATTTTCACTCTAGATTTCATCTCGTCTTTATTCAGAGCTAACCTAAACATTATGACATTACAAATCCGTGCTCCCCAAAATGTACCCCCCTGCTGACCTTTGACGCATCTCATTCTCCAGAACCTAATCCAGCAATGCCTTCTTTCACATTGGGCTCCAGAGGACCCCCAACGGAAATTTTTCAACGACTTCCCGTGTGGGAAGGTGAGAGCAAGGTCCCCCTTCCATAGTATATGGAGTGGACCAGAAGTAGAGCGGTTTACTGAGGTGACATTTGACCCCTGGATCTTCCCACATTTAAGCTATAGGCCTGCCTCATTCAGAATAAACCTGCTGGAGAAGTAAATTAAAGAAAACCCAGTGAGTACTCTTTGTGGTGCATTTGACCCAAGCAAACTGCAAACTAAGCTGGACTGAGCTGAGCTGGGAACCCCGCACAGATACGGAGTGTTCTGCTTCTGACTGATCCAGGAACTGTGGTGCAGCCCACAGGGGAATATTAACAATTAGACACACAGAACTTCTCCCGTTAAATCGCACCCTACGCGCCGTATCGGGCGCGACTTCCCGGGTGCTTCCCAACAACTGAGTCGGCGAAACCGCGGCACATATTTAATGGCAATTAGTGCCAGAAATGATCCCCATGAGCTTCACGGCGGAAATGGCTGTCTCGCGCCCGGCAGCTCCCTGCTAACAAGGGGGAGCTGCTCATAAACATTCCCTTTGAACTCACTCCAGTCAGCGCACATCCATGCCGCCACACAGACTTGCTCCACGCTTCGGGGATGCTGTGGCAGTAGCTGTCACTTCGGGCAGCAGCTGTCACTTCGGGCAGCGTGACCAGGAGGACCTCAGCCCAGTGCAGGAAGAAGACCAATAACTTCCACCGGGCCACAAGGGCAAGGGCAAGTTGACACCAGCCCCCTGGCACAGTTCCGCCTGCCACCACCCTGACATCCACCCCCCTCCCAAACTAATCGCCGCTGGCAACCCGCAACGTTCCCCCCCCCGCAGCATGTTACCGCACTCATGCCACAACCCACATGGCACCCACTAGCAAAACAGCACAACCCTTCCATGCCCAGGAGCAGTGCTCACACACACCTGGCATAGATCCCCCTGATGCATCAAGCATGCATCTCACAATGCCCTTTCTCTGTCTCTGCAGGAGATGTTAGCCTACAATAGGCAGGAAAGGGCCAAGACGGGTGGCTAGGTTCCGGACATCATAGCAGAGTCCTCACCTGCTAGAGGAATGGGCCATGGAGGTCGTGGAGTTGTCCCAGGAGAGAAGTCACCAACAGTGAGGTTGGCCTGTGCTGCAGAGGTGAGGATCCACTGTGTCTCAACCCAGATGACCTGTCTCAAAAGAGTTGTTCATATCAGACAAAATAATGCTTCCCTCTCACTGACCACATGTCCATTCTCTTGCAGGATCTCCATCCGATTAGGCCGGGTCATCCGTGGTCGCTCCTGCCCAGCCACCCAAGGGAACACCTCAGAGGAGTGGCCTGAGGATGCCACCATTGAGGCATCACGGCTATCATCCCCAGCAGTGCAGAGACACACACCTCAGTATGTGACAGGAGGCTGCTGGGGCACAATCTGGTGAGCACCACACAGATGCTGATGCATATCGAATGGAGGCAGGAACATCCAAGGGAGTCAGCAGTCAGAGGTCTGCTGGATTCCAGGACTCAGCTGGGTCCCAGTAAGATGCTGAGCCACTGGACAAGGTTATCCCAGAGCTGATGCAGACGCTAGGGCACATCTACATGGCCAATAGATTCAGGAGCGGACGTCAGCGTCATTCTGGTGAGCGCATAGCTGATTGGAGAAGTCCCAATGGCCAAGGGTGCAGGAGATGGCGCCGACAATGTATGGCATCAAGGCCAACGCTGCTAGGGTGACAATCCCAGTGGAAACTGCAGCATGACATCAGCGCCTTGAGTACTGGTGTCCAAGGTTTGGCTCAGTCAGTGACGACCACAGCGGAGGGTCTCGACCGCATTTCCCAGTCACTGAGGGACATGTCCCAGACGCAGGTGTACATTGGTGGGGCACTCCACTGCATATCCCAGTCTCTGGGAGACATGTCCAGTGACAGCGGTAGGTCGCCAGGGCCCTCTGGCTCCAGGCCCCCCAGAGAATGCCTGCCAGGGGCAAAGGCCACAGGGCACCTCCACTTCTGATGTGTGTCGTGGGGACACACCTAGACGTAGCAGCAGAGCACGAAAGATTTAAAAGGTTGAGGAGCACTGAGTCGGACTGGGGAGTGGAGGCGGGGGCACCATCTGTAGCTGGGGAGAACGAGGGCTTCGAAAGTTCATAATTAAACCATGTTACACCTGACACGTGCAAAGCATCTGTCACATTATTCCTCACAGCGGGCCAGCTTGCACTCCCACCCCCTATTGCCCTCTGCTTCCCCCCACGGGAAGTGGTCCTAGATCAGGAGCCCTCCGAAGTAGACTACGTGCAGGTGGTGTATGTGAGCACGTTGTCAGCAGAAAGGCAAGAGCCAGACTATGGCATAAACTGAGGAGCGCCAAAGCTTACCTAACAGCAGGTCATTATCACTCTCCTGCCTTGTATATTGGCCCGTTGACAATGCCGACACAGGCCCATCACCTCGAGGTGATGTTACACAGACCCTGGGAGGGTGGAACAGGATAGTTCGGGAAGGCAGTGTAGGAAGGTCGGGGAGGAGAGGAGGGATGGGTCGGTAGGGGATATTATGAGGGAGGGGAGGGATTGTTGGGGGTGGGGGCGGGGTGGTGGAAGAGGAGGAAAAGACGGGGTGAGCTGATGGACAAAGCCTCGTCCAACGAGAAGCGGAAGAGGATGGGGACCTCCCAGGCCCTCCGTGCACGATGGACCTTCGCCGGAGAGCACAGCAGACCTCCATTAAACAGGACACCGCCAGAGCGGTCCAGACTTCGGAACTGCATTGTCAGCAGTCCGGTGCACTGCCCGGGTGGCAGCATCGGCCTTGTTATATCAGGTCTACACTTTGGAATCCGGCCCCCGCACTGGCGCCATCAGCCAGGACCTCAGCAGGGTCTACTGAGTGTGAAGCGGTCCCTGCGCATGGGGTGCCGCCTCAAGCCGTGCCAATGTTGCTGCCGCCTTCTCTGGCGTCTGCCTGCCTTGGCTGCCACCAGCACCGCAAGGGCTGCCGCTGTGGGGTTTTATATCTGTAAGGAATAAGAGAAGGTGAGAGACCAACAATCAGTAATGGCCTCCATCCCGGGACCCTCGAATCTCCCAAGCCTCCCCATCCTTATGTTTCCTGCCTTCTCTCAGAGTGCCATCCACCAAGCCAGTTGTGCTGGGGGACCCCATCCTGCACACTCACCCCAGGCCACATCAGGAGCCGCTAGACCCAAGATCCCAGACCGCTGCCGGGAACATGAGTTGGACCAAGCTCAGGTACCCTCCCCTGATCCATGCACTCACCCTTTAATTGTGGGGATATCCCCAGTGCTGAGGCCCAGCTCTTGGGTGTTTGGCTACTGCCTCGTGCCCCTATGGTTCAGGCAAAGTGTCCAGCCCTCACAGTTTGATTGGAATGCAATAAAACGTGTCAGAGACATCGGCACGTGTACCCACAAGACTGCACTTGAGAATATTTTGTTCATTAAATGGTCAACAGTACCTTTATACAAAAAGATGTACTAAAAAGTTCATATATCACATTAGCCAGTAACCAACAAAAAAGGCACCCAGCCTGGCATACAAACACAAGCACCTTTTCGCTTCAGAATATCAGTACAAACACAAAGCTACAACAGTGCTTTAAACATTAAACAGTCAACAGTACAATAAAGTTGGCAGCTATCTGCAAATGCGTTCCTTCAACACCTCATCAAGTTGCTCATTTGGACCTCTCGCTCTCTCTCCTGCAGCTCCTGGCAGTAGACTCTCAACAGTGGAAAGTCACACCAGAAAGAAATGAAAACTGCTTATTGTCACAAGTAGGCTTCAAACGAAGCCCCTAGTCGCCACATTCCGGCGCCTGTTCGGGGAGGCTGGTACGGGAATTGAACCGTGCTGCTGGCCTACCTTGGTCTGCTTTCAAAGCCAGCGATTTAGCCCTGTGCTAAGCAGCCCCTAGTCACACCAACGAGAGCATGCCAGAAGAGTGAAAGAGCACCCTTTCCCCTTCTCCAGTGAAAGCAGGTCATCTTACACCCTCCGTTTCCTCACTCCAGGCCACAGAAGCAAGAGGCAAACACACGGCCTCCAGACATTAAACATGAATCAGTCAACAGTACAATAAAGTCACCAGCAACCTGCAAAAGTATTTCTGCAACACCTCCATCAAGTTGCTCAATCGGATCAATTCGCCTCTTTCTTCCCCTCCCACAGCCGGCAACAGTAGACTCTCAACGATGCAAAGTCAAACTGGAAAGCCATACCGCGCAGAGCACGCCAGAAGAAAGAAAGAGCACTCCTTCACCAGCATTGGTAACAGGTCATCTTACATCCTCGCTTTCCTTACTCCAGGCTACAGAAGCAGAAGAGGCAGCAACAAACAAACACTGCCCCTTCAGGCATTTGTATCCATCAGCAAGAACGAGCAGCAAACACAACCTGCAGCTGGGAAGTGCTCGCATAACTAACAGTGCCAATTCCTTATTAGCAATAGCCTTCAGCTGCACAGCCAAAGGTTGCTCATAGTCAAAGGGAGTTAAAGTGACCGTCACCATACAAGTACGAACAGGGCTTTGTCCTGGAAGTGTTTGGTGAGGCAGCCAGGCAACCGCCGTAGTTGCCCCTGTTATGGTTTTACACAATTTGGGGGATGGGCTGTGGGACCCGCAAACGCTGAGCCCCACACACCCCTTGCCCAGCGGTGACCCCTAACCGATGGTGCCCAGCCCCCTGACCAGGACCAGGCCCAGGCCCAGGCACCCCCCCCCCCCCACCCCCCCAGGGGCTCCATCCGTCAACACCAGCCATCGAGCTAGGTTTCTATTTTTACGTAGGAGTGCTAAACGGCTCCCGTGTGTCCTCTCACTGGGGAGCCGGTTAACTCAGGGGGCTGTTAGATAGGGGGTCCATGTTGTTAAGGAGATGGAGGTTGCCCTTAATTGGTGACAATTGGTGTGTCACCATGTCCAAGTGGGATCCGGAACCCGTCAATGGGAGCAGGCTGGTTAGATTGCGAACCAATCGGCGTCCAGCACGGATCCCGATTACGGCCTCTCCCATGATTTCAGTGTCACACACGGATCCACATCGGGTGCAGTGCGGCCATTAAATCTCACCCTCATGAATTGCTGCTGAGCTGCATATTCAATTCAAAACTGATCCGGAGAAAATTACACAGGAATCAAATTAATGAGGCAGGGATCGACAGGACATGACTAGACAAGGGTATATTCTGGTGTCTGAGCGGCTATCAGAGAAGCTGTAACATGCAGTGGTGTTAGTTAATGGTGAGGTTCTCTGGAAAAGGGAGATGATTTCAAATTCATCATATTCCCCTGTGTTAGTGTTTTTGACAAACATATAAGCAGAGAGAGCTTTATCTTTTAAATTGTTTCTGCTCACCAAGGTCAGGGTTCTTAATGCTGGCACCGAGAATCAGTACCAAGCCCTCAGTGTGCACCCCATGCCTTATATCACCAAGCATTCTCAAGTCAAACGGAAGATGGAGCAGGTGCATAATGAAGTTTGCTTCACATTATGAAGCGCTCCCAGAGCAGCAGCGATCAGATGGAAAATCAACCTCCCTTTACACTGCCCAGTGGCACAGAGATAGCCTGGTTTAGACACATAGATAAACCACTCCCACATGAATCATCAAATAATTTAATATCAGATACTAAACAGTTGACATGTACTAACCTTCACATTACCACTGGGTTCATACAAATTTTCAGCACCCTCCCATGTCTTCAATTGCCTTGGCTCCAAACTCTGGAATTCCCTCCCTAAACCTCTCTGCCTGCCCCTCCTTAATGTCGCTACCTCTTTGTCCAAGCTTTTGGTGACTGTCTCATTACGTGACTTGTTTATCTTTGTCATACCCTCCTGGTAGCACCTTGGGACATACTTCGCATGTTAAAGATGCTCAGTATATGAAGGCTGTTCTTAATGCTCGATGAAACACTCTCAGGTTAGATAAACCAGAGGCTAGGGCCTGGATTTTTGCTGAGTAGGGAAACTTGGGAGCTCTTCAAAAAAGGCAAACAGGAACCGATTTGGAATTCCCACCCCTATTCGTCCTTCTAGCAATTTCTGCTGGCACAGGTTAAGTGTACAGATAGCCCCCACGCAACACTCCCATCTTTGACGGCTCCATTGTGGGGGGTGGGCAGTTTAAACCCCACCCCAAACCATTTTAGTGGAGTTGGGCCCCTTCAGCTCACAGCCTCCCAGAGGCGGCGTGAACCATGGGGGGCACCAGTCACAAAGGGGGGATTAAAAAACCATCACCTGATGTTGGAATCCTTTCATGACAGGTTTTGAAATACAAAAAGTATTCTTTCGGATTAAATAGTTAGATGCCATATTGTAAGTTAGATGTGTTTTAACTGTAGTGATTCATTGCATGACTTTGTCCTTTAAGCATTATATTCACAAGCATTGTGTAAATATTAAAATGCATCAGAATACATTTCCCAATGGAAAAGTGCTTTGATGAATTCAAATTCAATGAAAACACAGATTAGGGTCTCTGGTTTAATGATGTGAAGTGGAATGCTTAGATTCTTTATAAAATGAAAAAAAAACACATTTAGCAGCTTTCACTGAGAAAATAAATGCGCACACTTGCTCATCATCTGCTGTGATTGACATGACATCTGGTATAGTTTAGAAAAAAAAAAGAGGCCAACAGTTTCCCCCCCCCCCCAGTTTCAATGGAGTCTATTGCTTATATCCCAGTTTGTTATTACAGCCGACTCAATAATGAATGCTTTGCCAAATTTCAAAAGATCCAGAACTACTTATCTCAGCATTCTCACTGACAGACTTAAGAGACTATTAAAGGATTATCTCAGTCTTTGATGCGGTTAGTGAATAGATGTTAGTTTGCTTTTACAACAGATTGACCATTGGAGGGACATCCACCCCTTTCCATTGCTACTTTGAGCCAGCCTTCCAAGGTGGCTGGCTCAACAGCATCCCCTCCCTGTCTTCCGGTTGCAAAACTGTGGATGGGGAGCTTTCTAAGGGAGTTGCATCTCCATGGCTGGGAAATTTCCTGACTCAAATTTTCCACCTCCTCCACGAAAACCCAGCCCACGACATCAAGTAACAGGCCCATGTTTTATCATAACTCTCAGGTCAGGCAGAATATAGTTTGGATGTAGGATTATTTGCATACATTATCCCAAGTGCTATCAGGTTAAGCTGATCACAAATCTGACACAGTTCCTGTAACAAGAGTGAACATTTCTGTCTTTATTTTATACCAGATGATCTCATATCACATTGCACACTAATTTGAAAAATATGGGGCAGGATTCTTTGGCTGTTTGCTGGCAGTGGGATCTTTGGTCCCGCTGGTAGCACACCACTGCCCACAGGTTCTCCGGCGGCATGGGGCGGCTTCAATGGGAGTTCCCAGAGAAAGCTGCGGGAGCAGAGAATCTCACCACCAGTGAATGGCACATGCTGGCATGTTACCTCCCCGCTGCCAAGAAACATGCAGCTGGGAGACTGGAAAATGCGCTTATGGTCTCTCATTTTCATCCATCGCTGATGGCTTTGTGTCGCTGATTTTCTCTGTCTCTCCCTTCTATCTTTCATCTCTTAGGCTTCTTTCCCTCAAGTTTTCTTGTTGTGTTTCTCCCTGTCTTTATTCTTTTTGGGTCAGAGGGTAGGAGACAATGGGTCATGGGGCTTGATATAAGCATCAGTAGCTGCAGGCTACATTTGGCAGTTGTATGTAGAGTATGACTCTCAGAGGCATCCATTCAATCTCCTTTCCTTTTATTTATTTTGTTTAAAGGGCAATTTAGCATGGCCAATCCACCTACCCTGCATATCTTTGGGTTGTGGGGGTGAGACCCACGCACATACAGGGAGAATGTGCAAACTCTATACACAGTGACCTCAGTGCCGTGAGGCAGTGGTGCTAACCACTGCGCCACCATGCCACCTTTCAATCTCCTTTCTCAACCACTCTCACTTTCCCCACTTCTCGATCCCATTGATGTCCCTGGGTGGAATTCTCCCAAAACATTTCTAAGTGTAGTCTCCAACAGGATTCCCACCGGGTGGATCAGCGCAATCCTCCCACACTTAGAAGTTTTTTTGGAGATGGGGTGATTCGTTTCATGGGACCCAAAGAAGCCAGCAAGGCCAAATCCTCAGGAGCCCCGATCTCAGAATAACACTGCAGCCACGTCCCCAAACCCTCCGCAATCTCTGGCAAGGCTGACCCCCCCTTCCCCTACAATAGCTGGCAAGGCCACCCCCCGCCCCACAAGTCAGCCACTATGGGTCTGCCAAAGGGCCCACCTCTTTCAAGGCCCCCCTCAGGCCCTGCCCCTTGGCGGTGCCAACCTGGCACTGTACCCTGGCACAAGTTAGCATTGCCAGGGGGCAGCACTCTGACAGAGCACCTGGTCTTTCTAGGAATGACTTCAGTACAGAAGCAACCCCAACAGAAAAAAACTGTGGTAGAAACAACATCTCTTTCTGGGGAGCACCTTAGTACAAAGAAACAGCCCCATTATAAAAAACCGTGGTTAGAAACAAAACCTGCTTAAGAGATGCAACAGTTAGAGTTAAAGGCTATAAATAACTATAAAAACAAATAAAGCTAAGCCCTCCTTTGAAATAGCCTGGTCCTGTCAATCAAGAGGCTTGGAAAAGGTATGGACCATGCAATTAAATGTAAAATATGCAGTTCAAAGCTTTAATTATTCACAGCAAGCTCAGAGGCTTGAAAAAGTTAAAGGGGAGTGAAATTGAATGAGAAAAAAACGTTTCAAAGGTTTCCAACACAAAGGGAAGACCTTTACCTTCATCTGGCAGTTCTTTGGATGTTTGATGTGCTGGGAGAGGCATCAGAGGTTGTCAAGGCTATAGCGGGACGACTTTACCTTTGTCTGACAGAGCATTGAAATGGACAAACTTAAAGAAAGTTGAAAGGTTTACAGTTGCAGAGAGAAAACTTGTCACATGGCCTCCAGGAACCCCCCCCCCCACCAGACGCCCTCCAGCCTTGGCCAGCCCCTGAACCCCCCCACCCTGACACCCTGGAGGTAAGTGAGGAAAGGGTACTTACTCAACCTCATTGTCCCTGGCATCTGTTCCCTGCTTTTAAGAACCAGTAGTCATTTGCACACGGGTGACTTTCTGCTTGCCGTGGCGGGGGGAGGGGGGGTCTGGGGGGCCGCTGCATTCAACTTTAATCCTGCTGATGAGATTTAAATTAATGCAATCGAATTGTGATCTGGGGCGTCATTCTCCGACCCCCCAGCGGGTCGGAGAATGGCCGTTGGCCGCCGTGAATCCCGTCCCCGCTGGTTGCCGAAGTCTCCGGTACCGGATATTCGGCGGGGGCAGGAATCGGGCCGTGCCAGTTGGCGGGCCCCCCCCCCCCCGCTGAATTCTCCGGCCCGGATGGGCCTAAGTCCTGCCGATAAATTGCCTGTCCCGCCGGCGTGGATTAAACCACCTTTTGAACGGCGGGACAAGGCAGCGTGGGCGTGCTCCGGGGTCCTGGGGGGGGCGCGGGGCGATCTGGCCCCGGAGGGTGCCCCCACAGTGGCCTGGCCCGCGATCGGGGCCCACCGATCCGCGGGTGGGCCTGTGCCATGGGAGCACTCTTTCCCTTCCGCCTCCGCCACGGTCGCCACCATGGCGGAGGCGGAAGAGACTCCCTCCACTGCGCATGCGCGGGAAACTGTCAGCGGCCGCTGACGCTCCCGCGCATGCGCCGCCCCGAGATGTCATTTCCGCTCCAGCTGGCGGGGCAACAAAGGCCGTTTCCGCCAGCTGGCGGGGCGGAAATTCCTCCGGCGTCGGCCTAGCCCCTCAATGTTGGGGCTCGGCCCCCAAAGATGCGGAGCATTCCGCACCTTTGGGGCCGCGCGATGCCCGTCTGATTGGCACCGTTTTGGGCGCCAGTCGGCGGACATCGCGCAGTTTCGGGAGAATTTCGCCCCAGGTTCTCGGTCTTTCTAGGCAAGATCCTGATCATGCCAGCTAGAGCTGTTTCAGGGCATTTCTGCAATTCTTCCGGCATAGCGGGATTTGCGCCTGGTGCAACACAGCCGGAGAACCGACCCATCCCCATCTTTCACTTGCCTAGTACCGAATACACTTAACATCAAACCTACAGTCCCACCATTATCTTTCCCTCTTCAAATGACTCACTCACCTTTGGATCCTCATAATGCTTCACTGTCACTCACCTTTAACTCTCCATTGATTTGCCCCCATTCCTTCCTGCTGCCACAAAACATTGGGTGCTGAGACCGGGGGCCTTTCAGCTTCAACCAATTTCCTTTCTCCTTCCTCTTCCTATTCGTTTCCCTCAAATAGGCTTCTTTTTGTTCTCAAATGTTAACATCTAATTTTTTTTAAAAGTCAAATTAGGAACAGAAAGTAAAACACTGACTTTCTCTTCATTTGTGCTTTTCCCTCCCCGTGTCACAGGTGTAAGGGACACCTTGCTGTTTAAAAAGAGAGGTGGTGAAATTATTTCATTTCAAAATTCAATTGCTGATTTTAAAAATTGAAGTAGCACTAAATAAATGAAGTGCTATCTATCTCTTTTCCTCTGACCACCTGGGTTGCTCTATCCCATCAGTTTGTCAATTTCCCACTTTAATGTATTTCTAACTTATTATGTTTCTATAAATGTAAATGTAAATATAAATGTATATGATAAAAGCTACAATAGTTGTATAATTCGAACAGTTCCGCCAAACACACACTAGGCTCATTGCTTTTGAAAACACTGGACACATATTTTACCTCGCCCGGGCAGCATGGTGGCACAATGGTTAGCACTGCAGCCTCACGGCACCAAGGTCCCAGGTTCGATCCCGGTCCGTGTGGAGTTTGCACATTCCCCCCTGTGTTTGCGTGGGTTTTGCCCCTACAACCCAAAGATGTGCAAGGTAGGTAAATTGGTCACGCTAAATTGCCCCTTAATTGGAAAAAATTAATTGGGTACTCTACATTTTAAAAAAAACATGTATTTTTCCTCAGTAAAGCTTTTAAATTTTGTCTCTTGGTTTTCAAAATTATTTGACGAGCTATCGGGCAGAAAATGCGAGGAGGCAAAGCAAAATATCCCCTTAACATTGGCTGACTGATTAGTCATGGTGCATCCCAGGAAATTGGACAGGCCTCTCAGGAAATATCTAAACTCAGAATGATAGCTTGGGGCAAAAATATCAAGTCTCAGCCCAGGTTTTTTGTGCGAGGCTGACGCCAAGTAAAATACTAAAAGATGCAATGGTAATTCACGGAATATAATTCTGCTCTTATTACAAATGAAGTACTGTAAAAGAGCTGCTGAACTCTTACTTTAGATATTAGAAATTACAGCTACTATGAAAAAGATGTTAGGCGAAAATTTTTAGAAATCACCGAATGATTTTTGGACAGCCAAAAATCATTACCTCGATTAAGATGAAGCAATCTTGAGGTAATATACCTGTAATTATAAAACAGCAGCAGTTGTGCATCAATGGAATACCTCTAGCACTGAATAGACCCACCAGATCCAACCAGATTCAGAAATGAAAGGTACTTTGGGTTTTTAATGAAATCATATCACGAATATTGAGTTTAATGCAATAGGTTTTTAAAAAGAATTAACAGGTTAAAGTAGAAGCTATCCTTGCTTGTCAAGCGATAAATACTGGTGCTCAGAAATCATTAGTTGGCACTGCCTCGACAACTAAAATAGCTTCCTTGATGTGCCGATATGTGTAGATTGGAGACAGTCATGTGGATGACTCTATTTTCTCTCAGCACCGCAATTAAGGGAAGTATAGGAAGTGCAAGACAATTTATATATTTACTTGAAAAGAAAGTGCTTCAATCAAATCCCTCAGCATCGTTCAGAGCTCTGACCATTAGTGTTCAAAGCATCTGAACTGAGTGGGTGTGTTGGATCTTGTTCCATTGATCAGCAACATCTCATCTTGAAGGTGTAGCAACAAAGGCTTTAGCTATTTTATGCAAGTGTCTTGCTGCTTGTCAGACTCAGCCACATCACCATAAGACAAGAGCATATTAACAATTAATTCTACTTTTGTTTTATTTCCACATTTTTTTTGCCTCTTGGTTTCTGTAACATTTAAACTGAAAACAAATTTGACAGGGTAAGTTTTAATTGTTAAATTCTGGTCTGGAGACATGTTACTACCAGAGTTGGAGAATCTCCAATACATTCCATGTATCCCTCATGTGTGATGTACAGTAACTGATCTGTACATAGTGTGAAATGCGATGTGTCATTTTTGTGCATAAGGAATCTTAATTTGCTTATGGAAGTTAATGTTGAGTTATGAGAGCAAGAATTAGAAAGACCTACCAGATACCCCTATTTACATGACAGCGTTGCAAATACTTGGGATCTCAGCAACTATATGATTTTTCAATCTTTGTTTTCATTACAAGTTTCAGCTGAGAGAAGGACACAGAGGTGAAGATTTTTCTCTCTTTCCATTGCCCATTTCCCTGTTACCCATGATTCACCAGCAGGATTTGGCTGAGTTGTGATCCTCTTCACGGTCAAATAGTCTGGTGGTCGGGTGTGAAGTGTCAAGAACTGCTGAGTAAAAGTCCTTTGTCACTGAAGCATTTTACAACAATTACAAGTGGTTCCTTCGGACTCTTGTCGTTGTGTTGGCAGTTCTGCAATAGTGCACGCAAAGAGCTTCCTGTTTCTTAACTGTCAAATCTCCCCCGTCTCCAATTAAATCTCGCTGCATTTCTGCTTTAGCAACTTGGGCTGATGCTGCCGGTAATGAAATCCCAGTGGGTGGCAAGCTCTGTCCTGTAGTGGATTATACTGTAAATAGAACTTTCTCCATTCCCTGCAGGTATTTATCTAAGCAGGCAAGATATTTCCATTTAAATTAAAATGGAGGCCATTATCTTACAATGTCAATAAACCTGATGACAAGAAGGTGCAGCTTTCAGCATCTTTCTATTAGATTTTGCCTCCCTTGATCAATTGAGTGGTATAGGGACAGTGTTTAATGACCATGCTTAGTACTTAAATCAGACATACAGAAATGATGGGTCCATTAAGTGTGGCACGGTGGCATCCTTTTCACATCCACCCTTTCAAGGCACCTCAGGATCTTATATGTTTCAATCAAGTCGTTTCTTACTCTTATAAATTCCAGCAGATACTAGCCTATCCTGTCCAACCTTTCCTCATAAGCCCATTCCAGGTATAGACAAGTAAACCTTCTCGGAAGTGCTTCCAACACACCTATATCCTTCCTTAAGTAAGTTGACCAAAACTGTACACAGTACGCCAGATGTGTTCACGAGAAGCATAACATAGAACATAGAAAATACAGCACAGAACAGGCCCTTCGGCCCACGATGTTGTGCCGAACCTTTGTCCTAGATTAATCATAGATTATCATTGAATTTACAGTGCAGAAGGAGGCCATTCGGCCCTTTGAGTCTGCACCGGCTCTTGGAAAGAGCACCCTACCCAAACCCAACACCTCCACCCAACACCAAGGGCAATTTGGACATTAAGGGCAATTTATCATTGGCCAATTCACCTAACCCGCACATCTTTGGACTGTGGGAGGAAACCGGAGCACCCGGAGGAAACCCACACAGACACGGGGAGGACGGGCAGACTCCGCACAGACAGTGACCCAAGCCGGAATCGAACCTGGGACCCTGGAGCTGTGAAGCAATTGTGCTATCCACAATGCTACCGTGCTGCCCTTGAGAACAAATAAATCTACACTATATAATTTTACCGTAATCCATGTGCCTATCCAATAGCTGCTTGAAGGTCCCTAATGTTTCCGACTCAACTACTTCCACAGGCAGTGCATTCCATGCCCCCACCACTCTCTGGGTAAAGAACCTACCTCTGATATCACTCCTATATCTTCCACCTTTCACCTTAAATTTATGTCCCCTTGTAATGGTTTGTTCCACCCGGGGAAAAAGTCTCTGACTGTCTACTCTATCTATTCCCCTGATCATCTTATAAACCTCGATCAAGTCGCCCCTCATCCTTCTCCGTTCTAATGAGAAAAGGCCTAGCACCCTCAACCTTTCCTCATAAGACCTACTCTCCATTCCAGGCAACATCCTGGTAAATCTTCTTTTCCAAAGCTTCCACATCCTTCCTAAAATGAGGCGACCAAAACTGTACACAGTACTCCAAATGTGGCCTTACCAAAGTTTTGTGCAGCTGCATCATGACCTCACGGCTCTTAAATTCAATCCCTCTGTTAATGAACGCGAGCACACCATAGGCCTTCTTCACAGCTCTATCCACTTGAGTGGCAACTTTCAAAGATGTATGAACATAGACCCCAAGATCTCTCTGCTCCTCCACATTGCCAAGAACTCTACCGTTAACCCTGTATTCCGCATTCATATTTGTCCTTCCAAAATGGACAACCTCACACTTTTCAGGGTTAAACTCCATCTGCCACTTCTCAGCCCAGCTCTGCATCCTATCTATGTCTCTTTGCAGCCGACAATAACCTTCCTACTTTTGTATTCACTTCCCCTCGTGATAAATGACAACATTCTATTCGTTTTCCTCATTACTTACTGTACCTGCATACGAGCCTACTGCGATTCAAGCATTAAGACACCCAGGGTTGGCATGTGGTACAGTGGTTAGCACTGGGACTGCGGCACTGAGGACCCGGGTTCGAATTCCGGCCCTGGGTCACTGTTCATATGGAGTTTGCACATTCTCCCCATGTCTGCGTGGGTTTCACCCCCACAACCCAAAGATGTGCAGGTTCGGTGGATTGGCCATGCTAAATTTCCCCTTAATTGGGAAGAAAAAAATAATTGGGTACTCTAAATTTTTTTAAAAATTAGGACACCCAGATCTAAATGTGAATGTGGGAGGTATGATCAGCAAGTTTGAAGATGACATGAAAATTGGTGGTGTGATTAATAATGAGGAGGAAATCCTCAGATTACAGGGTGATATAGACAGGCTGATGAAATGCGCAGAACAGTGGCAAATGAATTTTAACCCAGGAAAGTGTGATGTATTTTGGGAGGTCTAAGAAGGCAATGGAATACACAATGAACAGTAGGATGGCAGGACGTACAGAGACCTTGGGTGCATGTCCAAAGATCCCCGAATGCAGCAGGACAGGTAGATAAGGTGGTTAAGAAGACATATGGGATTGAATCACAGCGCCTATGCTTCCTCAGGAAACAAAGGAAATTCAGCATGTTCACATTGACTCTTACCAGTTTTTGCAGATGCACCATAGAAAGCATCCTTTCTGGCTGCATCACAGCCTGGTACGGCAACTGCTCTGCCCAAGACCGTAAGCAACTACAGAGAGTCGTGAACACAGCCCAGTCCATCACGCAAACCCGCCTCCCAGCCAGTGACTCTGTCTACACCTTCCGCTGTCCTATGTTTTTTCATGTATGGAACGATCTGCCTGGACTGTATGCAGAACAATACTTTTCATTGTACCTCAGTATACATGACAATAAATCTAAATCTAATAAAGGCAGGATCAGGGAGGCTATGATGGAACATTCATTGGACGATCAGAAAAGACTGGCTGCATCACACGAGAAACAGAGAGTGACAGAATTGCAGAAAAACTCATTCAAGGGGTCCTCTCTAATTTGGACAGTCAGAAACCTGATAAAGAGAATCACATTGTCTTTGACTTTGAAGAAGAGAATGAAAACAAGGCACTGTTTGAAGATATCAGAGGGAGTTCTAAAACCAAAGATACAAACCTATCAGAAGAAGAACATAAGATCAAATAAAGATACTGAAAGAATATAGACAGAGTTGTAGGGAAACACCAGGAGGCACTTTGATAAGTAATCGTAATTAAGACATAAGAAACTCTGAACCAATAAAGCCACATCCGTCTCGAGTAAAGCCATGGAGACTGGCTCAGTTAGAGACGGAGATACAGTGCTTGTTGGATTTGTGCAGAAACAAGTGAAAACGCTGTGGTCCATAGAACACCAAGTAGCGTTTGGGGATTGATGGCCATGTTAGTGGGCCGACGAGTGCTGGCTACTCCGGACTTTTCAGACCATTTGAAATGGCCACAGATGTCAGTGTCCTGGGGGTAGGGGCAGTGCTACTAGCCCATCAACATATATCTGATATGACAATAAACAAAGCTTAGTTTACACAGACCATAACCCACTTGCGTTTATAGAGAAGTTTAAAACCTGGAACGCAAGATCCGTTGGAGTTTATTATTACAGCAGTTCAATGATAAAATTGTACACATTCCTGGGAAGGGTAATGTGATTGCGGATGCTTTGTCACGTGTTTACAGGCTGACTAGTTACCGATGTAGTGACTGGGAAGGGGACTTACATAATGGGGATGGATAGATATGCGTTTGTGATCTATGTCTTGCATACCTCATAATAAAACGTTTGTGCCCTGACGTTTCATTCCATTTAAGGAGGAAGGTTTGCAAGGGTCCTTCTCGCTGATTCGCTTATTTCCCCTTTCTTTATTTTTGCTGTTACCATTTTGATCAATGGATGCTTAATGGGCATGTATCTTTAAATCAAGCAGGAGAGAGAAGGAGGAATTCAAGAAGTTGCATCATAGTATATGGTGTTGCTAGCTTTGGATAGCAAGACCCAGACTTTTCAGCACCCGAGAGATGGGGTGTGACTCTATTCGATTGATTGGCTGGTGGCCAATGAATGGGCCAAAAGACCATATTCTGCCCGGTAACAGGTGGTGATTGGATCCTGCCTGAGTGGTATGGTAATACATAATGATCAGTAAGACGCTAGGAAGTACAGAAGACTAGAGAGACCTTGGGGTGCATGTCCAAACATCCCTGAAGGCTGCAGTACAGGTAGATGAGGTGGTTATGAAGGCATATGAAATACCTTCCTTTATTAGCCGAGGCTTAGAATGTAAGAGCAAGGGGGTTATGGTGGAACTGGAGAAAATGCTTGTTAGGCCACAGCTGGGGTCCTACCTGCAGTTCTGGTCACCACACTATAGGAAGGATGCGATTGCAATAGAAAGGGTGCAGAGGAGATTTACTAGGATGTTGCATTTCAGCTCTGAAGAAAGGCTGGTTAGGCTGGGGTTGATTTCCTTAGAGCAGAGAAGGCTGAGGGGGAACCTGATTGAGATGCACAAAATTATGAGGGATGCAGATAGGAAGAAACGTTTCTCCTTAGTAGAGGGGTAAATAAATAAGGGGCATAGATTTATGCTAAAGGGCAGGAGAATTAGAGGGTATTTGAGGATAACCTTTTTCACCAAGAGTGTGATGGGAGTCTGGAACTTGCTAACTGGAGGTAGGAACCCTCACACTATTTGAGAAACATTTAGATGGGTTCATGCCATAGCATAGCATACAAGGCTACAGAACAAATTCCATAGAATAGCATACAAGGCTACGGAACAAATTCCATAGAATAGCATACAAGGCTATGGAACAAGAGCTGGAAAGTGGGATTAGAG
This sequence comes from Scyliorhinus torazame, assembly GCF_047496885.1. Taxonomy (NCBI): domain Eukaryota; kingdom Metazoa; phylum Chordata; class Chondrichthyes; order Carcharhiniformes; family Scyliorhinidae; genus Scyliorhinus; species Scyliorhinus torazame. Next base: position 172,770,622 of record NC_092716.1, on the reverse strand, counting down.
TAGACAGGTGCTTGATGGTCAGTGCAGTCACGATGGGCTGAAGGGCCGCTTTCTATGCTGTAGAACCCTATGACCCGTATCTCAGATTCTACAATTTCTCACCATTTAGATCATGTCAAAATGGATAATTTCATATTTTCCCACATTATACTCCATTGCCAGATCTTTGCTCACTCATTTAACCAACCTATCTATCACTAAAGCTGACCGAAATGCACAGCACAAAACAACCCCCACTTTGGCATTCATTTGTGGTAAATTGGCGGTATCAGTCAGAAAATCCTCAGGAAGGCTGGTTTTGGAAACAGAAAAATGCCTCACTTCTTGAGGTTTGCTTTGAGGTGGATCCTTTGTGAGCGCAAAGGAAGCTTCACCCTCCTCTGATCCTGTACCATACCAGGTCGGCTCCATGATTAATGCAGTAATGTGTATCTATCCCATAATATATATTAGCCGACAATGATTAATGGAACAATGTAAAGAGAACTTCACTCTTTCTCAAATAGTCAACTCCAGAAAATACTCAGGAGTCTGAGCTTTCTCTGATTGACCTGATCTTCTTTAATGTCAGGATGCTCTTCGGTTTCTTGAAGATTATTACGTTTTTGTGGAAATGGATTCATTCTCCTTGTGTCTGCATGAGTTTCCTCCAGGTGCTCCGATTAACTCCCACATTTCAGCACCCGAAAGATGTGCTATTAGGTAATTTGGACATTCTGAATTCTCCCTCTGTGAACCCGAACAGGCGCTGGAATGTGGCGACATGGGGATTTTCACAGTAATTTCATTGCAGTGTTAATGTAAGCCTACTTGTGACAGTAATAAATATTAAGATGTTTCAGTCGGGCTCTAAACGTGGGTGTTCACTTGGGACAAAAAGACAATTCTAAAAATGGTTCAGAATTATACCAAATCCCCAGGGAGCTCCCGAGTGGTTCAGTTAGTAAAATTGGAACAATCCAGAAATTCCGTGTTTGACCCCAGTCTCCCAAGGGCTTGCTGACATCAGCCGGAAAGGCAGTAAGAGGCACTTCAATGCCAATAGCATGGAGAGGGAGAAGGCAGCTTGTGTTGCAGAGGGATATGAACATCAAGATGAGGGACATGATTTAACGCAAATGTACATGACGGGCGTGTTTCCTGGTGCTTGCACCGCTGAGAATGACTCTGCTATTAAATGGGACTCTGCTTCATTTTTGGGTCTCGGCGAGGAATGCCTCATCGAGTCTGCACTTAGGCTCACTTCCTGCACCAACAAGCTCCGCTCAGCAGTGCAGGAAGAGATTGTGGCGCCATTTAAAAAAGGCGTCCCGATCTCTCGATCCCAACATCGCGGCCTCCGGACCCTCCAACATCCCAACTCACCAATTAGGGGGTCAGCGTGCCTCATGATGGCAGGGCACCTCCGGGCCCGATCCCCAGCATGGGCAAGATGTCACCTGGGCACCTTGGCACTGCCAGCCTGGCACCCTGCCAGCCTAGAAGTGCCACTTGGGCCAGGGGCCCTCAATCGCCTGGATTTACCAACCTTGTCGTGTCCTGAGCCAGGTGCGATAAGGCCGATAAATGCCGCCCAAGAATTTTACATTTGAGGTATTGCTGGATGAGGGGCCAATGTAAATTAGTGTAAACAGGGGTGACAGATGCTTAGATGTGAATATATCAAATGGATATAGGATACTTGACTCAAACAAGAAGAATGGCAACTTGGGTGAGAAACTGGAGAGTTTTCTGATGTCCCTGTATTGGCACCACAGCCAGGGTGCCTTCAGGAAAGGAGAGAAAATAAGGAGATAAGGAGGAACATTTCAGGGCATCTACAGAGTGGCTATGGGAAAGGGATAGTTTAATTGATAGAGAATATGTAACATACTCGAAATGCAAAGCTTTATCTGCTGCTAACTGGTTTTTGTGTTCCAAATTGTATGCAAACAGGAGCAACTGTCAGTTCGGTGATTACAGTGGAATATGCGCACGTCTCACGCAGATACCTCCGGACTGCAGAAAGAGCTGCATCATCACATTTAAAAATAAAACAACAGGTTCTGCGACATGAATGCTGCTGCTCTACCTGCCACATTACAACATGTCACAAAGTAAACAATGCTGTGCATAGTTATTGGTTCGCTCTGTGCAGTATGTAAATAAACCACAGTATGAATAAACCACAATCTAAATTGCATCATCTCTTTTGGTGGACTCCAGTCACAATTCTGGTGCGTTCAAGACCGCGAAATTCAGTCATACCCGGGCTTTAAGTGCAAGGTTCCTACATGGAATAATCAGGGTGAAACCTCAGCCTGCTCCGACAAGGCAGTCGAAATAAGGATAATGGACATTCGCTTTCACCTGTGGCTGGCCAGCTTAAGTGCAGGACCTGAAGATGGCAGCAGATCTGGCTCCTCCGCCGTCGGGACGCCCCGATCTCAGGCTAATGCTCTGCTTCCCCCCACCCCACTGGCAACGAACCTCCCACCATCGCCGGAGTCTGACCCCCCGCCGACCCCACAAATCGCCGGCATCAGGTCCGCCCTCCCCAAATTGCTGGCTTTAGGCCTCCCCTCACCCCCCACAAATTCGTCAGCATCAGGCCCCCTCCCAAATTGTCAGTACCAGCACTCCACAGCCCCATGATGAGCAATACCCTCTATGGGGTCGCCAAATGTCCCTCCTTCAGGCCCCACGTCTTGCTAACCAGGTCAGCACCATCAGGTCGACACTGCCAGGCAGACATTGCCTGGGGACATTGACAGGGAACAGACCTGCAAATGGCCCCGACAGCCCTAGGGGTTACAACGGCCTCTGACCCCCCCCGCCCCCTCCTGCCTCGCCATCAAACCTGACTTCATGTTGCACTGGCGGGTGGGAGAATTCCAGGAGACTGGGGAATTTGGCTTAAATCACACCTTGCATATTTAAATGATGATTTAGACATGCTAGTCTGATTCACGCCCAGTGAGGGTGTGAACCAGGTCATGCCAACTGGAGCAGGCTGGCAGCATCGGAAACTGTTTGGCGCGGGCGCAAATCCCATTTTGGGCCTCTCCCGGAATTCTCCCAACATAGCGGAATTTGCACCGGGTGCAATGTGGCCGTGGAATCACCCCCAATAACTATCACCAAAGAAAAAGTACAAGGAAAGCTAATAGGGCTAAAGGCCGATAATTCCCCTGTACCCGATGGGTTGCATCCGTGGATATTAAAGAATGTTGCTGCAGAGATAGCGGGTACACTGGTAATAATTGTCCAAGAATACTTAAATTCGAGAAAAGTCCCAAGAAGATTGGAAAACTGCCAGTGTAACATCCTTATTCAAAAAGGGAAACAAAAAAAAAACAGGTAACCATAGGCTTAACTTCTGTCATTGGGAAATGTCAGAGTCCATTATAAAGGATGTAATAACAATAGCATTTAGAAATACATAATATAACCAATCAGAGTCAGCATGGTTTCATGAAGGATAAATCGTGCCTCACAAATTTATTAGAATTCTTTGAGGTGGTAATGATCAGGATAGATAAAGGGGAACCAGTATATGTAATATACTTTTATTTCCAAGAAGTGTTTAGTAAGGTTTTGCACGGGCAGCACGGTGGTGCAGTGGTTAGCACTGCTGCCTCACGGCGCCGAGGACCCGGGTTCGATCCCGGCCCCAGGTCACTGTCCGTGTGGAGTTTGCACATTCTCCCCGTGCCTGCATGGGTCTCACTCCCACAACACAAAGATGTGCAGGGTAGGTGGATTGGCCACACTAAATTGCCCCTTAATTGGGAAAAAAGGAATTGGGCACTTTAAATCTATTTTTAAAAAAAGCACTTTAAACTTATTTTTAAAAAGTTTCGCACTAAAATAAGGTAAGAGCCCATGGTGTTGGGGGTAGCATATTAACATGGGTAGAGGATTGGCCAAACAATAGAAAACAGAGTGTTGGGATAAGAGAGGCATTTTCAAGATGGCAACCTGTAACTAGTGGCATGCCACAGGGATCAGAGCAGGGGTAACAATTATTTACAATATATATTAATGACTTGGTTGAGGGAAGTTACTATTGTCGAATTTGCGGATGACACAAAAATAGGCGGGAAGGTCTGGATGACACAAAGAGTCTAACATAGACAGAATGGGAAAACACTTGGAGATGGAACGTAATATAGGAAAATGTGAAGTTATGCACTTTTAAAGGAAGAATAAAGGAGCTAAATATTATTTAAATGGTGAAAGACTGCAGAAAGCTGCAGGACAGAGGGGGTCCTCGTGCATAAATCACAAAAAGCTAGCATGCAAGTTCAGCAGGTAATAGGGAAAGCAATCGGAATGATTTAAGCAAATGCAGTATAATATAGTTTCTAAAACTATACAAGACACTAGTTAGACCACACCTGCAAGATCAGTCAGGAAATTAAGGGTTACGGAGCTAAGACAGGAAAGTGGAGTTCAGGATTCTCATATCAGATCAATCATGATCTGACTGAATGAGGGAGCAGACTTGATGGGCCGAATAAGTCTTATGGTTCACTATCTGCAAGGTTCAAGTCAAGATTGTGATAGAATATTATCCATTTGCCTGGATGGGTACAGCTGCAACAACACTTAAGCAGCTTGACTCCATTCAGGACAAAGCAGCCCACTCGATTGGTACTCCATCCACCACCTTATTCATGTGTACCATCTATAATGTATGCTGCTGCAATCACCAAAGCTCCATCGAGAGCACCTTCCAAACTTGTAACCTCCTGGAAGAACAAGGGCAACAGTGAAGCAGTGGAGGCTCCTTCATTAAATGTTTTTAAGATAAAGAGAGATAGTTTTTTGAAGAATAAAGGGATTAAGGGTTATGGTGTTCGGGCCGGAAAGTGGAGCTGAGTCCACAAAAGATCAGCCATGATCTCATTGAATGGTGGAGCAGGCTCGAGGGGCCAGATGGCCTACTCCTGCTCCTAGTTCTTATGTTCTTAACAGATGCATGGGAATACCACCACCTGCAAGTTCGCCTCCAAGGCACACACTAACATGACTTGAAACTATATCACTGTTCCTTCACTGTTGCCGGGTTAAAATCGTGGAGCTCCTTTCCTACTGCACTGTGTGTGTACCTACACCACAGGGACTTCAGCGGTTTGAGTTGGAGGCTCACCACACCTTCTCAAGGGCTACTGGTCTATCCAGAGACACCGACACCATGTGAAGGAATAAATAAAATATTCAAAATGGTAATTTATGGGTTAAAGTGCTGGAATGTCTTTTTGTACTTCGGAGTCTGAATGATCTTGTTCCAGATGACGTGTGAAATGATCTGTTCTGCAGGAATGAGCTTTCTCATGTTTACATTGGGGGCTTTAGACCCATTTAAACCCAGACCAATTTAAAATGTGTTCAACACAAACAGACCACTGATGCAAATCACTTTTATAACATTTAATTTTTTTTAACCAGTTTTCCTACCTTCAGGCAGCGGAGAGCATCAGATCTGCGAGGACACACTTTCGGGACAGAGAAAAAAAAGAGAGCGAGCGTGGGGCTCAAGGCCTTCAGGCTGCGGCGAGCATCGGAGCTGCGAGGGATGCACTTTCGGGACAGAAAATAAAAAAAAGTGCCCGGAGCTCGGGGCCCTCACCGGACCTGTGAACACTGCTCAGACAGCGCGCTGAGTTTGAAAAACAACCAAGAGGGACATCACAGGAAAGCAGTAAGCTGATTGGTTGGTGAGAAACGGATATTAGGGACTGTGCCTAAATAGCTGAAGCTTAAGAAAAACATATTATTTGTTGAGGAAAGTATTACTTTTAGATTTATTCTGGCCTAAGGCATAAAGGTTTAGTTGTAAGACATGTCAGGTGAGGGCAACTGAGTGGAATGTGTGGCCTATCAAATGAGGGGAGTCTTGGACCCCTACCAGTGTCCCACATTTGTGGGAAGTGCTCCCACCTGCATAAATTGGAGCTTCGGGTGTCTGAGCTTGAGCAGCAGTTGGAGACACTGTGGCGCATTCACAAGGCTACGTATTATGTATATAGCACATTCACAGAGGCAGTCACACTACAGCTGACGGGACAAGAGGAATAAAGGAAATGGGTGACCACCAGGCAGTCCAGGAAGAACAGGCAGGCAGTGCAGGAGCCCCCTGGCATCCTGCTCACAATTCAGTATTCCATTTTGGAAGCTGATCAGGGCGCTGGTACTCAAGGGAGTTCAGTTAGGGGCACGTTTCTGGCACCACAAGCGGCTTGACTATACAGTGGGGAAGAGGAAAGGTAATAGGAGATTCATTAATCAGGGGAGCAGACAGAGGTTTCTGCCGCCAAAGGCGTGACTCCAGGATGGTATGTTGGCTCCCTGGTATCATAGATATCAGAATTTACAGTGCAGATGGAGGCCATTCGGCCCATCGAGTCTGCACCAGCTCTTGAAAAAGCACCCTATCCAAGCCCACACCTCCACCCTATCCCTGTAACCCAGTAACCCCAGATAACCTTTTTTGGTCACTAAGGGCAATTTATCATGGCCAATCCACCTACCCTGCACATGGTTGGACTGTGGGAGGAAACCGGAGCACCCGGAGGAAACCCACGTAGACACGGGGAGAATGTGCAGACTCCACACAGACGGTAACCCAAGCCAGGAGCTGTAAAGCAACTGTGCTAACCACTGTGCTACCATGCTGCCCCACTGTGCTACCGTGCTATTAGAGATGTAACTGAACAGCTGCAGGGCATTCTAAAAGAGAGGGTGAAAAGTCAGAGGTTGCTGTACTGTTGGTACCAACGCTATAGTTAGAATGCAGGATTAGGTCTTGCATCAAGAATTCAGGGAGCTAGGCAGTAGATTAAAAAGCAGGACCTCTAAGGTTGTAATCTCTGGATTACTCCTGGTGCCACTTGCTGGCGGGTATGGAAACAGGAAAATAGGGCAGATGAGTACATGGCTCAAAGGTTGGTGCAGAAGGGAGCATTTTAGATTCTTGGATGACTGGGACCATTTCTGGGGAAGGTGGAACATTTACAAGAGGGATGGTCTCTACCTAAACTACATTGTGACCAACATCCTTGCAGGTAGGTTTGCTAGTGTTATTGGGAGGTGTTTAAACTAGTTTGGCAGGGGGAGGGGACATAGAGTATTAATAAAATAGAGACACATCATGCTACAGTAAAGGAAACAAGTCAGTGTGAGTTCAGCAATGTTGAATGTCAAGAGAGCAGGACAAGGCTGGATGGTCTTTACATTAATGTTAGGAGTGTAATAGGTAAGACTGATGAGTTAAGGGTATGGATTGATACATGCAATTGTGACATTGTTGCCACCACGGAGTCATGGTTTAGCGAAGGGCAGGACTAGCTGGTTAACATTCCGGGGTACAGACGAGACAGAGGAGGGTGTAAAGAAAGAAGTGGTGTTGCACTATGAATTAAGGAATCAATTACTACAATGAGGAGAGATGATATCTTGGAAGGGTCTTCAAACAAGGTCTTATGGGTAGAATTTATGAATACAAAATGGGCAGCCACATTACTGGGAGTGTATTATAGGCCCCCAAAGAGTCAGTGGGAAATAGAGGAGCAGATATGTAGACAATTTACTGAGGTGTATAAGAACAATAATCGGGTAATTATACCAGAGGATTTCAACTTCCCCAACATAAATTGGGATAGTCATAGTGTAAAACATTTAGAGGGGGCGAATTTCTTGTCACGTATCCAGGGGAGTTTTTTATATCAATATGTAGAAGGGCCAACAAGAGGTGGAGCAGTGTTGGATTTGGTTCTGGGGAACGAACCTGGACAAGTGTTCAATGTGGCAGTGGGGGGCATTTTAGTGATAGCAACCACAACACAGTACGGTTCAAGTGTGTTTTTATTGAGGCATTTATAATTTTAACATTCTAAACAACAGAGCGGTCCAACACACACAAAATCCCCACAATAACATACCCAACTACCCCCTGCCTAACTCCTAGCTACCCATATATTAGATTCCCTGCCCTTATTCTTCACTTCATTTAAATTAATACTTCTCATTGGTCTTCACTCAAGAGGAACAGAACTGACGTAGGTACAGAATTCAGGAAGTGGGACTGTGAGGACCTTGAGGAGTTTGACATAGAAAGTGAGGCAGTATTGGAGGCTTTGACAGGTTTAAAAATAGACAAGTACCCAGGCCCAGATGAAATGTGTCCCAGGTCGCTGTGGTTCCCTGATACAAGTTTTTAATTTCTCATTGGCCATGGGGAAGTGTCAGAGGACTGGAGAACAGCTAATGTTGTTCCACTTTTCAAGAAAGGTGTCAGAGATAAAACCAGGAATTACAAGCCGGTAGATCTCATGTCAGTGGTAGGGAAACTATTAGAGAAAATTCTGAAGGAAATAATTAATTTCCACTTGTAAAGACATGGGTTGATTAGGGATAGTCAGCTTGGCTTTGTCAGAGGGAGGTCATGCCCAACAAATTTGATAAAATAGAATTTTTTTGATAAAGTGGCCATGTGTGTGAATGAAGGAAGTACAGTTCATGTAGTTTATAAGGATTTCAGCAAAGCCTTTGACAAGGTTCCACATGGGAGACCGATTGAGAAGGTCATGAAATTCAAAGAAACTTGTCAAGATGGATCTAAAACTGGCTTAGTAATCAAACACAAAGTTTGGTGGTAACTGGAGAACGGTGCCCAATGGCGCATAAATAATATAGATGAGAACATGAAGGGAATGATATTTAAGTTTGCAGACAACACTAGGATTGGTAGGATGGTTATCAGTGAAGAAGAGGATCATAGGTTACAGGAAGATATAGATGGGTTGGTCAGATGGGCAGAGCAGTGGCAGTTAGTACTTCACCATGATGCACGTTGGAAGAAGAAACAAGACAAGGGAGCATGTAACAAATGGCAGCACACTAGGAAGCTCAGAGGAACAGATGGATCTCCAGGTACTTGTTCACAGATCCTTGAAGACAGCAGAGCAGGTGAATAAGGTAGTTCAGAAGGCATATGGGACACTTGCCTTTATCAGTCACGGCACAGAATATAAGAGCAAAGGGGTTATGTTGGAACTGTATAGAACGTTGGTTAGGCCACAGCTGGAGTATAGTTTGCAATTCTGGTCACCTCACTTTCAGAACGAGGTGATTGCACTGGAGGGGGTACAGAGGAGATTCACCAGGATGTTACCTGGGTTGGAGCATCTGAGCTATAAGGAGAGACTGGATAAGCTCGAATTATTTTCTTTAGAGCAGATTAGGCTGAACTGTGTATTGAGGTGTATTGATTGAGGTGTAAGAATTGGACAGGGTGAATAGGAAGCAGCTGTTCCCCTTGGTTGAGGGATCAATCCCAAGGGGGCATAGTTTCAGGGTGAGGTGCAGAAGATTCCGAGGGGATTTAAGAACATATTTGTTCACTCAGAGGATAGTGAGAATCTGGAATGCACTGCTTGAGACGGTAGTGGAGGCTGGAAACCTCACAACCTTTAAAAAGCACTTGGAAGCACTTGAAACACCATCACATTCAAGAATATGGGACAAGTGCTGGTAAGTGGGATTAGCACGGGTTGGGGGGGTGGGGGGGGGGGGGTGGTTTAGTGTCAGTGCAGACTCAATAGGCCGAAGGGCCTTTTCTGTGCTGAATGACGCTATGGCTCTATGACTCTCCTGTGGTATGGCTTTATGGGCAACAGCAGACTTCAGCTCACTGACCAAGTAGAAGTTCTTCACCTGTGAACGGAGACAGAATAGGGGCATTGGGAGGATTTTAACTGAGGCTGGGCTTTAAATGGTCACGAGATAGGGGGATCACCCCATAAGTAAGAACAGCATATTTAGCTGTGGGGGCACCACAACTAAATTAGTCTCTGCCCGTACAAAGTGCACACCCACTTCGAAGAATGGCTCACAGCTAGCACAGTGGTTAGTACTGCTGCTCCACAGTGCCAGGGACCCGGGTTCGATTCTCTGCTTGGGTCACTTTCTGTACGGAGTCTGCACGTTCTCCCAGTGTCTGCATGGTTTTCCTCCAGGCGCTCCGGTTTCCTCCCACATGTCCTGAAAGACGTGCTTGTTAGATGACTTGGACATTCTGAATTTTCCCTCAGTGTACCCAAACAGGCGCTGGAGTGTGGTGACTGGGGGATTTTCACAGTAACTTCATTGCAGTGTTAATGTAAGCCTACTTGTGACACTAATAAATATTATTGTTGTAAAAAAAGGATAGAGCTTTGTTGATATTTCCCTACTACCTGGACACTGACATCCATAGCAACTTGTTAGATCCAATGTATAGTCCAAGCACCAAATCAATGGAGCTCAGAGTCTTTGGCTATTGATCTTGGCATTCCAATAGCAACATTCTCGGTGAGAAGAAGTCAAAACAACTAAACACTTGCCACGCCTACATCAATGCAGCATTCAGAGAGATATCATGTGAGACAGATTAAAACGCCAGCTCCTCCAGTCATTGCTTTCTCATTGAGAGCTCATTTGGCAGCAGTGAGGTTTTTTTAAAAACATGGTTTTACACAGAAATTACAATGTAGAAGCAGGTTGTTCAACCCAAGCAATCCTTGTTGATATTTATCTCCCACATCAGCTTTACATCGCCCGAGACACGACCGAAACAGCTTGCTGTGAAGACACTAACTCAAAAGTCTTTCTGAACAGTTCCACACAATTGTTGAAAGTACTGATGTCATATTAACAGGGCTTTCAGACTTACACAATTCTTTGAACAGGGCACATTGAGCAACCCTGCCTGCAGCTATGTATGCATAGGGGTGTGGGCTGCAGCAGCTGCATATTGACTGCTGTGCAAAAGCAGATAATGTTGCTTGGGCACCATTAACCAGGGATAGGGGTACAAAAGCATTCTGCAAAGCTCACGTGGTCTGATATCTATAAGAAACATCAAGGGATAAATTTTCCAGTAAAAAATTTGCCGACCATTTAAAAGTCTAGACCTCAGGTGGTCTTGAGGCAGGCATGACCAGAAATTGCCACTGCAAGATCTTTATGTGAGAAAGGAAAGGAAGTTTGCTTAGATGGTCAACAATGTCTCTCTATATCCTCTGGCTTCTAACTTCTCATCTCCATCACAGCTTTTCTCATCATTTTATTCATACTACTATGATCATTGCTCCATGTAACCTTCCTCTCTTTCACTTCCTCTTCCTCATATTCACACTTGTGTTGATATCAACACCTCCTGCTCTAATACTTTCTTTCAAATGAGCTCAAAATTATGGTCCAACATTGGTGCTGTGCATCTCCACAGCTCTTGATTCTTCACCCCTTCATCGATGATGATGACGATGAGGGGTTGTGTGTGTTGTCATCCAGTCATCATTGTTTTAATCTTCTCACAATTATGTGTAGACCAACCTTGGTGCCACTACTCTTGAGTGTGCGCGATTCAAGGATTGCCCATCACCATCAGCAACTGGACATCAAGGACATTGACCCATTTCCCTTACTGAGGAAGCAACATCCACAGGAAGGGTGATGTAGAGATTGATCTCCACACAAGAATTGACAAAGCAGTCATTCCTCCAGAGGTCCCACACTGTGCGGGGCATCCAACACCATCAACATAGCCATGAAACAGTGACTCTACATGTCCACAGTCTTACCAATTATAATCTACATCAGCAAGACATGGAAGAGAACAGCAAAAGTGTCTAAAAATAACTTATTTTAAATTAAAGCATTCTAACAAATATATGAACATGGAGTCATGTCTTGGAATTTTCTAACAGGCTTCGCGATATGAAGGTTATTGAAAATGGCACTAAGATATATGAACTTGAGGTTGTCGTTCTGTGTAATCACCTCAAAGAGGCGAATGATCAACCTCACAGTCGATCATCGGAAAAGGTAATGTACTCCCAGAATCACTGTGCTCAAAATATCTTGGTCTACTCGCTATCAAACGATCCACGATAATGCAAGCATGTGATCACAATTTGGCCATTTGGTGTGAAAACAATTTCCAACTCATTGTGATTTCCTGGCATGTGTTTGCTTGTCAAAGTACTAATTTTGTTTCACCTTATCGCTTTGCGATTTCTTATGTTTTTGCTCTGACATTTTCATTGCGTGGTGGTGAATGGTCAGCATCATGCAAAAGTTATACTTAAGTTCAGCTTGTGTCTTTCCAGTCAGAGTGTGTGGGGTGAATCGATTGTGTGAAGTAGGATATGAATGGACTGTTCAAATGTTTTCTACTCTGATACATTAACTCTCTGTTAATAGTTCTATAATCATTTCATTACAGGTTGTATCGTGATGTCAGATGGTGGTGAATTCAGCGAACTAACTGGAAACAAATTGTGGTTCACTGTCGGTTGTGATAGAACTCCATTTTGTTAACAACTTGTCTAGAGTGTCAATGACCAAAGTGCTGGCTATGGCATTTGTTGTAGCGATTTCCAGTCATTTGCTATCTAGGTTATAAACAAGCAAACAAATGTTTATTGCTAGGGGCTGCTTACACTTCTACAAAAATATCTACTGAGAGTTGTTGGCATGGGGTTGGTTGTAGAAGTGTTGGACACAGTAAGTGTACAAGCTAAGCAGTTTCCAGTGAACACTACAGTGTGGCGATCTATTGCTGGCCACTAGACTACTTCACAGGAGCGTTGTTCCACCTTAACAATGCCTAGATATCCTTCATAGGCAATATGCAATACACGTTGCTGTAGTGCTTTTGGGATAACCACTCCAAGTTCCGCATGCGATTTAGTTAGCAAACAGTATAGCCTCATTGGGTATCTTGTAGTATGGGACCAGTCCTTCCTCTGTTTCACGAGGCCACTCGTTTTTTTTGTTACTGGCTTTCTTTCGGCTGTAACTGGTCCCAATTCTGATTTCAATTCCTCTTGCGTAACAGGATTTGCCATCGTGTGTGAAATTACAGCGACCACCAGGTCTTCAATGTCGCAAAATGGTTCGCTATTGCTAACACTGCCACAGCAGTATGGCTAAGTATGTCAATTACTCAGTTGGTGAAACCGCGAGATACTCAACCTCATGAAGATGATCCGACATCTGTAGATGCACAGAGGTCAATGACCAGACCATGACAATGACCAGACCTTCTGCACTGTAAATTTGTTATAACCTGCCTGCTTACCACTGGCTGGGGACGAATGGCAATCCCACAATCCTTAGGGAGTATGAGCTTTCCCAATGAGGGAGGGTGGAGAAATCATTAGCAGAGTTCCTGCATAAATAGAGCTGGCCAGTATGGAACCAGCTAAGAGGAGTGAGCAGCAAGGGAGTACTGCTGCTGTTGTGTATATATATGTAATTGTAAATAAAGTTATTTCTTCCTATTCTACAATCTCGTGCTGAATTCTTCGTGGCCCTCACAAAAAAATTCTATGTTCTATGGTGAACAATGTAGTCAGCGCTAGTTGAGTGGTGCAGAGAGTGAATTTTCTTCTTTTTTTTTAAATTTAGAGTACCCAATTAATTTTTCCAATTAAGGGGCAATTTAGCATGGCCAATCCACCTACCCTGCACATCCTTTGGGTTGTGGGGGCGAAACCCACGCAAACACGGGGAGAATGTGCAAACTCCACACGGACAGTGACCCAGAGCCGGGATCGAACCTGGGACCTTGGCGCCATGAGGCTGCAATGCTAACCACTGCGCCACTGTGCTGCCCAAGAGTGGATTTTCTACCACACATAAACATGTGCCAATGTTCACAAGCGTGGAAACTGGCTAGTGCATCCTGTTCTCCAGAAAAGTATTTGCATTCAATTTCCAGCAATGGGCATGACACATAAGCAATTGGTCATTCGCTTCCTTCAATATACTGAGAGAATACAGCTTCAATCACGTTTCCTGGGTCATATTGCGCAAGGACTGACAGATGCATGATCTTCATCATTAATGTGTCAAACATTGTTTGCTGTGCGATTGTCCATTCCCATTGTGCATCTTTCCAAAGTAGCTTTCTACGGTCACGTTAGACAGGATAAAAAGCACATGAATGGCTTAAATGTCATGGTCTAGGCTTCACGCCAACTGTTGTCACTCTGTACCAAGAAAGTCAATCTCAAGTGCCACAGATACCCAATTGTCCTTGTTGAGCAACAAATTGTGTTGTGAGTGTTAAGTGAGTAACTCTGATAATCGCTGAATGTGTTCTGCTTTGCCCCCCGCACCCGATGGACAACAACATTGTCAAGTAGGCTGAGCAACCTCTCAACATCTGACAAGACTGAAAAAATGATCTTCTGGAATGCACTAGGTTCTGAGCTTAGTCCACGGGCAGCCTTCCATCTCGTGAGGCATGGTTTGCATCATGATAGCCAACACTTATGTTGATCATCATATGGTGCAGCTCAGTAGCCCCACTCTGGCATGGTGGTCTCTGCTGCATTTACGGCGAGGAAGACAGTGGGCTGAGAAGGTGCTAACTCACTAGGCCTCTGTTTTTTCTGGGTGCTCTTCTCTGCCAACTGAGCTTTACGTTTCTGCTTGCCTCTTCCAATGTCCTTCCAAATAGTCAGCATCCAGAGGTCACGACCATCAGACACTGTCTCCCAGTTGTCAGTGCCAACATCCACCATCTTCATATCTCACTTGCAGATGGCCTTGTCGCAGATGTAGGGACACCGAATAGACAGCCAGGAGGTCATGACCCAGTGGCTAATTCACCATACAGAATTGTGTGTGAATTGTGTATATAGTTGTCATCTATCCAATTAATGTGGCCAAGCAAATGTAGATGTTCCTCGCAATGAATGTATGCTGATGGAATTATCAAACACCAGGGCCTCAAGGTTGGTGACCTTGTCCTGCCAAACCTATCAAGCATGGATTGAGGATTGATTAATGGACAGACAACAGGATAAACAGAGCATGTTCACATTGACAGCCTGTAAGTAGCGGGGTACTGCAAGGATCAGTACGTGGGCCTTAGTTATTTTGTTAGGAACTAGATACAATTTTAAGAAAGGTATACTTGTATTTGTGGGCGTGAAGAACAAGATATAACTTTAAGTTTAAACTATATTATTTTATGTGTATGATAAGAAAAATTAAACCTGGGTTTGGTTTCATTTTAAAGTTTTTTTTTTAGATGGAGCCAGGAAGTCTCCAGGCCCTGTTTGTATGCATGCATTTTGAATGGTGTTTTATGACTCTTGAAGTTAAGAGATGGGTTACCAAGGGAGTAGTAGTTTTGGGGAATTAAAACAAACATAAAAAGTAGAAAAAACCGTGCTGTTGCTTTGCAACACGTGATCAGAGAAGACCCACACAGAGATGGGGAAAGACAGGAAAAGCAGTTTTAGTTTCAGTGGAGATGGATATACCATAGAGGGAAGATGAAAATGTCAGACTGCTGCAGAAATTAATTTAAGGGACTGTATTGCTCTGAAGTTAAAGTAATAATGAATTCAGAGAAAGCTTTCTGGATTTCAAAAGGAGATACCAATTGTGGAAGGACTTTGACTGAATGTTCAGACGTCTACCAGAAAACAAACCTCTTTGCAACTCAATCTCAATCCTTGGTGTGGAGATGGTGGTTGGTCTTCATTGGAGTGTTGGGCCTGTAAGAGTACTGCTGGGACAAAGGGGATAATGTGAGGTTGAATCATTTTTTCTGGTTGTCAGTGTTGAAATCTTTCTAAACATTTTGTTGTCTAGTGTAATACAGCTAATCTTTCTTGTTTAATAAATGTTTCATATTTTTGTTAAAAATAGTCAACAGCAGATTCTTTGAATCTCTTTGGTAAATACCCTCCACGGTTTGCTGATACATAAGATTTGGTGGGAATGTCAGTGGCGAGGAGAATGCAGAGGCTGCAAATCGGCAGGTTGGAGTGTGCAAGAACATAGTAGATGGTATACAATGTGACAAAATGTAAAGTTATTCATTTTGGTTGAAAAAATAAAAACGACCAAAATGTTTGAGTGGCAAGAGACTGAGATATGTTTACATTCAAAGGGACCGTCACAGTACACGAATCACAAGCAGGTACAGCAACCAGGAAGGCAAATCAATGTTAGCTTTTGTTGCAAAGGGATTAGAGTATAAAACAAAATAAGTCTCACTCCAATACACAGGACATAGGTGAGGCCACACCTGTAATATGTACAGTTTTATCATAGAATTTACAGTGCAGAAGGAGGCCATTCGGCCCATCGCGTCTGCACCGGCTCTTGGAAAGAGCACCCTACCCAAGGCCAACACCTCCACCCTATCCCCATAACCCAGTAACCCCACCCAACACTAAGGCCAATTTTGGACACTAAGGGCAATTTAGCATGGCCAATCCACCTAACCTGCACATCTTTGGACTGTGGGAGGAAACCGGAGCACCCGGAGGAAACCCACGCACACACGGGGAGGATGTGCAGACTCCGCACAGACAGTGACCCAAGCCGGGAATCGAACCTGGGACCCTGGAGCTGTGAAGCAATTGTGCTAGCCACAATGCTACCGTGCTGCCCCTTTTGATCTCCTTTTCTGATTTCCTTACCCAAGGAAAGACATTTTTGCATCAGGAGGGCAGTGAAAGTTCACTAGATGCATATAAAATAAGAGCATACTGTGGATACACACTTCCTCTCCACAGATGCTGCCAGGCCTTCTGCGTTTATCCATCATTTTCTGTTTTTATTTCGCTAGATTCCTGGCATGAGCAGATTGGCCTAAGAGGAGAGATTGAATGAGCCATGCTTTTATTGCCTTGAGTTCAGAAGGATGAGATGTGATCTAAATGAAACATGTAAAATTCTTCCGAGATTTGACAGGGTAGATGCTGATAAAATGTTTCGCCTGGCTGGGGAATCTAGAACACGGGATCACAGTCTGAGAATAAGGAGTCAACCATTTAGGACTGTGATGAGACATTTCTTCACACCTAGGATTGTGAATCTTTGGAATTCTTTACCCCAGGGAGCCATGGATGCTTAACTGTTGAGTATATAGATTTTTGCACATAGGGATACAGGGATGGTGCAGGGAGATGGAATTGGAGATGATCAACCATGATTCTGTTGAATGGTGGAGCCCATCTGAAGGGCCAATTTCACTCCCTGTTCTTAGCGGAGCCAGTATCTTTCTCTGGTTAGGTTCCGGGAATAATTACTGAGGGCACCAATGTGATCCTTTTTTAAACTCATGAGTGAGTTTTCACTTTTGATTCATTTCTTTATTAATAATTTATTTTGTACTCATTTCTTCCCAATTTAGATTTCCCCATGTTCTGCACCATTCACTATTCCGAGTCAGCACCATAGACAGGCAAGAAGCTTTGCCATGTTGACAATTTGGCACCCTTACCAGCACAGGCAATCAACACTCCCTCACCAGCAGCAAAGAGACTGTGCTTGAGGAAGGTATGGAAATCGCATAAAAGAGAGACACGCATATAGAAACAGAAACACAGAAAGAAACACTCTGAAATGTGTTGAGGTACAGGCAGACACACACAAAGAGCCAGAGAGAAACATGCAGAAGAACAAATTGATGTACAGAAAGAGGTAGAAAATGACAGATGGGAGGCAGAATTAAGCGAGAGGCATGACAGACAAAAAAACAAATGGACAGATATGCTGCGAGACAGCTGGATAGAATGACAGATGCTAACTTTGCATTGCCTGGCATCCGAGATCTTGGCCCACTGCTGTTTTCTGAATGTACCACTTGTCTGCAGAGATCTCATGATACAGATTTTTAAAGGTCATTCCAGACCCAGAGCTGTTTTGTGGTCAAACTGCCTGTGTTGGGGTGTTTAACAGAGTTAAACTCAGAAAAGGCCACTGCTTTTAACAATATAGGGTTCCAACATGCTGTGTGATCAGTTGCAGATACATATAGTAAAACTGTGACATTAACTCCATCAGAGAATTAATTTGTAAAATTAAAATTAGTTTTAACAAAACATGAACTATATATCTCTACTCCCAATCACTAATAATATGGTGGGTACTTCATGGTTATTGGGTGTTTCAGCCTTAAATTAGATTGGTATAATTGTACAAATTCACCCACAATATCAGCTTGTTTAAATTTAGGCCTAGTAATCTATGAACCAAGACGGACTTCTGAAGACAAAAGTATCTCATATGTGACATATATGTATTCATAGGTAGCCACTTTTAAACTGTTATGGATCGGCTGAAACTTCTCCCTTCTAGAACCCAGGAACGAAACATGGATACGTGGCTTGTGAAGAGGGCCTAACAGAGCAGTCACTTACTTACTGGTATGATCTGTGAAAAACGCTAATTTCCAATGCTGTAACAGGGCTCCCTTGTAGTTCTGCATGGAAGTGACAAGCTACTCGCTTTAAAAAACTCGATGCTGGGTTTTATGTTTGTTGGAGGTTGCTTGTGGGATAAAAGAGGTGGTTAGTGAATGGAAGATTGTGCTTGTTGTTGTCATATTAAAAAGTCATCGCAGCACAGAAGGCGGCCAACCAGCCCACTGAGTCCATGCTGTCTCTCTGTAGAGGAATTGGGTAGCCCCATTACCTCCCTCCCAGTCCCCCACATTATCTCTGTGACCCTGCAGATTAATTTCCCTAAAGTGCCTATTCTTTTGAAACCATTAGTTGCCTCTCCTTCCATCACCCCCATAGGCAGAGAGTTCCAGGCAGTTACCACTCACTGTGCAACAAAGTTTTTCCTTACATTCTCCTCCCTAACTCTTGGACAAAACCTTCAAACTGTCTCCCCTGGTCCTTGTACAATCAGCTAATGGTTTCAGATTTTCTTTGTCTACCTTATCTAAAGCTGTCACAATTTTGTATACCTCCATCAAATTCTGAGGGTATCAACCCCAGCATGTCCACCCCCACCCTCTCCCTGTCACACGGCCGCCCCCACCCTCTCACTGTCACACGGCCGCCCCCACCCACTCCCTGTCATACAGCCACCCCCACCCTCTCCCTGTCACACGGCCGCCCCCACCCACTCCCTGTCACACGGCCACCCCCACGCTCTCCCTGTCACACGGCCACCCCCACCCTCTCCCTGTCACACGGCCACCCCCACCCACTCCCTGTCACACAGCCACCCCCACCCTCTCCCTGTCACACGGCCACCCCCACACACTCCCTGTCACACGGCCGCCCCCACCCTCTCCCTGTCACACGGCCGCCCCCCACACTCTCCCTGTCACACGACCGCCCCCACCCTCTCCCTGTCACACGGCCGCCCCCACCCTCTCCCTGTCACACGGCCGCCCCCACCCACTCCCTGTCACACGGCCGCCCCCACCCACTCCCTGTCACACGGCCGCCCCCACCCTCTCCCTGTCACACGGCCGCCCCCACCCACTCCCTGTCACACGGCCGCCCCCACCCTCTCCCTGTCACACGGCCGCCCCCACCCTCTCCCTGTCACACGGCCGCCCCCACCCTCTCCCTGTCACACGGCCGCCCCCACCCTCTCCCTGTCACCTGGCCGCCCCCACCCTCTCCCTGTCACACGGCCGCCCCCACTCTCTCCCTGTCACACGGGATCCCACTCTCTCCCTGTCACACGGGATCCCACTCTCTCCCTGTCACACGGCCACCCCCACCCTCTCTCTGTCAAACGGCCGCCCCCACCCACTCACTGTCACACGGCGCCCCCACCCTCTCCCTGTCACACGGCTGCCCCCACCCTCTCCCTGTCACACGGGTTCCCACTCTCTCCCTGTCACATGGCCACCCCGACCCTCTCTCTGTCAAACGGCCGCACCCACCCACTCCCTGTCACACGGCCGCCCCCACCCTCTCCCTGTCACACGGCTGCCCCCACCCTCTCCCTGTCACACGGGATCCCACTCTCTCCCTGTCACACGGGATCCCACTCTCTCCCTGTCACACGGGATCCCACCCTCTCCCTGTCACACGGCCACCCCAACCCTCTCACTGTCACACGGGATCCCACTCTCTCCCTGTCACACGGGATCCCACTCTCTCCCTGTCACACGGCCGCCCGCACCCTCTCTCTGTCACACGGCCGCCCCCACCCACTCCCTGTCACACGGCCGCCCCCACCCTCTCGCTGTCACACGGGATTCCACCCTCTCCCTGTCACACGGGATCCCACTCTCTCCCTGTCACACGGCCGCCCCCACCCTCTCTCTGTCACACTGCCGCCCCCACTCTCTCTCTGTCACACAGCCGCCCCCACCCTCTCTCTGTCACACGGCCACCCCCACCCTCTCCCTGTCACACGGCCGCCCCCAACCTCTCAATGTCACACAGCCGCCCCCACACACTCCCTGTCACACGGGATCCCACTCTCTCCCAGTCACACGGGATCCCACTCTCTCCCTGTCACACGGGATACCACTCTCTCCCTGTCACACGGGGTCCCACTCTCTCTCTGTCACACGGCCGCCCCCACCCTCTCTCTGTCACATGGCCGCCCCCACCCTCTCTCTGTCACATGGCCGCCCCCACCCTCTCCCTGTCACACGGCCACCCCCACCCTCTCCCTGTCACACGGGATCCCACTCTCTCCCTGTCACACGGGATCCCACTCTCTCCCTCTCACACGGGATCCCACCCTCTCTCTGTCACACGGCCGCCCCCACCCACTCCCTGTCACACGGCCGCCCCCACCCTCTCCCTGTCAGACGGGATCCCATTCTCTCCCTGTCACACGGGATCCCACTCTCTCCCTGTCACACGGGATCCCACCCTCTCCCTGTCACACGGCCCCCCCCACCCTCTCCCTGTCACACGGGATCCCACTCTCTCCCTGTCACACGGGATCCCACTCTCTCCCTGTCACACGGCCGCCCGCACCCTCTCTCTGTCACACGGCCACCCCCACCCTCTCCCTGTCACACGGCCGCCCCCAATCACTCCCTGTCACACGGGATCCCACTCTCTCCCTGTCACACGGTCACCCCCACCCTCTCTGTCACACGGCCGCCTCCACCCTCTCTGTCACACGGCAGCCCCCACCCTCTCTCTGTCACACGGCCGCCCCCACACTCTCCCTGTCACACAGCCGCCCCACCCTCCCTCTGTCACACGGCCACCCCCACCCTCTCCCTGTCACACGGCCACCCCCACCCTCTCTGTCACACGGCCGCCCCCACCCTCTCCATGTCACACGGCCGCCCCCACCCTCTCTCTGTCACACGGCCACCCCCACACGGAATCCCACTCTCTCCCTCTCACACGGGATCCCACTCTCTCCCTGTCACACGGGATCCCACCCTCTCTCTGTCACACGGCCGCCCCCACCCTCTCTCTGTCACACGGCCTCCCCCACACGGGATCCCACTCTCTCCCTGTCACACGGGATCCCACTCTCTCCCTGTCACACGGGATCCCACTCTCTCCCTGTCACACGGGATCCCACCCTCTCCCTGTCACACGGCCGCCCGCACCCTCTCTCTGTCACACGGCCGCCCCCACCCTCTCTCTGTCACACGGCCACCCCCACACGGAATCCCACTCTCTCCCTGTCACACGGGATCCGACTCTCTCTCTGTCACACGGCCGCCCCCACCCTCTCCCTGTCACACGGCCGCCCCCACCCTCTCCCTCTCACACGGGATCCCACCCTCTCCCTGTCACACGGCCGCCCCCACTCTCTCCCTGTCACACGGGATCCCACTCTCTCCCTGTCACACGGGATCCCACTCTCTCCCTGTCACACGGCCACCCCCACCCTCTCCCTGTCACACGGGATCCCACTCTCTCCATGTCACACGTGATCCCACTCTCTCCCTGTCACACGGCCGCCCGCACCCTCTCTCTGTCACACGGCCGCCCCCACCCACTCCCTGTCACACAGCCGCCCCCACCCTCTCTCTGTCACACGGCCGCCCCCACCCACTCCCTGTCACACAGCCGCCCCCACCCTCTCTCTGTCACACGGCTGCCCCCACCCTCTCCCTGTCACACGGGTTCCCACTCTCTCCCTGTCACATGGCCACCCCGACCCTCTCTCTGTCAAACGGCCGCACCCACCCACTCCCTGTCACACGGCCGCCCCCACCCTCTCCCTGTCACACGGCTGCCCCCACCCTCTCCCTGTCACACGGGATCCCACTCTCTCCCTGTCACACGGGATCCCACTCTCTCCCTGTCACACGGGATCCCACCCTCTCCCTGTCACACGGCCACCCCAACCCTCTCTGTCACACGGGATCCCACTCTCTCCCTGTCACACGGGATCCCACTCTCTCACTGTCACACGGGATCCCACTGTCTACCTGTCACACGGGATCCCACTCTCTCCCTGTCACACGGCCGCCCGCACCCTCTCTCTGTCACACGGCCGCCCCCACCCACTCCCTGTCACACGGCCGCCCCCACCCTCTCGCTGTCACACGGGATCCCACCCTCTCCCTGTCACACGGTATCCCACTCTCTCCCTGTCACACGGCCGCCCCCACCCTCTCGCTGTCACACGGGATCCCACCCTCTCCCTGTCACACGGGATCCCACTCTCTCCCTGTCACACGGCCGCCCCCACCCTCTCCCTGTCACACGGCCGCCGCCACCCTCTCTCTGTCACACGGCCACCCCCACCCTCTCCCTGTCACACGGCCGCCCCCACACACTCCCTGTCACACGGGATCCCACACACTCCCTGTCACACGGGATCCCACTCTCTCCCTGTCACACGGGATTCCACTCTCTCTCTGTCACACGGCCGCCCCCACCCTCTCTCTGTCACATGGCCGCCCCCACCCTCTCCCTGTCACACGGCCACCCCCACCCTCTCCCTGTCACACGGGATCCCACTCTCTCCCTGTCCCACGGGATCCCACTCTCTCCCTGTCACACGGGATCCCACTCTCTCCCTCTCACACGGGATCCCACTCTCTCCCTGTCACACGGCCGCCCCCACCCTCTCTCTGTCACACGGCCGCCCCCACCCACTCCCTGTCACACGGCCGCCCCCACCCTCTCCTTGTCACACGGCTGCACCCACCCTCTCCCTGTCAGACGGGATCCCACTCTCTCCCTGTCACACGGGATCCCACTCTCTCCCTGTCACACGGGATCCCACCCTCTCCCTGTCACACGGCCCCCCCCCACCCTCTCCCTGTCACACGGGATCCCACTCTCTCCCTGTCACACGGCCGCCCGCACCCTCTCTCTGTCACACGGCCGCCCCCACCCACTCCCTGTCACACGGCCGCCCCCAATCACTCCCTGTCACACGGGATCACACTCTCTCCCTGTCACACGGGATCCCACTCTCTCCCTGTCACACGGTCACCCCCACCCTCTCTGTCACACGGCCGCCCCCACCCTCCCTGTCACACGGGATCCCACTCTCTCCCTGTCCCACGGGATCCCACTCTCTCCCTGTCACACGGGATCCCACTCTCTCCCTCTCACACGGGATCCCACTCTCTCCCTGTCACACGGCAGCCCCCACCCTCTCTCTGTCACACGGCCGCCCACACCCTCTCTCTGTCACACGGCCCCCCCCACCCTCTCCCTGTCACACGGGATCCCACTCTCTCCCTGTCACACGGGATCCCACTCTCTCCCTGTCACACGGCCGCCCGCACCCTCTCTCTGTCACACGGCCGCCCCCACCCACTCCCTGTCACACGGCCGCCCCCAATCACTCCCTGTCACACGGCCCCCCCCACCCTCTCCCTGTCACACGGGATCCCACTCTCTCCCTGTCACACGGGATCCCACTCTCTCCCTGTCACACGGTCACCCCCACCCTCTCTGTCACACGGCCGCCCCCACCCTCTCTGTCACACGGCAGCCCCCACCCTCTCTCTGTCACACGGCCGCCCCCACACTCTCCCTGTCACACGGCCGCCCCCACCCTCTCTCTGTCACACGGCCACCCCCACCCTCTCCCTGTCACCTGGCCGCCCCCACCCTCTCCCTGTCACACGGGATCCCACTCTCTCCCTGTCACACGGGATCCCACTCTCTCCCTGTCACACGGTCGCCACCACCCTCTCCCTGTCACACGGCCACCCCCACCCTCTCTGTCACACGGCCGCCCCCACCCTCTCCCTGTCACACGGCCGCCCCCACCCTCTCTCTGTCACACGGCCACCCCCACACGGAATCCCACTCTCTCCCTGTCACACGGGATCCCACTCTCTCCCTGTCACACGGGATCCCACTCTCTCCCTGTCACACGGGATCCCACTCTCTCCCTGTCACACGGGATCCCACCCTCTCCCTGTCACACGGCCGCCCGCACCCTCTCTCTGTCACACGGCCGCCCCCACACTCTCTCTGTCACACGGCCACCGCCACACGGAATCCCACTCTCTCCCTGTCACACGGGATCCCACTCTCTCCCTGTCACACGGGATCCCACCCTCTCTCTGTCACACGGCCGCCCCCACCCTCTCCCTGTCACACGGCCGCCCCCACCCTCTCCCTGTCACACGGGATCCCACTGTCTCCCTGTCACACGGGATCCCACTCTCTCCCTGTCACACGGGATCCCACTCTCTCCCTGTCACACGGCCACCCCCACCCTCTCCCTGTCACACGGGATCCCACTCTCTCCCTGTCACACGTGATCCCACCCTCTCCCTGTCACACGGCCACCCCCACCCTCTCCCTGTCACACGGCCGCCCCCACCCACTCCCTGTCACATAGCCGCCCCCACCCTCTCTCTGTCACACGGCCGCCCCCACCCACTCCCTGTCACACAGCCGCCCCCACCCTCTCTCTGTCACACGGCCGCCCCCACACACTCCCTGTCACACAGCCGCCCCCACCCTCTCTCTGTCACACGGCCGCCACCACCCTCTCCCTGTCACACGGCCGCCCCCACCCTCTCCCTGTCACACGGGATCCCACTCTCTCCCTGTCACACGGGATCCCACTCTCTCCCTGTCACACGGGATCACACTCTCTCCCTGTCACACGGGATCCCACTCTCTCCCTGTCACACGGGATCCCACTCTCTCCCTGTCACACGGGATCACACTCTCTCCCTGTCACACGGGATCACACTCTCTCCCTGTCACACGGGATCCCACTCTCTCCCTGTCACACGGGATCCCACTCTCTCCCTGTCACACGGGATCCCACTCTCTCCCTGTCACATGGGATCACACTCTCTCCCTGTCACACGGGATCACACTCTCTCCCTGTCACACGGGATCACACTCTCTCCCTGTCACACGGGATCACACTCTCTCCCTGTCACACGGGATCCCACTCTCTCCCTGTCACACGGGATCCCACTCTCTCCCTGTCACACGGCCGCCCCCACCCTCTCTCTGTCACACGGCCGCCCCCACCCTCTCTCTGTCACACGGCCGCCCCCACCCTCTCCCTGTCACACGGCCACCCCCACCCTCACCCTGTCACACGGCCGCCCCCACCCTCTCTCTGTCACACGGCCGCCACCACCCTCTCCCTGTCACACGGCCACCCCCACCCTCTCCCTGTCACACGGCCGCCCCCACCCTCTCCCTGTCACACGGCCGCCCCCACCCTCTCCCTGTCACACGGCCACCCCCACCCTCTCCCTGTCACACGGCCGCCCCCACCCACTCCCTGTCACACAGCCGCCCCCACCCTCTCCCTGTCACACGGCCGCCCCCACCCACTCCCTGTCACACGGCCGCCCCCACCCACTCCCTGTCACACAGCCACCCCCACCCTCTCCCTGTCACACGGCCACCCCCACCCTCTCCCTGTCACACGGCCAACCCCACCCTTTCCCTGTCACACGGCCACCCCCACCCTCTCCCTGTCACACGGCCACCCCCACCCTCCCCCTGTCACACGGCCAACCCACCCACTCCCCGTCACACAGCCGCCCCCACCCTCTCCCTTTCACACGGCCGCCCCCACCCTCTCCCTGTCACACGGCCGCCCCCACCCTCTCCCTGTCACACGGCCGCCCCCACCCTCTCCCTGTCACACGACCGCCCCACCCTCTCTCTGTCACATGGCCGCCCCCACCCTCTCGCTGTCACACGGCCGCCCCCACCCTCTCCCTGTCACATGGCCGACCCCACCCACTCCCTGTCACACGGCCGCCCCCACCCACTCCCTGTCACACGGCCGCCCCCACCCTCTCCCTGTCACACGGCCGCCCCCGCCCACTTCCTATCACACGGCCGCCCCCACTCTCTCCCTGTCACACGGGATCCCACTCTCTCCCTGTCAGATGGGATCCCACTCTCTCCCTGTCACACGGGATCCCACTCTCTCCCTGTCACACGGGATCCCACTCTCTCCCTGTCACACGGCCACCACCACCCTCTCTCTGTCAAACGGCCGCCCCCACCCACTCCCTGTCACACGGTCGCCCCCACCCTCTCCCTGTCACACGGCTGCCCCCACCCTCTCCCTGTCACACGGGATCCCACTCTCTCCCTGTCACACGGGATCCCACTCTCTCCCTGTCACACGGGATCCCACTCTCTCCCTGTCACACGGGATCCCACTCTCTCCCTGTCACACGGGATCCCACTCTCTCCCTGTCACACGGGATCCCACTCTCTCTCTGTCACACGGGATCCCACTCTCTCTCTGTCACACGGGATCCCACTCTCTCCCTGTCACACGGGATCCCACTCTCTCCCTGTCACACGGCCACCCAAACCCTCTCCCTGTCACACGGGATCCCACTCTCTCCCTGTCACACGGGATCCCACTCTCTCTCTGTCACACGGGATCCCACTCTCTCCCTGTCACACGGCCACCCCCACCCTCTCCCTGTCACACGGGATTCCACTCTCTCCCTGTCACACGGGATCCCACTCTCTCCCTGTCACACGGGATCCCACTCTCTCCCTGTCACACGGCCGCCCTCACCCTCTCTCTGTCACACGGCCGCCCCCACCTTCTCCCTGTCACACGGCCGCCCCCACCCTCTCCCTGTCACACGGCCGCCCCCACCCTCTCCCTGTCACACGGCCGCCCCCACCCTCTCCCTGTCACACGGGATCCCACTCTCACCCTGTCACACGGGATCCCACTCTCTCCCTGTCACACGGGATCCCACCCACTCCCTGTCACACGGCCACCCCCACCCTCTCCCTGTCACACGGGATCCCACTCTCTCCCTGTCACACGGAATCCCACTCTCTCCCTGTGACACGGCCGCCCCCACCCTCTCCCTGTCACACGGCCGCCCCCACCCTCTCCCTGTCACACGGGATCCCACACTCTCCCTGTCACACGGAATCCCACTCTCTCCCTGTCACACGGCCGCCCCCACACTCTCTCTGTCACATCCCACCCCCACCCTCTCCCTGTCACAAGGCCGCCCCCACCCTCTCCCTGTCACACGGGATCCCACTCTCTCCCTGTCACACGGCCGCCCCCACCCTCTCCCTGTCACACGGGATCCCACTCTCTCCCTGTCACACGGCCGCCCCCACCCTCTCTCTGTCACACGGCCACCCCCACCCACTCCCTGTCACACGGCCGCCCCCACCCTCTCCCTGTCACACAGCCGCCCGCTCCCACTCCCTGTCACACAGCCGCCCCCACCCTCTCCCTGTCACACAGCCGCCCCCACCCACTCCCTGTCACACAGCCGCCCCTACCCACTCCCCGTCACAGAGGCGGCCCCACCTTCTCCCACTGAATCCCACCCTCTCCCTGTCACACGGGAACCCACTGTCATTGACACAGACGCTCCACACTCCCACTGTCACCGACACACAGACGCTCCACCCTCCCACTGTCACTCACACAGACGCTCCACCCTCTCACTGTCACTCACACACAGACGCTCCATCCTCTCACTGACACTGACACACAGATACTCCACCCCCTCACTGTCACTCACACACAGATGTTCCACCCTCCCACTGTCACTCACACAGACGCTCCACTCTCCCACTGTCACTGACACACAGACGCTCCACCCTACCACTGTCACTCACACACAGACGCTCCACCCTCCCACTGTCACTCACACAGACGCTCCACCCTCCCACTGTCACTGACACACAGACGCTCCACCCCCTCACTGTCACTCACACACAGACGCTCCATCCTCCAACTGTCACTGATACACAGATGCTCCACCCTCTCACTGTCACTCACACACAGACGCTCCACCCTCTCACTGTCACACACACACAGACGCTCCATCCTCCAACTGTCACTGACACACAGACGCTCCACCCTCCCACTGTCACTGACAGACAGACACTCCACCCTCTCACTGTCACTCACACACAGACGCTCAATCCTCCAACTGTCACTGACACACAGACGCTCCACCCTCTCACTGTCACTCACACAGACGCTCCACCCTCCCACTGTCACTCACACAGACGCTCCACCCTCTCACTGTCACTCACACACAGACGCTCCACACTCCCACTGTCACTCACACACAGACGCTCCACCCTCTCACTGTCACTCACACAGACGCTCCACCCTCCCACTGCCACTCACACAGACGCTCCACCCTCTCACTGTCACTCACACACAGACGCTCCATCCTCTCACTGACACTGACACACAGATACCCCACCCTCTCACTGTCACTCACACACAGACGCTCCACCCTCCCACTGTCACTCACACAGACGCTCCACCCTCCCACTGTCACTGACACACAGACGCTCCACCCTACCACTGTCACTGACACACAGACGCTCCACCCTCTCACTGTCACTCACACACAGACGCTCCATCCTCCAACTGTCACTGACACACAGACGCTCCACCCTCTCACTGTCACTGACACACAGACGCTCCATCCTCCAACTGTCACTGACACACAGATGCTCCACCCTCTCACTGTCATTCACACACAGACGCTCCACCCTCTCACTGTCACTGACAGACAGACGCTCCACCCTCTCACTGTCACTCACACACAGACGCTCCATCCTCCAACTGTCACTGACACACAGACGCTCCACCCTCTCACTGTCATTCACACACAGACGCTCCACCCTCTCACAGTCACTCACACACAGACGCTCCACCCTCCCACTGTCACTGACACAGATGCTCCACACTCCCACTGTCACTCACACATAGACGCTCCACTCTCCCACTGTCACTGACACAGACGCTCCAAACTCCCAGTCACTGACACACAGACGCTCCACCCTCTCACCGTCATTGACAGACAGACGCTCCACCCTCCCACTGTCACTCACACACAGACGCTCCATCCTCCAACTGTCACCGACACACAGACGCTCCACCCTCCCACTGTCACTGACACAGATGCTCCACACTCCCACTGTCACTCTCACATAGACGCTCCACTCTCCCACTGTCACTGACACAGATGCTCCAAACTCCCAGTCACTGACACACAGACGCTCCACCCTCTCACCGTCATTGACAGACAGACGCTCCACCCTCCCACTGTCACTCACACACAGACGCTCCATCCTCCAACTGTCACCGACACACAGACGCTCCACCCTCCCACTGTCACTGACACACAGACGCTCCACCCTCTCACTGTCACTCACACACAGACGCTCCACCCTCCCACTGTCACTGACACACAGACGCTCCACCCTCCCACTGTCACCAACACACAGACGCTCCACCCGCCCGCTGTCACTCACACACAGACACTCCACCCTCCCACTGTCATTGACAGACGCTCCACCCTCCCACTGTCATTGACACAGACGCTCCACCCTCCCACTGTCACTCACACACAGACGCTCCACCCTCCCACTGTCACTCACACAGACGCTCCACCCTCTCACTGTCACTGACACACAGACGCTCCACCATCCCACAGTCACTCACAGACGCTCCACCCTCCCACTGTCATTGACAGACGCTCCACCCTCCCACTGTCATTGACACAGACGCTTCACCGTCCCACTGTCACTGACACACAGATGCTCCACCCTCCCACTGTCACCGACACACAGACGCTCTACCCTCTCACTGACACTCACACACAGATGCTCCATCCTCTCACTGTCACTCACACACAGACGCTCCACCCTCTCACTGTCACTGACACACAGACGCTCCACCCTCCCACTGTCACTCACACACAGGCGCTCCAGCCTCCCACTGTCACTGAAACACAGAAGCTCCACCCTCACTGTCACTCACACACAGACTCTCCACCCTCTCACAGTCACTCACACACAGACGCTCCACCCTCTCACTGTCACTGACACACAGACGCTCCATCCTCTCACTGTCACTGACACACAGACGCTCTACCCTCCCACTGTCACTCACACAGACGCTGAATCCTCCCACTGTCACTGAAACACTGACGCTCCACCCTCTCACTGTCACTCACACACAGACGCTCCATCCTCCAACTGTCACAAACACACAGACGCTCCACCCTCCCACTGTCACTCACACACAGACGCTCCACCCCCTCACTGTCACTCACACACAGACGCTCCATCCTCCAACTGTCACTGACACACAGACGCTCCACCCTCCCACTGTCACAAACACACAGACGCTCCACCCTCCCACTGTCACTCACACACAGACGCTCCACCCTCCCACTGTCACTGACACACAGACGCTCCACCCTCCCACTGTCACTTACACACAGACGCTCCACCCTCCCACTGTCACTCACACACAGACGCTCCACCCTCCCACTGTCACTCACACACAGACGCTCCACCCTCCCACTGTCACTCACACACAGACGCTCCCCCTCCCACTGTCACTCACACACAGACGCTCCACCCACCTACTGTCACTCACACACAGACGCTCCACCCTCCCACTGTCACTCACACAGATACTCCACCCTCTCACTGTCACTCACACACAGATGCTCCACCCTCCCACTGTCACTGACACACAGACGCTCCACCCTCCCACTGTCACTGACACACAGACGCTCCACCCTCCCACTGACACTCGCACAGACGCTCCACCCTCTCACTGTCACTGACACACAGACGCTCCACCCTCCCACTGTCACTGACACACAGACGCTCCACCCTCCCACTGTCACTGACACACAGACGCTCCACCCTCCCACTGTCACTGACACACAGATGCTCTACCCTCCCACTGTCACTCACAGACGCTCCACCCTCCCACTGTCACTCACACACAGACGCTCCACCCTCCCACTGTCACTCACACACAGACGCTCCAGCCTCCCACTGTCACTCACACCCAGACGCTCCACCCTCTCACTGTCACTCACACACAGGCGCTCCACCCTACCACTGTCACTCACACACAGATGCTCCACCCTCCCACTGTCACTGACACACAGATGCTCCACCCTCCCACTATCACTGACGCTCCACCTTCTCACTGACACAGACGCTCTACCCTCTCACTGTCACTCACACACAGACGCTCCACCCTCTCACTGTCACTCACACACAGATGCTCCACACTCCCACTGTCACTCACACATAGACGCTCCACTCTCCCACTTTCACCGACACAGACGCTCCAAACTCCCAGTCACTGACACACAGACGCTCCACCCTCTCACCGTCATTGACACACAGACGCTCCACCCTCCCACTGTCACTCACACACAGACGCTCCACCCTCCCACTGTCACTGACACACAGATGCTCCACCCTCCCACTGTCACTGACACACAGACGCTCCACCCTCCCACTGTCACTTACACACAGACGCTCCACCCTCCCACTGTCACTCACACACAGACGCTCCACCCTCCCACTGTCACTCACACACAGACGCTCCACCCTCCCACTGTCACTCACACACAGACGCTCCCCCTCCCACTGTCACTCACACACAGACGCTCCACCCACCTACTGTCACTCACACACAGACGCTCCACCCTCCCACTGTCACTCACACAGATACTCCACCCTCTCACTGTCACTCACACACAGATGCTCCACCCTCCCACTGTCACTGACACACAGACGCTCCACCCTCCCACTGTCACTGACACACAGACGCTCCACCCTCCCACTGACACTCGCACAGACGCTCCACCCTCTCACTGTCACTGACACACAGACGCTCCACCCTCCCACTGTCACTGACACACAGACGCTCCACCCTCCCACTGTCACTCACACACAGACGCTCCACCCTCTCACTGTCACTGACACACAGACGCTCCACCCTCCCACTGTCACTGACACACAGATGCTCTACCCTCCCACTGTCACTCACACACAGACGCTCCAGCCTCCCACTGTCACTCACACCCAGACGCTCCACCCTCTCACTGTCACTCACACACAGGCGCTCCACCCTCCCACTGTCACTGACACACAGATGCTCCACCCTCCCACTATCACTGACGCTCCACCTTCTCACTGACACAGACGCTCTACCCTCTCACTGTCACTCACACACAGACGCTCCACCCTCTCACTGTCACTCACACACAGACGCTCCACACTCCCACTGTAACTGACACACAGACGCTCCACCCTCTCACTGTCACTCACACACAGACGCTCCACCCTCCCACTGTCACTCACACACGGACGCTCCACCCTCCCACTGTCACTGACACAGATGCTCCACACTCCCACTGTCACTCACACATAGACGCTCCACTCTCCCACTTTCACCGACACAGACGCTCCAAACTCCCAGTCACTGACACACAGACGCTCCACCCTCTCACCGTCATTGACACACAGACGCTCCACCCTCCCACTGTCACTCACACACAGACGCTCCACCCTCCCACTGTCACTGACACACAGATGCTCCACCCTCCCACTGTCACTCACAGACGCTCCACCCTCTCACTGTCACTCACACACAGACGCTCCACCCTCCCACTGTCACTGACACACAGACGCTCCACCCTCCCACTGTCACTGACACAGATGCTCCACACTCCCACTGTCACTCACACATAGACGCTCCACTCTCCCACTGTCACTGACACAGATGCTCCAAACTCCCAGTCACTGACACACAGACGCTCCACCCTCTCACCGTCATTGACAGACAGACGCTCCACCCTCCCACTGTCACTCACACACAGACGCTCCATCCTCCAACTGTCACCGACACACAGACGCTCCACCCTCCCACTGTCACTGACACACAGACGCTCCACCCTCTCACTGTCACTCACACACAGACGCTCCACCCTCCCACTGTCACTCACAGACGCTCCACCCGCCCGCTGTCACTCACACACAGACACTCCACCCTCCCACTGTCATTGACAGACGCTCCACCCTCCCACTGTCATTGACACAGACGCTCCACCCTCCCACTGTCACCAACACACAGACGCTCCACCCTCTCACTGACACTCACACACAGATGCTCCATCCTCTCACTGTCACTCACACACAGAAGCTCCACCCTCTCACTGTCACCGACACACAGACGCTCCACCCTCCCACTGTCACCAACACACAGACGCTCCACCCTCTCACTGTCACTCACACACAGACGCTCCACCCTCCCACTGTCATTGACAGACGCTCCACCCTCCCACTGTCATTGACACAGACGCTCCACCCTCCCACTGTCACTCACACACAGACGCTCCATCCTCCAACTGTCACCGACACACAGACGCTCCACCCTCCCACTGTCACTGACACACAGACGCTCCACCCTCTCACTGTCACTCACACACAGACGCTCCACCCTCCCACTGTCACTCACAGACGCTCCACCCGCCCGCTGTCACTCACACACAGACACTCCACCCTCCCACTGTCATTGACAGACGCTCCACCCTCCCACTGTCATTGACACAGACGCTCCACCCTCCCACTGTCACCAACACACTGACGCTCCACCCTCTCACTGACACTCACACACAGATGCTCCATCCTCTCACTGTCACTCACACACAGAAGCTCCACCCTCTCACTGTCACCGACACACAGACGCTCCACCCTCCCACTGTCACCAACACACAGACGCTCCACCCTCTCACTGTCACTCACACACAGACGCTCCACCCTCCCACTGTCACTCACACACAGAAGCTCCACCCTCTCACTGTCACCGACACACAGACGCTCCACCCTCCCACTGTCACCAACACACAGATGCTCCATCCTCTCACTGTCACTCACACACAGACGCTCCACCCTCCCACTGTCACCAACACACTGACGCTCCACCCTCTCACTGACACTCACACACAGATGCTCCATCCTCTCACTGTCACTCACACACAGAAGCTCCACCCTCTCACTGTCACCGACACACAGACGCTCCACCTTCTCACTGTCACTGACACACAGACGCTCCACCCTCCCACTGTCACTCACCGACGCTCCACCCTCTTACTGTCACTCACACACAGACGCTCCACCCTCCCACTGTCACTCACACAGACGCTCCACCCTCTCACTGTCACTGACACACAGACGCTCCACCATCCCACAGTCACTCACAGACGCTCCACCCTCCCACTGTCATTGACAGACGCTCCACCCTCCCACTGTCATTGACACAGACGCTTCACCGTCCCACTGTCACTGACACAGACGCTCCATCCTCCCACTGTCATTAACACAGACGCTCCACCCTCCCACTGTCACTGACACACAGATGCTCCACCCTCTCACTGTCACTCACACACAGACGCTCCACCCTCCCACTGTCACTCACACACAGATGCTCCACCCTCCCACTGTCACCGACACACAGACGCTCCACCCTCTCACTGACAATCACACACAGACGCTCCACCCTCTCACCGTCACTGACACACAGACGCTCCACCCTCTCACTGTCACTGACACACAGACGCTCTACCCTCTCACTGACACTCACACACAGATGCTCCATCCTCTCACTGTCACTCACACACAGACGCTCCACCCTCTCACTGTCACTGACACACAGACGCTCCACCCTCCCACTGTCACTCACACACAGACGCTCCACCCTCCCACTGTCACTGACACACAGAAGCTCCACCCTCCCACTGTCACTCACACACAGACGCTCCACCCTCCCACTGTCACTCACACACAGACGCTCCACCCTCCCACTGTCACTCACACACAGACGCTCCACCCTCCCACTGTCACTCACACAGATACTCCACCCTCTCACTGTCACTCACACACAGATGCTCCACCCTCCCACTGTCACTGACACACAGACGCTCCACCCTCCCACTGTCACTGACACACAGACGCTCCACCCTCCCACTGACACCCTCACAGCCGCTCCACCCTCCCACTGTCACTGACACACAGACGCTCCACCCTCCCACTGTCACTGACACACAGACGCTCCACCCTCCCACTGTCACTCACACACAGACGCTCCACCCTCTCACTGTCACTGACACACAGACGCTCCACCCTCCCACTGTCACTGACACACAGATGCTCTACCCTCCTACTGTCACTCACAGACGCTCCACCCTCCCACTGTCACTCACACACAGACGCTCCACCCTCCCACTGTCACTCACACACAGACGCTCCAGCCTCCCACTGTCACTCACACCCAGACGCTCCACCCTCTCACTGTCACTCACACACAGGCGCTCCACCCTCTCACTGTCACTCACACACAGGCGCTCCACCCTACCACTGTCACTCACACACAGATGCTCCACCCTCCCACTATCACTGACGCTCCACCTTCTCACTGACACAGACGCTCTACCCTCTCACTGTCACTCACACACAGACGCTCCACCCTCTCACTGTCACTCACACACAGACGCTCCACACTCCCACTGTGACTGACACACAGACGCTCCACCCTCTCACTGTCACTCACACACAGACGCTCCACCCTCTCACAGTCACTCACACACGGACGCTCCACCCTCCCACTGTCACTGACACAGATGCTCCACACTCCCACTGTCACTCACACATAGACGCTCCACTCTCCCACTGTCACTGACACAGACGCTCCAAACTCCCAGTCACTGACACACAGACGCTCCACCCTCTCACCGTCATTGACACACAGACGCTCCACCCTCCCACTGTCACTCACACACAGACGCTCCACCCTCCCACTGTCACTGACACACAGATGCTCCACCCTCCCACTGTCACTCACAGACGCTCCACCCTCTCACTGTCACTCACACACAGACGCTCCACCCTCCCACTGTCACTGACACACAGACGCTCCACCCTCCCACTGTCACTGACACACAGACGCTCTACCCTCCCACTGTCACTCACAGACGCTCCACCCTCCCACTGTCACTCACACACAGACGCTCCACCCTCCCACTGTCACTCACAGACAGACGCTCCAGCCTCCCACTGTCACTCACACCCAGACGCTCCACCCTCTCACTGTCACTCACACACAGGCGCTCCACCCTCCCACTGTCACTCACACACAGATGCTCCACCCTCCCACTGTCACTGACACACAGATGCTCCACCCTCCCACTATCACTGACGCTCCACCTTCTCACTGACACAGACGCTCTCCCCTCTCACTGTCACTCACACACAGACGCTCCACCCTCTCACTGTCACTCACACACAGACGCTCCACACTCCCACTGTAACTGACACACAGACGCTCCACCCTCTCACTGTCACTCACACACAGGCGCTCCACCCTCTCACAGTCACTCACACACAGACGCTCCACCCTCCCACTGTCACCAACACACAGACGCTCCACCCTCTCACTGACACTCACACACAGATGCTCCATCCTCTCACTGTCACTCACACACAGACGCTCCACCCTCTCACTGTCACTGACACACAGACGCTCCACCCTCCCACTGTCACTGACACAGACGCTCCACCCTCTCACTGTCACTGACACACAGACGCTCCACCCTCCCACAGTCACTCACAGACGCTCCACCCTCCCACTGTCATTGACAGACGCTCCACCCTCCCACTGTCATTGACACAGACGCTTCACCTTCCCACTGTCACTGACACAGACGCTCCATCCTCCCACTGTCACTGACACACCCGCTCCATCCTCCCACTGTCACTGACACACAGACGCTCCACCCTCCCACTCTCACTCACACACAGACGCTCCACCCTCCCACTGTCACTGAAACACTGACGCTCCACCCTCTCACTGTCACTCACACACAGACGCTCCACCCTCCCACTGTTACTCACACACAGACGCTCCACCCTCCCACTGTCACTGACACACAGCCGCTCCACCCTCCCACTGTCACTGACACACAGACGTTCCACCCTCCCACTGTCACTCACACACAGACGCTCCACCCTCCCACTGTCACTCACACACAGACGCTCCAGCCTCCCACTGTCACTCACACACAGACGCTCCACCCTCCCACTGTCACTCACACACAGACGCTCCCCCTCCCACTGTCACTCACACACAGACGCTCCACCCACCTACTGTCACTCACACACAGACGCTCCACCCTCCCACTGTCACTCACACATATACTTCACCCTCTCACTGTCACTCACACACAGATGCTCCACCCTCCCACTGTCACTCACACACAGACGCTCCACCCTCCCACTGACACTCACACAGACGCTCCACCCTCTCACTGTCACTGACACACAGACGCTCCACCCTCCCACTGTCACTGACACACAGACGCTCCACCCTCCCACTGACACTCACACAGACGCTCCACCCTCTCACTGTCACTCACACACAGACGCTCCACCCTCCCACTGTCACTGACACACAGACGCTCCACCCACCCACTGTCACTGACACACAGACGCTCCACCCTCCCACTGTCACTCACACAGACGCTCCACCCTCTCACTGTCACTCACACACAGACCCTCCACCCTCCCACTGTCACTGACACACAGACGCTCCACCCTCCCACTGCCACTCACACACAGACGCTCCACTCTCCCACTGTCACTCACAGACGCTCCACCCTCCCACTGTCACTCACACACAGACGCTCCACCCTCCCACTGTCACTCACACACAGACGCTCCAGCCTCCCACTGTCACTCACACACAGGCACTCCACCCTCCCACTGTCACTCACACACAGACGCTCCACCCTCCCACTGTCACCAACACACAGACGCTCCACCCTCTCACT
Organism: Scyliorhinus torazame; assembly: GCF_047496885.1. Lineage (NCBI taxonomy): Eukaryota > Metazoa > Chordata > Chondrichthyes > Carcharhiniformes > Scyliorhinidae > Scyliorhinus > Scyliorhinus torazame. Next base: position 172,732,767 of record NC_092716.1, on the reverse strand, counting down.
GACACTCACACACAGATGCTCCATCCTCTCACTGTCACTCACACACAGACGCTCCACCCTCTCACTGTCACTGACACACAGACGCTCCACCCTCCCACTGTCACTGACACAGACGCTCCACCCTCTCACTGTCACTGACACACAGACGCTCCACCCTCCCACAGTCACTCACAGACGCTCCACCCTCCCACTGTCATTGACAGACGCTCCACCCTCCCACTGTCATTGACACAGACGCTTCACCTTCCCACTGTCACTGACACAGACGCTCCATCCTCCCACTGTCACTGACACAGACGCTCCATCCTCCCACTGTCACTGACACACAGACGCTCCACCCTCCCACTCTCACTCACACACAGACGCTCCACCCTCCCACTGTCACTGAAACACTGACGCTCCACCCTCTCACTGTCACTCACACACAGACGCTCCACCCTCCCACTGTTACTCACACACAGACGCTCCACCCTCCCACTGTCACTGACACACAGCCGCTCCACCCTCCCACTGTCACTGACACACAGACGCTCCACCCTCCCACTGTCACTCACACACAGACACTCCACCCTCCCACTGTCACTCACACACAGACGCTCCACCCTCCCACTGTCACTCACACACAGACGCTCCACCCTCCCACTGTCACTCACACACAGACGCTCCCCCTCCCACTGTCACTCACACACAGACGCTCCACCCACCTACTGTCACTCACACACAGACGCTCCACCCTCCCACTGTCACTCACACAGATACTCCACCCTCTCACTGTCACTCACACACAGATGCTCCACCCTCCCACTGTCACTCACACACAGACGCTCCACCCTCCCACTGTCACTGACACACAGACGCTCCACCCTCCCACTGACACTCACACAGACGCTCCACCCTCTCACTGTCACTCACACACAGACGCTCCACCCTCCCACTGTCACTGACACACAGACGCTCCACCCACCCACTGTCACTGACACACAGACGCTCCACCCTCCCACTGTCACTCACACAGACGCTCCACCCTCTCACTGTCACTCACACACAGACCCTCCACCCTCCCACTGTCACTGACACACAGACGCTCCACCCTCCCACTGCCACTCACACACAGACGCTCCACCCTCCCACTGTCACTCACAGACGCTCCACCCTCCCACTGTCACTCACACACAGACGCTCCACCCTCCCACTGTCACTCACACACAGACGCTCCAGCCTCCCACTGTCACTCACACACAGGCGCTCCACCCTCCCACTGTCACTCACACACAGACGCTCCACCCTCCCACTATCACTGAAACACAGACGCTCCACCCTCCCACTGTCACTGACACACAGATGCTCCACCCTCCCACTGTCATTGACACAGACGCTCCACCCTCCCACTGTCACTGACACACTGACGCTCCACCCTCCCACTGTCACTGAAACACTGACGCTCCACCCTCCCACTGTCACAGACGCTCCAATCTCATGTATGAATGCTGTAATACCTAATAACTTCACTGGTCAGTACATTTTACAGCGTTGCCTGGGGAGTTATTACAGGGACAGTGACCTGATCCTGTACCCAAAATGGACTTAATCAGTTGAAGCAATTTGATGATCAATTTCAGACAATCTGGGTTGGCTCGCCACATACAATTTTAAAGATGCTGTATTTGCATCGAGGGATGCTGTCATTGGAACCGTGCACATCTCTATTGTGCTCAATCTGTCATGGATGGCAGCAAACAGCTGCCCCTTGAAGCAAAGCAAGATGCTTGCATTAGTAAGATGAATGCTGCTTGCTGATGGCTCCAGTGATTAAGACAATCTGATATACATTGTGTTAACTACTATTGTCCATGATACAGAGAAGATAGGAGGGAAATGTAGAGTGGGATATGAAGCAAAGGCAGACCACAAGGGGGAAGATCCGAAAGTGGTGGTGTGGGAGTGGAGAAAAGGTAGATGATGGGATCAGTGCTTTCGGGAGGAAGAATGAAGAAGCCACCGGTTTTGAGGAGATGGGGAAGAGGGGAAAAGACAGGAGTGGTGCTTCGAGGTAAAGCAAAAAAGACAAGTGCTAGCTTTAACAGAGGGAAGAGGAAGAGAGTTTACCAGTTTTAAATGAGAAGAGAATGTGTCAGTTTAAGTCAGAGAGAGGAGAGTTTTCCTACTTTAACAGGGAGTTGGAATCCCTTCAAAATTTGCAGGTTCGCAGACATACTTAGGGGTGGGGCACATTTTGAAAGGCATGTGTACAACATTACGTCTGCTCCCTTCAACCCAGTCATAACCACGAAAACAAGGTTCAAATCCCATAGTTTCAATTCGCCATTTTAAAAAACTAAAACTATTTCTCACTAATAGATTATCCAAAGTTACTGCCAGAAAGAAGTTTTAAAATATAAATTTTAAAAATCCAATCCTAAATGGCAGGTGGAGGTTAACTTTCAGTCGTCTATCATTTGGAAATTAATTATATTTTCAGTTCCAAAAGTCAGACTGGAATTTCCTGTTCATTCTCAAATAAAGGAAAAATGTATGGTGCGAGTTCTCCACTTTCCTCAGCCGATGACTGTATGTGCCCCAGCTTATTCAAGTCAAATTGCCAGGAACTTCTGGCGCAATTCCCTTTCACAAAATGGATATAATGGCCCGAATTGAATGGTCATGCTGCGCCCAAAACGCAGCTCGCCATGGCGCAGCATAGCGATAGAAGCCGGAGACCCCACGCCTGGGATCGACCTGGCTCGCAACGCCTTGCGAGATCTAACGCAATCTCGCGAGACATTGCGATGTAAATCCTGTCCATTGAGTCCACTTTTAGGCAAATCTGCATATTAAAGCGAGCCACCGATTCACACTTTAATGTGCAGTTTCCCCGAGGCGTTGGGATCTATCCCCTTTGTCTTGGGAGTCCTCGGGTAAACGTCATTCAGTACTGGTCTCCACAAACGGGGACCAGACGGATTGGCACTTGTATAATAATAATCTTTATTAGTGTCACAAGTAGGCTTATATTAACACTGCAATGAAGCTACTGTGAAAATCCCCCAGTCACCACACTCCGACGCCTGTTCGGGTACACTGAGGAAGTATTTAGAATGTCCAATTCACCGAGCAAGCATGTCTTTCAGGACTTGTGGGAGGAAATCTGAGCACCCGGAGGAAACCCACGCAGACACTGGCATAACGTGCAGACTCCGCACAGACAGTGACCAAGCCGGAAATCAAACCTGGGTCTCTGGTGGTATGAAGCAATTGTGCTAACCACTGTGTTACCGTGGATCTCCCAGGGAATCGGAGGCCCCAGGTGCATGCCGTTTGGACAGGGTGGTACCTAGGCACTGCTGGTGACAGCCAAGCACCCTGGCACTGTCAACCTGGCAGTGCCACCTGAGTGCCAGCCTGGCATTGCCATGGTGCCCGGGTGGCACTGACAAGGGCACTGTCAGGTTGGCTTTTTTTGCACGGTGGCAATCGGGCCTGGTGGTACCCTGTTCAGGTGTTGCGGAGGGGGCCCGGGGACCTTCCAGCAGTGTGTTGGGCCGGGGTCATGGATTGCTTCTGGGGTTCCAGAGATTAGGGCGTCATCCAATCTCTCACTCATTGAGGATTCCGGCGAACAGTGCTCCTCAATGCAGAAAACGGGGCTGTGTGTGGCCTCGGTCGCGCATTCCCCACTGAGGCTCCCTATCTAACCCCGGTGCCGTTTTATAGCATTTATAGTGTTTCTCGGTGCAGAGAGTGCCGGGACACACGCAGCTAAAACGTACTCACTATGGGACTTTGTTCCCATTTAGTTAAGTCCCACCACAAAGTTGTTCTTTTTTCAATGAAAGCAAAAACAATAGCAATGCTCACTACAGATTCAGAGATATTGGAACTGCAGCAAATAAAGCGTAAACATGAACAGTTTGGAGTTGGTGCAGAGGCTAATAACTGCTGTCAGTAGTGACTTTAACCTGATGTGTTTCTGTTAAAGGTTATGTTTTTAAGTCTTATGGATGTTAAAGGAAAGCTTAAAGGATTACTTAGTGTTGTATTCTTTGGGGGTTGTATTTGAATTAATGGTTGCTAAGATGTTCACTGTATGTTTTAAAAAGGTTAACTTGAGTTAACTTGAGAATAAACATTGTTTTGTTTTAAAACCGCCTAAACTTTGTGCTTCTGATATTTGTATTTCATCTGTAGACTTTTTTGTCCTTATGTCCCTTTAATCCCTAAATAAATAAGGGAATATTAGATAAACCCAGAACTAAAATTATAATCCCCGGTAACCACTTGTTTTCACAAGTCTTGGCTCGTAATTGAGACTTTGCTCGAGTTGACATATTTTTTCCAGACTGCCTCAGGCTTTCAGAAGCTTTGGCCAGTTGCATGTAGCTTGTTTTCTAAACTGCTTTTTTATCTTCCTGGGCTCATGCGCAGTTTGGAAAATTATTTGAGGACAATGATCAATCAGGCCACTGGACTCAATAAAGAGTCTGCATCTTCAAGAAGGGAGAAGACTAAATGGTGGATGTAGGTGTGAGGTGCAAGAAATGGCCTCAGGCAACCGTTTCTGATTTCTCAATGATCCAGTTGTTGTGGATGAAGGCAAGGACTCCACAAGAGGTCAGGCTGACAGGATACAACTCTCTTTATTCCCACACTAAATACAACAAGCACTCTCTCCACTCCCCGCAGGATCACTTTCCCCAACCTGCTCACAGGGCAGGTTTACATCCTGAAGGGAAGTTCCTCCAATTGTGAGGAATCTCCACCCACTAGTCACCCGAGTAGCTCATACTCGGAGGTGTAGGAGGGGAATCGGATGCAGAACAAGTTCTGTCCCCATAGGTGGTCATAACACCAGATAAGGCCGTGTAACACCTTGCAGGACTTATTTCCGAAAAGTCTATTGGAGATAAACATTAATGGGAAGTCCTTCCCACCGCTGCAAGTAGAAAGTTAAACTGAAATCAGATTACATCAGATAGCAATGTAGTCATTCCATCTCCTCAGGTATGTGACTTGAAGACAGCTTTAGGAAACACTTAGCAGGGATTACTTTTCCAAAATGAGAGGAAAGGTGGCATGAATGATTAGTAAGAAGTCTTACAACACCAGGTTAAAGTCCAACAGGTTTGTTTCGATGTCACTAACTTTCCGAGCGCTGCTCCCTCCTCATGAGATTCACCTGAGGAAGGTGCAGTGCTCCGAAAGCTAGTGACATCGAAACATACCTGTTGGACTTTAACCTGGTGTAAGACTTCTTACTGTGCTCACCCCAGTCCAACGCCGGCATCTCCACATCATGAATGATTAGTGCATTGGTGGACAACTGAACCAGTGATGGGCAACCTATATGAGTGAGTGGGCTGCATGAGTGGCTCTCCTTCATCTCATTGGGCCACAAGATTGAAAGACTTGTTCATTAACCATGGCCCCATGAATAAGACTAAATACAAGACAAACATTTCATAACGAGTTATAGAAAATGCTTAATCATTTATATATTCATAAAACTGCCATCAACTTCAAATGGTAACAAGAGAAATATTAACAATTTGCAAGCAGAGTTGGCGCATTGCTCTCATAGTCAATGTGGTACGCAATCAGTATGCACCTTACTTCACTTGCTCTTGCTTTATATGCGTATCACTTCAGTCATATCGGGAGGAAACAAAACGCAGACGGAAGTCAACGGAATGTGGTAATCCTGCACCTGGGCAATGGTCAACAAAATGTCTCATCTGGCTCCCGGGAGGCAGGTTACGCACCACTGAGATAGACAGCGTAGTCCTCGCCCATCCAGTAACAGCAGGTCATTAAATCGACAGTAGGTTTACACCATGTCAATTTGAACACCAATTTTCTGAGGGTTGTGGAAGGTTGAATGCTCAACATATATTGGAATGTTAGCTATTGGAATGTAGGGATCGGAGGATACAATTCAGACCTCCAATGGCAGTACGGTGGTGCAGTGGTCAGCACTGCTTCCTCACGCGCCGAGATCCCAGGTTCGATCCCGACTCTGGGTCACTGTCCGTGTGGAGTTTGCACATTCTCCCCGTGTTTGCGTGGGTTTCGCCCCCACAACCCAAAGATGTGCAAGGTAGATGGATTGGCCACGCTAAATTGCCCCTTAATTGGAAAAAATGAATTGGATACTCTAAGTTTATTTTTAAATAAATAATTCAGACCTCCAAGTTTGAGATTAAAAATTGCAAATGATGTACAGGCCAGTAGCTTTCCAAAGAAAGGCCATAAGAAGCCCAGCTAAGTAGCTGCTGTTTACAGTTCTGAAAGGATCTTGGAGTGCTCCTCTTTGTCAAACTTGTCTCTTCTACCCTCGGTTTTCTCCTCAATCTCTTCTGGTTGCAGTCAGCCTGTTCACATTCCCCAGTTATTGCTCAACTTACCTTGCTATGGCCCTGTGATGTGAGAGTACCTTTAGGAAATGGGTGTTTAAGAAATGTATCTTTAAGAAATGGGTGTTTATCAGTGATGTCAGAGTGTGGGTGGAGCTGGGCTGTCTGTCAGCTTTTTACTTTCATTGTAGGCTGTTTGCTGCAGGGTGTGTTTTAGTTTCGTTTTTAGAGCTGGATAGCTGCAGTCACAGCCAAAAGGGCTGTAATACAAAGACTGTAAATTGATCCTTTAGTGATTTAAAACTAATAACTGCTCTCAGTAGTGACTTTAACCTGATGTGTTTCTGTTAAAGATTAAGATTTTAAGTCTTATGGATGTTAAAAGGAAAGCTTAAAGGATTACTTAGTGTTGTAGTCTTTGGGGTTGTATTTGAATTAATGGTTGCTAAGATGTTCACTGTATGTTTTAAAAAGGTTAACTTGAGTTCATAGACTAAACATTGTTTTGTTTAAAAAAATACTTTTCCATTTCTGCTGTACCACACCTGTAGAGTGGGCAGTGTGCTCCCCATACCACAATCTATTAAAAGTTGTTGGTCAGGTGAATCCATGGTATACTTTGGGGTTCTCTAAACCTTGGCCCATAACAGCCCCGACCAACTACTGCCCCAGTTCCCATTCCCATCTGAGCATCACTCCTACTGGTTTCAGGTGAGAGAAAGAACAAACTAATAAAATTAAACCCTTGTGCAGAAACTGAGTTTGTGGAGGTTCCCCTCACCCTTCACCCCACCCTGCTATGGCATGTCCCCCAAAGTGGATGTGGTGGGCCATCTAAATCACCGTAATGTCCCACTGGGCAAGAAGGGCCATAAAGTCCTGGCCTTGAATGAACAATCTGATCATGGCACTTACTTTCTTCCTATATTTAATCAATTTCAAATTCAGAGTGGTGGAGTTAGAACTCCCATTTCCTAAATTATTTGTCAAATCCTTTGCATTACTAGCCCAGTTATAAATAAATACATCACCAAATTGTTTATTTTGTTGCAGCCTCTAATGGTTACGTTTTGAAATCAATCAAATCCTGTTGTTTCCTGATCCATTCATTCTTTAATGGAATATTGCTGCATGCACCCACATTAAATCAAGCGGATAAATAACTTGCTAATGGGGAACTGAACCATAACATAAGAACAATGCCAGCCTCAAAACCTGGGTGGAGGATGTTAGACATAGCACTGGCACAAGAACCATAATTTATGGTTGAAAGTACAATGCAAGGTGAAATATGGGTGTTACAAGAGGAAAATTGTGATTTTTGGTCCCTGTGGTAAAACAAGTCATACTGGACTTTTTGCTGGAAAAATATACTTTGGTACTCAAAGGCCCCTGAAACTCATGCACAGCTTAAAGTTCTTTGCTGCAAGAAATTCAGGTAAGATAGAGAGGGGCATAAGAAAAATAGGGTGACAATATTGATTAGGCAAACAATCATAGCTGTGAGAAAGGATGATACCCAGGAGGGGTCATCAAGTGAGTCCATGTGGGTTGAACTAAGGAATATAGAGAGGGGCAGTTGCACTGCTGGGAGGTGACCTGAAAACCACAAACAGTCCAAGGGCTATAAAAGAGCAAATATGTAGGCAGATTTGTGAAAAATGCACAAACAATAAGGCAGTAAGAGTGGGGAATTTCAATTATCCTAACTGGGACACAATGGGGTGATGGGTGTTATAGGTACAGAGAGCACAGTTCTGTCAATTTGCATTCAGGGGAACGTTTTTCAGCCAGTTTATAGCAAACCTAAGAAGGGGTTGGGAGAACATCTGGATTTAGCTTTAGGGAATCATACTGGGCAAGTGGAAGGAGTGTCAGTGGGAGAGGACCTCTGTGGTGATCATTATGCAGGATTTAACTGGATAGTTTCTCACTGGCCAGTATGGACACAATGGCCTGAATGGCCTCTTTCTGCAATATTTTCAATTTTTGCGACTTGCACTCTATTGTGCCTCAGTGAGAGTGAAATGTATCTTGGTGAGCAAGGCAAAATGAGCCTTAACATACTGGCAGCTTATTGTCTAACGTTCGGATATCTATCAGAGCGCAAACTGCACAGCTGATTCACTACTGCCCATTTTGCACCAGTGAATCACTATCCCCAATTTTATAGTACTGGCCATTTTGCACTACCCCTATTGCTAATTTTGCACACCCGATCAAGGTGTAGTATTTCACCCAGTGTCGTTAAGAGAAGCATTAGTTAGAATAAAACCCAAAAACTCGCCCTGCAAATCTATTGGATTGTGATTGCAGTTGTTTTGCAATGCCATCGATGACTTGTTACTACAGTTGCACAAGAACAGCCCAACTTCACATGTGCAATAGTATTGTCACTTCTCAGTGAAAGAATCTTTGATGCCCCTGATCTGGGCGGGTGGGGTCATGGGGGGCGAAGCCATGCCATACCTGACAGTGCACAAGCACCCCACACATCTGCTCTGAACTCCTAACATTTTGAACAAATGCCAGCAATCCGGCTACTTTACAAAAGCTAGATCTACACGGCAGAAGTCAATTCCTGCCAAAACATTACTCCTGGCGTGTGAATCTAATTGTCACAGAGAGACTGTGCCCCAGTCTCTGCTCATTAGTATTTGGAGGCTTACAGCGAGTAGGCACGAACACTGGCTTGGCACAAGATAAATGGAGGAGGGCTGCAAACATACTGGTCGTGAATGAATAGCTGTGTTTGTGATTGCTCTCTCTGTCTGTAACACACTGTATGCAATCTCTCCTCCCTCTATTCTGGTGTTCTTCATTCACATTACATTGCACTAATGGAGGGTTTGGAGCACAGTTCCTGCCTCTGGAAGAGAAGCGCTGGATTCAAGTCCAACGCCAGCAGTTATGAGCCCCGGAAGGAGGATTAATAGAGCAGTTCAGCGGTCTGACAATCAATCATCTCGGGAATCCTCCCCCACCCCCATTCCCCAAAGGGGAAATAAAGTGTGAAGGTACACTTTTTTTTATAAAAACCCTGTTTTGATCATTCCTCAAGCTCACCTTCCCTCGCACCTAAATGAGTGCAACTCATCAAAAAAAAAATCTCATTACTCTGAACCTAAACAACAGCTCCCAGAACATTATTTTTCTCCACATCATTTGTTTTTATTCAATCCGAGGGAATGAATATCCCCTTGGATCGCTCGCTCCTGCGGGAAAAAAAAACTTCGTGAAAGATGTTGAGGGCTAGTGGTCAACCGATCAGGAATCTCCAGAACGAGAGAAAGGTTTATGAGGCGCTTACCTCCTGCAACATGGATGGCATCTCACCGAACAACGCGGGAAGGCAAGCCTCAGCCGGCCGCCCAGCTCGGCTTTAAATCCCAGTTCTCTCACACTGACTCCCCGACGCTGAAAAGTTCCCAAAGACACATTTCAGGCGTGGATCTAGAAGCATGTTGCCGGCTCACAGGGCGCTTGATGGACGGACCCTCGCTTTCGCTGCTGCTGGGGACGTTGACTGGGAGATCCTCGCCTCCCAGTTCCCAGGGAGGCTGCAAAAAGGAGAAAGAACCACCTTTCTTGAGGCTCCTTTTCCCTACCCCGCTTCTCGCTTCAGTTTCTATTGCTGGCACAGCAATGTCATCTCCTCCCTCTCTCGCGAGCACGAATGGAAGGGGATTTTTAAAAAATCAACTACGAAGATAGCTTCATCGGAGGAGAGTCAGAACACAAGCTGGCTACAAACATTAGCATCTCAAAGCTATACAGCTGTCTGCGAGGCTGTGGCAGGAAATACCAGCGGCCAGCCAGAACTGGGAGGAATCAAGGCATATGGCAAACCCTGGCCAGGATTTCAGCTTCAGGGATTGGGAATGGGGAATCTAAGTCTACTGGTGTTAATGTTTAACTGCACACATCTTCATCGTTTGGAATCTAAGCCAACTGTAACCCTCGCAAAATATATACCTGTGTTACATCAATAAATAAGGAAATTTCAGCAGATCTACCTCGGTTGGTCGGAGAGCTGTGTTTCCTCTGCACCGGGGAGACCAAATGCAGACTGGGGACTGCTTTACTGATTCCACAAGTATATGGGACCCAAACTTCGGGTTGCTTGTCATTTTAATTTAAGTCACCTCGCCCTCACACACATCTCTGTCCTCAGCCTGCTGCACTGTTCCAGTGTAGCTCAATGCAAGCTCAAGGAACAAGTCCCTCAACTTCTGGTGAAACACTTTATAGAATGTATTTAGAATTTACAGTGCACAAGGAGGCCATTCGGCCCATTGAATCTGCACCAGCTCTTGGAAAGAGCACCCTACCAAGCCCACACCTGCACCCTATCCCCATAACCCAGTAACCCCACCCAACATTAAGGGCAATTTTGGACACTAAGGGCATTACATTCACCCCCCACCATCTGGCCTGGGCTTGCAAAATCCTACCAACTGTCCTGGCTTGAGACAATTCACACCTCTTTAACCTGGGGTTACCCCTATCTCTGGATATGTAAACACTTAATTAACTGCAAATGCTCGCATTCTAAGTATTGACTTGCATCTTTGAATTTGTCTGTATATATGTTTCTGGAACATACCTCTTCATTCACCTGAGGAAGGAGCAGCGCTCCGAAAGCTAGTGATATCGAAACAAACCTGTTGGACTTTAACCTGGTATTGTAAGATTTCTTACTGTGCTCACCCCAGTCCAACGCCGGCATCTCCACATCACATCTTTGGACTGTGGGAGGAAACCGGAGCATCCGGAGGAAACCCATGCATACACGGGGAGAACGTGCAGACTCCGCACAGACAGTGACCCAAGCCGGGAATCAAACCTGGGATCCTGGAGCTGTGAAGCAATTGTGCTAACCACTGTGCTACCGTGCTGCCCACCGGCCTTCCGGACTCAACATTTGAGTTTAACTATTTCAGACCGTGAATTTTGTCCTCCATTTTTATTCTTTTTTTTGTCACTAGTCGGTCACAATCTTGTTTTTCATGTCTTTGCTTTCAGAAAGAGCTGCTCATTAATCATTTTGCAGTAAATTTAATTATTGTTTATAATGGAGCAGATCTTTTGCCATCTTCTATGTCACAGGTTGTCATTTGTTTTCTCAGACACAGGAGGTGATATTTAATGGGGACAATGGGGTCTCGCCAGTCTTGCTGGTTGGAGAGTCAGTGAGAACCTTGCATTACCTCTTTTAGGAACGCCCACCATATTAAGTGCCATGTAATTGGAGAGCGGAAGCCTTCCTTGAGATAAGGAACCCTGGAGTCACAAGCCCCAAAGAGCTACTGGTCAATCAGAGTGCGGCAGCTCTATAGAATGGCAGTGAGTGGGGCATGTGGGGAGTGGGGCCACGGTCGGTGTAGGAGGGTTGGCAGAAAGAGTGGAGAATGATTCTCAGTCGATTCCTTGTTTCCCGATTCCTGACAACGAGGGACCCCCGGGGAACCTGCAAACAATGCTTCGTTGTGCTCTCTGCATGGCAAGTCCTCCTCGCCGCCCGCCACTGGGTCAATGCCAGCAGCAGTGAATGAAATCCTTAAAGCCACATTAATTACCCACCTAAGGGCCTCAATTAGCAATAAGGTGGGGAAGCTATCTATGGGCCTTCCTGCCACAAACTTAATCAGGTTGGAGGTGAGAAGGTCGCGGGATCCTTGCCAGGGGTCAGAATACCTTATTTTCGAGGGGTGTTCTTAAGATTTTCTCAAGGGCTACTTTTTAGTTTTTGGGGGATACTTTTTGGTTTACAGGAGCTCCTTTTTCATTCCTTCCATGGACTGGTGAGATCACAGCTAATGCATTTGCATTGCAAATGCACAAAGCTAGAAGATTTCAACCAGAGAGATACTATTTCTTTCACTGCATTAAGATAAATAGGATACATTCCGCAAGATCTAATTGAATCCATCAAGACTAATATTTTGAGAGAGCTTCTCATCCCATTGTTGCAGAATAGGTAAACATCTTTCACCATTAATTACAGCATATTGCGCAATGACCCAGTTGATAACTAATGTGGTTGAGAATCATTTGGCAAAGGTAAACGTGGATGTGAATTCACGAAACCAATATGACACATCAGATTTTAAAAGAGGCACAAAACCTAAAAGATATATTAGGCAGGAGCAGAGTGAGCCCACCGCCCCACCCCCCACCCCACAGGAGCAGAGTGACCCCCCCCACCGCCCACAATTCACTCACTCACTCTTCCCAACATTCACAGTCTCTCTCATCCACTGGAATCTAAGCGGCGTGATCTAACGGCTGCATCGTGCCGGCCGTTAATCCCAACGAGCTGGTTAGATCGCGGGAGAGGCCACAATCAGGAACTGAGGTGTGTGCCGTTCAGTTTTCTATCTAACAGGCCTGCATCCGTTGGCGCGATCCGGATCCCGCCACAGCATGGCGAGAAACAATTAAGCCCAATCTCCATCTATTAATTGGAAGAACCCCCTATCTAATGGCTTCCCATGCTCTAACCTGATGCCCAGCGAGCAGCCACACGGGTGCTGATTAGTACAGGTCTACACAAATCTGGACCAGGTTTCATGGCACTTGGGGTGTCTCACAGCCCATTGGAAATCCCAGGGTGGTCAAGGAGAGGGCAAGGTGGCACCCTGGCTCTCCTTCTGGCACCCAGGCACCTTGGCACTGCCAGGCAGCACATTCACACTGCAATCTTAGCACAGCCACCTGGCACTGCCAAGGCTGGCAGGAGCACTGCCAGGGTGACACTACCATGGGTCAGGGCCTGAGAGGGGCGATGCCCAGGAAAGGAGGGTTGAAGGGGGTATTAACGGTGAATGGGGTGAAGTGCAGGTATGAAGGTGCCTCCGGAAGGTTGGGGGGGGGGGAGAAGAGTGGGGGTCCTAGAAGGGGGGGGGGGCAAAAAAGGAATGTGGGAAGGCCTGAGAAGAGGGGCCCATAGCAACTCCATAGAAAGGTGTCCTCACTTGGTTGGGTGTGGGGTAATGTGCGGGGGGTGACATTGCCCGTGGGTGGGAGGTGTGGGGGACCCTCAAGCTCACTTAGTGATTGGGGCACCTTTTCAAAATGGCGGCCCAATCACTGAGGAGCAGGTCTGGTCAGCGAGTTCAGCTCCCCGTGATGTGAAAACTTCTCAATGTGAGCTTGATCGGGGAGAAACTCACCAGGGCCCAATAAAGTGACTAAGTATGGTTAGATAGCAGTGGGGAACTCGCCAACAGAATTGGGGGGTAAACTCCCATCAAAACCCGGCACAAATGACACTTAGAAATGTTTTGGTTAGATCGCAGCCATAATCGCCACGTCGCTTTTGAGCGAGAGCGCGACGCTGTCGTTAGATTGCGGGTAGAGGCCAAAATCAGGAACTACACCAGGTGCCGATCCGTTTGCAATCTAACCAACCCGTTCCCATTGGCGATAACCGTATCCCCCCATGGCTTGGTGAGAAACCAATAATTGTCCCTTTAAAAAGGTTTTGTTTTACCACCTGGCTGGTAGCACGGCTTCAGGGATGTCATTTGTAAATGGTGCTGGGCTGTGGCTGTCAGGTGAGAGGGGGCTTAGATTTTTTGGTTCATTTTTCGGTTTGTTCGTTTGGACTGCAGGAAGTTTCCCTGTTTTATTTTGAAGCTGTTCCAGGGAACTGAAAGCACATTGGGTGTGGCAGACTGCCTCGGTAACCTTAAAGCTAGAGTGCTTTCCTGAAACAGTTTTGAATCTGCTGGTTGGAAACTGGACTAGAACCTCAGGGAAAGGGCCAGTCCCATTCAAGTGAGATTACAGTGTGCTGGGCCACACCCTTAAAAGGAGTTTTGGTTTTATTGGATTTTGTTTTGAATTGGAACAGATAAGGAGGATTCATTAAGAGTTATATACATAGATTACTGTAGCTGTTGTGTTTGTTTCATGTTTGTAATTGATAACAGATTCTTGCAAAGTGTTTTACATATGTTAACTACATTCTTATAGGAAACTTTGTTTTGATAAAAGTGCCTAGGAAGTCTGATGTATCACACCTGAAGTGAAGGTTCTTGTGCTCATCCTAGCCAAATTGAATATAAAAGTTATAGGTCTGGTGAGCTTCATAATACACTTTCAAAGCCCTGGTCCATAACATAATCACCAATTAAAGCCAATCTCAATTAATGGGAATGACCCCCCATCTAACAGCCTCCAGTGATCTAAATGCCTCCCAGCAAGCGGTCAGGGAGGGACCCAGAGGGGGATGCCTGCGATGGCTCAGGGTATACAGGTGCCGCTGGTCATTCAAACAGATGACGGACAGAGTGTGCCGCAGGAGGCTCCGGCAAGGAGACAGTGTGACAGCTGTGCCATGTCCTTGGGACTTGGCACCATGTAGAGGAGGAGGACACCCACTCCCAGTGGCCATCAAAATCACCGCAGCCCTGAACATCTACGCGTCAGGATCATTCCAGGGTTCGGGTGGTGACTTGTGTGGCATCTCACAAGCTGCAGCCCACAAGTGCATCCATTTTTTTTAAATTTAGAGTACCCAATTAGTTTTTCTCCAATTAAGGGGCAATTTAGCGTGGCCAATCCGCCTAACCTGCACATCTTTGGGTTGTGCGGGTGAAACCCACTCAGACATGGGGAGAACGTGCAAACTCAACACGGACAGTGACCCAGGGCTGGGATTCGAACCCAGGTCCTCAGCGCTGCAGTCCCAGTGCCATCCACTGCGCCACATGCCGCCCTCACAAGTGCATCCATGAAGGCACAAGTGCCTTGTTCGCCCAGGCAGGAAACTATATAAACTTTGACCTGGACCAAACCCAACAGGATGCCAAGGCAGCAGGATTCTCTGCCATCGCTGGGACGCCCCAGGTCCAGGGGGTAATTTATGGCATGCATGTCACCTAGCGTGCACCGGGGTATCAGGGAGCACTCATCATCAACAGGAAGGGGTTCCACTCCTGAACATTCAACTCGTGTGTGACCACCGCTCCCAGGAAGTGTGCACGATAGCTACATCCTGGGAAGTCGGAGATCCCTGACCTCCTCGAGGACCACCCCAGGATGGCCGGTTACTCTTATTAATAATAATAATAATCACTTATTGTCACAAGTAGGCTTCAATGAAGTTACTGTGAGAATCCCCTAGTCGCCACATTCCGGCGCCTGTTCGGGGAGGCTGGAACGGGAATTGACCGCGCTGCTGGTCTTGTTCTGCATTACAAGCCAGCTGTCTCGCCCACTGTGCTAAACCAGCCCCTCTTGAGGGATAAGGTATACCCACTTAGGACCACACTAATTTGAATTTATTTATTGTCACGTGTACCGAGGTACAGTGAAAAGTATTGTTCTGCTTACAGTCCTGGCAGATTGCTCCACACATGAATACATAGAACATTCTATAATAATAAATAGTTAGAAAACTATAATAACAGTTCTAAAAGATGTAGGAAGAGGATCTGTAGGGGAGTGCTCGCAGAGAGTCGCCACGCTCCGGCGCCAGCTTGGAACACATTTTTTTTTAAATTTAAAAGCCAGCTGCAGCCTGTTGTGTTTCTTTGTACCCGACATTTTACTGAGTTTGGGGTCCTATTTGCCCACCTCCGTATGGGCATGGTTCCAATAATTCTCTCCTTCTGATCCTAGATCCGATTTTGTGGTGTCACTGCACCTATTTGGGAAATTTCATATTCAATTAGCTACGGAGGGTGTCCTTCCAATCGGCACGGCTGGCTAATTCTTTCCTTACCTTAGGGTTTGCCACAGGTATTGGAAACTAATTGGGATAGGGATTCGGTTCGCACTAAATTCCCTCCCACCGAGAGTTCCCAATTCTCTCGATTACCCTCATTCTGAGTATACAGTTTGTAAACCTTACATTCCAGTCACCTAGTTTATGGCTCAATTTACCGGTCGAAATCTGTATTAGTCCTTCACTCACTTAGGACTGGCCATCACGTGGGTCATGACGCCAGTACTGGGGCTGGTGACCGATGTGGAGACCCAATACAACGAGGCCTATGCAGCCACCCCGGGCTGTCAATGACCAGTCCATCGGACTGCTTAAAATACTTTTCTGATGCCTCGGCTGCTCTGGTGGTGCACTGCAGTACACCCCGCAGAGGGACGCCGCTTTGTGGTGGGCTGCTGTGCCCTCCACAATCTGGCACAGCAGTGTTATGGCCATTGTAAAGATCAGCACAGAACATCTAGTTCTTTGACAAGTAAGGTGATTTATCAACAAGATGAACATGTACACCCCCCAGAGGCCGCCACCATGCGCATGCGCGGCCTCTGACCCGGGAGTGTGGGGGGGCCGTATCAGCGGCTGGAGTTACGAGCTCCACGACAGCTGCCTGCTAGCCCCCAGTAAAACGGGGAATCTGTGGCCTTTTGACGCCAGTTTTCCTGGCATAAAAGACCACAGTTTTCACGATGGCATGGGAAGTTAGTCCCCAAAATGGAGAATTCAGGCCATGATTCCCACAAATCGGCGTCAGTAGTGACGTAGACCCTAATTTAAAGTGCTGCCTGAATTGATTCCATATTCGCAGAGAGGCTATTGCCACCATGCTCAATCAAACCTAGCCAGAGAGAAAGGAAGAGGAGCAGTAACAAGTGCTCTCAAAGCCAAATCTATACAAAAACCTCCTCCATTCACCCCCATATCGACCCCGGATCCCCAAACCAACCCCACACCCTCAACATTGCCGCCCCATAATAATACATAAAATTAGGTAATGCCAACCTCCTGACTGCCTATCCCTCTGCAAGAAAGCTCTTTGAAGCCGGGAGGGGTTCTTACCCACCCAAACAAAAGTCGAAATTAACTTGTTGACCCTACTAAAGAAAGATTTAGGCAGCAAGACTGGGAGACATTGAAACACAAACAAGAACCTCAGAAGAATGTTCATCTTAACAGTCTGAACCCTTCCCTCCAAGAAAAACGGGAAGGTATCCCAGCTCTTCAAATTCGCCTTCACTCCTTCTACCAGACTGACCAGGTTCAACTTATGTAATGAGGCTCAGTCACGAGCCACCCCTATTCCTAGGTACCTAAAACCAAACCTGGCCAGCCTCTCCAGATCCGCTCCCTTCCCTGGAGAGGTCACTGGAAAACCTCATTCTTGCCCACGTTCAATCTATATCCTGAGAAGGAACCAAACTTCCTAAGCACGTCCATTATCTTCCCCACATTAGAGAGAGAGAGTCCGTGATATACAGCAATAAATCATCTGCATACAGGGAAACCCTATGCTCCCTACCTCCCCTCTCTAGCTCTTGCAACTGGCTGACAACCAAAGCAAACAGTAACAGGGAAAGTGGACATCCTTGCCTTGTACCCCAAACTCAATGCTTTGGTATGGATGCTCGCAGTGGGGGCCTAACCCACGAAATGAATTGAAGTCAAACGGGTTGCCAGCACCTTAGCCAACAGCTTTGGATCAACATTCAACAGAGATGGGCCGATATGACCCACGCTCCATGGGACCTTTATCCTTTTTCAAGATTAAGGAGATTGATGCCTGCAACACTGTAGTCGGTAACACCCCCCGGGGCAGAGAATCATTAAACATGTCCAACAGGTGTGGCCCCAACACAGTTGCGAACTATTTATATAATTCCACAGAGACTCTGTCTGGCCTGGTGCCTTCCCAGAATGCATTGAACGAATACAGCTCACAATTTTCTCCAGCCTGACCAGCGCCTCCAGCTCTTGTCCTCTTTCCCTTTCTACCACCAGGAAGACCAACCCATCCAGAAACTGTACCATAGTCCAGCCTTCTTTCCCCATCAGTGTCATGAGCTGACATGGAGAGTTTGAGGGATCATAGGGGGTGGGTGGGCTACTTAAGTTGGCATGAAGGGCATGAGCGGTCACAGAGTGTGTGGAATCATGAGATGTCATGGAGTTGGCAGAGGACAAAAGTTCACATTGAAGGGCCATGCGTAAGACCGTTTAACCTTACCATTCAAAGGGCTCCTGAATCCAGACAATGGTCCATGACACCTCTGAGTTGCCGTAAATCATGAGTCAAGGAAAAGCTGTCCAACTCGCTGAAAATGTAGGGGTGGATAGGGGTGGTAGGAGGTGCCGACTTGCACAATGGAGTCAGCCAGATCAGGGATGCAGGTGCTAACTCGCTATCCGCACTCGACTCCCACTCACAGTGTATTGTGGGTGAATGGGCATGGATGTGCCATAGCCTGGCATGGGGACATGAGAGGCCATGGGGCTGGGTCCGGGGCATCCCATGACAAGGGGAATGAGGGGCCATGGTGGGTGCATGAGATGCATACCTTGGCATGGGGGCATGAGAAGGACCATTTGAACTTAACTTTTAAAGGGTAGAATTTTGTTCACGACACTCTCAGATGCCATGAACCATGACTGACCCGACTCCATGAAAATTGTGGAGGACCAGGAGATGCCTCCTGAAATGGAGCCAGCCAGATCAGGAGTGAAGGCTTGTGACCCAAAGCAGCCTACCTCCTCAAAATGCCCTGATGAAAATTGGAAACATGGGAATGGGACTGGGAATCCCTGAATTGGATCTCAGCTGCCATTTCTAAGGAGCCATGGAATCTCCCAGACTCCATGAAAATCCAACTGTGGCAAATATTGAAATTTATTTCCCAGTATGGTTAGAACGGAAACTCCACCTCTCTGTGATGAGCAGGACTGAGACTAGAACATCTTACTCTTTGTTCAATAGTGTTATAGGGACTTTAAGATGCACTGAACCATTGGAGGATTTGTATTTTCAGCCATACTCAAATAAATTTAGGGAGCCGGCGGCATAGTGGTATTGTCACTGGACGAGTGAACCAGAAACCCAGAGTAATCTCTGGGGGACTGAGTTTGAATCCTACCACTGCAGATGGTGAAATTTGAATTCAATAAGACAAAATCTGGAATTAAAAGTCAAATGATGACCATGAAACCATTGTCGTAAAACCCATCCTTTAGGGATGGATATTTGTCATCCTTACCTGGTCTGGCCTAAATGTGACCAGACCCACAGCAATGTAGTTGACTCTTAACTGCTCAGTCAAGGGCAATTAGGTGTGGACAATAAATGCTGGCAACGCCCACGTCCCATGAATGACTAAAAAGAAGAAAATAAAAAATTAGAAATTTTAATCCAGGTTCAAAGCTCATCCTTTTCATGATATGCTTTCCCATGAGTTCTATCCAATTCATTCATCTCCTGAATGAAGGCCCCATTAGGTTTCACCTTGCTTTCCAAAGGTGCAATTTGAAATCTAGAGTATTTAGTTGTGGAAGAACTTTGTTCTTATGAATTGTAAATAAAGTAGCAAACGTGGCACTTATAATATTGTGAGGTGAGAAAATCTGATGGAAATAATAAATGTTATGGGCCAGGGTTTAGAGAACTCCAAAGTATGTCATGGAGATCACCTGACTCACAACTTTTACTAGATTGTGGTATGGGAAGCACACGGCCCACTCTACAGGTGTGGTACAGCAGAAATATAAAAGTTTTTTTTTTTTTTTAATTAAATATTTTAGTGAAAATTTTTGGTCAACCAACACAGTACATTGTGCATCCTTTACACAATATTATAACAACACAAATAACAATGACCTATTTTATAAACAAAAAATGAATAAATAATAAATAACAAAAATAAAAACTAGCCCTAATTGGCAACTGCCTTGTCACAAGTAACACTCTCCAAAAATATAATTTAACAGTCCAATATATAATTATCTGTAGCAACGACCTATACATACTATACAGTATATATTAACAACCCTGAGAGTCCTTCTGGTTCCTCCTCCGCCCCCCCCCCGATCCTGGGCTGCTGCTGCTGCCTTCTTTTTCCCATTCCGTCTATCTTTCTGCGAGGTATTCGACGAACGGTTGCCACCGCCTGGTGAACCCTTGAGCCGACCCCCTTAGGACGAACTTAATCCGCTCTAGCTTTATCAACCCCGCCATGTCATTTATCCAGGTCTCCACTCCCGGGGGCTTGGCTTCTTTCCACATTAGCAACATCCTGCGCTGGGCTACTAGGGACGCAAAGGCCAAAACATCGGCCTCTCTCGCCTCCTGCACTCCCGGCTCTTGTGCAACCCCAAATATAGCCAACCCTCAGCTTGGTTCGACCCGGACTCCTACTACTTTTGAAAGCACCTTTGTCACCCCCATCCAAAACCCCTGTAGTGCCGGGCATGACCAAAACATATGGGTATGATTCGCTGGGCTTCTCGAGCACCTCGCACACCTATCCTCCACCCCAAAAAATTTACTGAGCCGTGCTCCAGTCATATGTACCCTGTGTAATACCTTAAACTGAATCAGGCTTAGCCTGGCACACGAGGACGACGAGTTTACCCTGCTTAGGGCATCTGCCCACAGCCCCTCCTCGATCTCCTCCCCCAGCTCTTCTTCCCATTTCCCTTTTAGTTCATCTACCATAGTCTCCGCTTCGTCCCTCATTTCCCTATATATATCTGACACCTTACCATCCCCCACCCATGTCTTTGAGATCACTCTGTCCTGCACCTCTTGTGTCGGGAGCTGCGGGAATTCCCTCACCTGTTGCCTCGCAAAAGCCCTCAGTTGCATATACCTGAATGCATTCCCTTGGGGCAACCCATATTTCTCGGTCAGCGCTCCCAGACTCGCGAACTTCCCATCCACAAACAGATCTATCAGTTGCGTTATTCCTGCTCTTTGCCACATTCCATATCCCCCATCCATTCCCCCCGGGGCAAACCTATGGTTGTTTCTTATCGGGGACCCCCCCAAGGCTCCAGTCTTTCCCCTATGCCGTCTCCACTGTCCCCAAATCTTCAGTGTAGCCACCACCACCGGGCTTGTGGTGTAGTTCCTCGGTGAGAACGGCAATGGGGCTGTCACCATAGCCTGTAGGCTAGTCCCACTACAGGACGCCCTCTCTAATCTCTTCCACGCCGCTCCCTCCTCCTCTCCCATCCACTTACTCACCATTGAAATATTAGCGGCCCAATAATACTCACTTAGGCTCAGTAGTGCCAGCCCCCCCCTATCCCTGCTACGCTGTAAGAATCCCTTCCTCACTCTCGGGGTCTTCCCGGCCCACACAAAACCCATGATGCTCTTTTCAATCCTTTTAAAAAAAGCCTTCGTAATCACCACCGGGAGGCACTGAAACACAAAGAGGAATCTCGGGAGGACCACCATTTTAACCGCCTGCACCCTCCCTGCCTTTGACAGGGATACCATATCCCATCTCTTGAAATCCTCCTCCATCTGTTCCACCAACCGCGTTAAATTTAACCTATGCAATGTGCCCCAATTCTTAGCTATCTGGATCCCCAGGTAACGAAAGTCCCTTGTTACCTTCCTCAACGGTAGGTCCTCTATTTCTCTACTCTGCTCCCCTGGATGCACCACAAACAACTCACTTTTCCCCATGTTCAATTTATACCCTGAAAAATCCCCAAACTCCCCAAGTATCCGCATTATTTCTGGCATCCCCTCCGCCGGGTCCGCCACGTATAGTAGCAAATCGTCCGCATACAAAGATACCCGGTGCTCTTCTCCTCCCCTAAGTACTCCCCTCCACTTCTTGGAACCCCTCAACGCTATCGCCAGGGGCTCAATCGCCAGTGCAAACAATAATGGGGACAGAGGGCATCCCTGCCTTGTCCCTCTATGGAGCCGAAAATATGCAGATCCCCGTCCATTCGTGACCACGCTCGCCACTGGGGCCCTATACAACAGCTGCACCCATCTAACATACCCCTCTCCAAAACCAAATCTCCTCAACACCTCCCACAAGTAATCCCACTCCACTCTATCAAATGCTTTCTCGGCATCCATCGCCACTACTATCTCCGTTTCTCCCTCTGGTGGGGCCATCATCATTACCCCTAACAACCTCCGTATATTCGTGTTCAGCTGTCTCCCCTTCACAAACCCAGTTTGGTCCTCGTGGACCACCCCCGGGACACATTCCTCTATTCTCATTGCCATTACCTTGGCCAGGACCTTGGCATCTACATTTAGGAGGGAAATAGGTCTATAGGACCCGCATTGTAGCGGGTCCTTTTCCTTCTTTAAGAGAAGCGATATCGTTGCTTCAGACATAGTCGGGGGCAGTTGTCCCCTTTCCTTTGCCTCATTAAAGGTCCTCGTCAGTACCGGGGCGAGCAAGTCCACATATTTTCTATAGAATTCGACTGGGAATCCATCCGGTCCCGGGGCCTTTCCCGCCTGCATGCTCCTAATTCCTTTCACCACTTCTTCTACCTTGATCTGTGCTCCCAGTCCCACCCTTTCCTGCTCTTCCACCTTGGGAAATTCCAGCCGATCCAAGAAGCCCATCATTCTCTCCCTCCCATCCGGGGGTTGAGCTTCATATAATTTTTTATAAAATGTCTTGAACACTCCATTCACTCTCTCCGCTCCCCGCTCCATCTCTCCTTCCTCATCCCTCACTCCCCCTATTTCCCTCGCTGCTCCCCTTTTCCTCAATTGGTGTGCCAGCAACCTGCTCGCCTTCTCCCCATATTCGTACTGTACACCCTGTGCCTTCCTCCATTGTGCCTCTGCAGTGCCTGTAGTCAGCAAGTCAAATTCTACATGTAGCCTTTGCCTTTCCCTGTACAGTCCCTCCTCCGGTGCTTCCGCATATTGTCTGTCCACCCTCAAAAGTTCTTGCAGCAACCGCTCCCGTTCCTTACTCTCCTGCTTCCCTTTATGTGCCCTTATTGATATCAGCTCCCCTCTAACCACCGCCTTCAACGCCTCCCAGACCACTCCCACCT
Source organism: Scyliorhinus torazame (assembly GCF_047496885.1). NCBI lineage: Eukaryota > Metazoa > Chordata > Chondrichthyes > Carcharhiniformes > Scyliorhinidae > Scyliorhinus > Scyliorhinus torazame. The sequence goes on along the minus strand of NC_092716.1, from coordinate 172,709,652 downwards.
GGACCTCCCCATTATCATTGAGTTCCAAGTACTTTTCAATGCACCCCCTCACCCTTAGACACACCCCCTCATCTGCCATTAGTCCCATGTCCATTCTCCAGGGTGGGCGCCCTCCTGTTTCCTCCCCTATCTCCAAGTCCACCCAGTGTGGAGCGTGATCCGAAATGGCTATAGCCGTATACTCCGTTCCCCTCACCTTCGGGATCAATGCCCTACCCAGCACAGAAAAGTCTATTCGGACATAGGAGAAAAACGAGAACTCCTTACTCCTAGGTCTGCTAAATCTCCACGGGTCTACACCTCCCACCTGCTCCATAAAATCTTTAAGTACCTTGGCTGCTGCCGGCCTCCTTCCAGTCCTGGACTTCGACCTATCCAGCCCTGGTTCCAACACCGTATTAAAATCTCCCCCCATTATCAGCTTTCCCATCTCTAGGTCCGGAATGCGTCCTAGCATCCGCCTCATAAAATTGGCATCATCCCAGTTCGGGGCATATACGTTTACCAAAACCACCGTCTCCCCCTGTAGTTTGCCACTCACCATCACGTATCTGCCCCCGTTATCCGCCACTATAGTCTTTGCCTCGAACATTACCCGCTTCCCCACTAATATAGCCACCCCCCTGTTTTTCGCATCTAGCCCCGAATGGAACACCTGCCCCACCCATCCTTTGCGTAGCCTAACCTGGTCTATCAGTTTCAGGTGCGTTTCCTGTAACATAACCACATCTGCCTTAAGTTTCTTAAGGTGTGCGAGTACCCGTGCCCTCTTTATCGGCCCATTCAGCCCTCTCACGTTCCACGTGATCAGCCGAGTTGGGGGGCTTCCTACCCCCCCCCTTGTCGATTAGCCATCACCTTTTTCCAGCTCCTCACCCGGTTCCCACGCAGCTGTATCTCCCCCAGGCGGTGCCCCCCGCCCATCCTCTCCCATACCAGCTCCCCCCTCTCCCCAGCAGCAGCAACCCAGTAATTCCCCCCTCCCACCCTCCCCGCCAGATTCCCCGCTAGCGTAATTACTCCCCCCATGTTGCTCCCAGAAGTCAGCAAACTCTGGCTGACCTCGGCTTCCCCCCGTGACCTCGGCTCGCACCGTGCGACGCCCCCTCCTTCCTGCTTCTCTATTCCCGCCATGATTATCATAGCGCGGGAACCAAGCCCGCGCTTCTCCCTTGGCCCCGCCCCCAATGGCCAACGCCCCATCTCCTCCACCTCCCCTCATCACCACCTGTGGGAGAGAGAAAAGTTACCGCATCGCAGGATTAGTACATAAAACCCCTCTTTGCCCCCCACATTCTCCCCACCACTTTGTTCGAACGTTCTTTTTAATAACCCGCTCATTCCAGTTTTTCTTCCACAATAAAAGTCCACGCTTCATCCGCCGTCTCAAAGTAGTGGTGCCTCTCTCGATATGTGACCCACAGTCTTGCCGGTTGCAGCATTCCAAATTTTATCTTCTTTTTATGAAGCACCGCCTTGGCCCGATTAAAGCTCGCCCTCCTTCTCGCCACCTCCGCACTCCAGTCTTGATAAACGCGGATCACCGCGTTCTCCCATTTACTACTCCGAGTTTTCTTCGCCCATCTAAGGACCATTTCTCTATCCTTAAAATGGAGGAATCTCACCACTATGGCTCTGGGAATTTCTCCTGCTCTCGGTCCTCGCGCCATCACTCGGTATGCTCCCTCCACCTCCAACGGACCTGCCGGGGCCTCCGCTCCCATTAACGAGTGCAGCATCGTGCTCACATATGCCCCGACGTCCGCTCCCTCCACACCTTCAGGAAGACCAAGAATCCTCAGGTTGTTCCTCCTTGCGTTGTTTTCCAGTGCCTCCAACCTTTCCACACATCGTTTCTGATGTGCCTCCTGCGTCTCCGTCTTCACCACCAGGCCCTGTATATCATCCTCATTCTCGGCTGCCTTTGCCTTCACGACCCGAAGCTCCCGCTCCTGGGTCTTTTGTTCCTCCTTTAGCCCTTCGATCGCCTGTAGTATCGGGGCCAACAGCTCTTTCTTCATTTCCTTTTTGATCTCTTCCACACAGCATTTCAAGAACTCTTGTTGTTCAGGGCCCCATGTTAAACTGCACCTTCCGACGCCATCTTGGTTTTTGCTTGCCTTCCTTGCCGCTGTTCTAAAGGATCCACTGCAATCTGGCCACTTCCCTCTCCTTTTTCCATCCGTATCCAGGGGGGATTCCCTTCTGGTTTATCGCACAGTGTTTTTAGCCGTCAAAATTGCCGTTGGGGCTCCTATCAAGAGCCCAAAAGTCCGTTTCACAGGGAGCTGCCGAAATGTGCGACTCAGCTGGTCATCGCCGCACCCGGAAGTCCCTAAAAGTATTTTTTAAAGCAAAATAATGTTTATTCTATGAACCCAGTTAACCTTTTAAAAACATACAGTGAACATCTTAGCAAACATCAATTCAAATACAACCCCCAAACAATACAACACTCTAAATAATCCTTAAACTTTCCTTTTAACTCGCTATAAGAAGGATGTGGAAGCATTGGAAAGGGTGCAAAGGAAATTTACCAGGATGCTGCCTGGTTTGCAGGATAGGTCTTATGAGGAAAGGTTGAGGGAGCTAGGGCTTTTCTCTTTGGAGTGGAGGAGGATGAGAGGCGACTTATTAGAGGTTTATAAGATGATGAGGGGGATAGATAGAGTGGATGTTCAGAGAATATTTTCTTGGGTGGATGTAGCTGTTACAAGAGGGCATAACTATAAGGTTCAGGGTGGGAGATATAGGAGGGATGTCCGAGGTAGGTTCTTCACTCAGAGAGTGGTTAGGCTGTGGAATGGACTGCCTGCTGTGGTATGGAGTCGGACACTTTAGGAACTTTCAAGCGGAGCACACCAGAATGACAAGGAGTGGGATAGCTTGATCTTGGTTTCGGACAAGGCTCGGCACAACATCGAGGGCCGAAGAGCCTGTTCTGTGCTGTACTGTTCTACGTCCTATATAAGACCAAAATCCTTTTTACAGAATGTTTGGAAGAGCATCAAAACCAGATCCAGCTCAAAGAAGGATTTTCAGGACTGACAAAGAAGGAAGAACTTATTAGCTGTGCATTGTTATCTGTGATGACATTACATACAAGTTGATTTTTGATGGAATGCTGCCGTTACCACACGGTTAAAATTAGGTTTAAATTCTCTACTGAGAGCAGTTATCACTCTGAATTCACCAAATGATCTAGAGATAGTCTTTAGATGGCAGAGGGATCAAAATTACACCTTCTTTGGCTGGCTGCAGCTCCAACACTAAAACGAAATTAAAAAACACGGACACGCCCAAGCTTTTAGCGAAACTAAAAAGCAGAGCCAGATCTCAGCCCCACCCACACTCTGACATCACTGCAGCCACTTGAGCAAACAACATTTCTTAAAGTGACATTCCCATGACATAAAGGACTCAGATTGTTAGGAACTGAAATAGAGGCAGTATACTACTTAACTGGAGAGAAATTGCAGAGCTCAGTGGTACAGAGGGATCTGGGTATCCTGGTACATGAATCACAGGAAGTTAGTAAGCAGGTACAGCGAGAGATTAGGAAGGTGATTGGAAGTTTAGCATTTATTGCAAGAGGAATGGAATATAAAAGTAGAGAAGTTTTGTTGCAGCTGTACAGGACCTTGGTGAGACCACATCTGGGATACTGTGCATAGTTTTGGTCTCCTTATTTGAAAAAATAGTAGAAGGAGTTCAGAAAAGGTTCAGTCAAATCATTCTTGGGATGAGGGGCTTATCCTATGAAGAAAGGTTGAACAGGCTGGACCTATAACCAATGGAGTTTAGAAGAATGAGAGGTGATCTTATTGAAACATACAAGATCCTAAGGCGACTGGATAGGGTGGAAAGCGGGAGGATATTCCCTCTTGTGGGAGAGACTAGAATTAGGGGACACAGTTTAAAAATAAGAGGCCTCCCTTTTAAGGCGAAGATGGAGAGAATTTCTTCTCTCTCAGGGTATTGTTAATCTGTGGAATTCACTTTCCCAGAAAGCATTGGATGCTACGTCATGGAATTTATTCAAGGCTGAGTTAGGTAGATTTTTGATAGACAAGGAAGTCAAACGTTATGGGGGGTCAGACAAGAAAGTGGGGTTGCGACCACAGCAAAATCAACCGTGGTCTTAGTAAATGGGGGAACAGACTTGAAGGGCTGAATGACCGACAATTTCCTATGGCAGCTGGGATTCAATTCAGGGATTCCCAACCCCATAGGCTGAAACAGATCAGACATCTCGTCTTTTCTGCATCCAATGCATTGTGTGTTCTTGATTATACAGCTTGCCAAAGTTCTTTCTTTTATTGAGCGAGCATTCCTTTACGCTTAGAGATATGCTGTCTGCCCTATTTCTCTCCCTGTGCCATGCATAATCCCCTGCTAATTTTTAATTTTCGGCTTCTTTAATTAACCACTTTACTTTTCTCCTCTGCCATTGTGTTAACTGCTGGGCTCTTCTTGACATTTTCCTACAGTGCACAGCATGTGGAGAATACCAGCAGAGATCCAAGCTCTTCTACACACACTAAGTTGAGGCTATTGTACTAATGGCACAGCTTACTTAAACTGCCAGGAAGCTGATCTCAGGCTAGTTGGCAAGTGAAATTCTCTTGATTGATTTTAATCCCAGGTACCCATCTTTTCACCACAAGACTTAATTCCATCTATCAGCATTTTGCAGCAAGAGACACTGGGAAGGCAACAGGAATGGAAAATCAGACTGACCTTCCTCCCCCTAATCCGGAAATGCCGAGATCAATTGCAGCAGCCTGACAGAACTTTGTATTTCATTAATGCAGCAATAAAACTAGGCACCTTCTAATCCACATGGGTTTGCTTACCTCTCTCCCCTTTCTTTACTCACTGGGACAGCTACTTCATAAGTCACATAAATGCGAAAAACAGAACAAAACCAACACTGTGTTCCTATAAACAAACTCGCAGAATGGCTGAACATGGCAGCTACACATTCACCACACAGGGCCAGACAGCACATTGGCGAAACAACATTTTCTACCCAATCTCAGAGTCTGAGTCAACAACAGGCAGCTAAAAGTAATTCAATCCAAAAATCAAATTGTCATAAGTGGAATGTTTGGAATAACATCAAAACCAGATCCAGCTCAAAGAAGGATTTTCAGGACTGACGAAGAAGGAAGAACATAATATCTGTGCATTGTTATCTGTGATGACATTACATGCAAGTTGATTTTTGATGTAATGCTGCCGTTATCACACTATTTGTATAATGTAACAGATACAAAGAGCCATAACAGGGACACAACAGCAAGCTCATCTCCTCAATTTCTCAAAACACATTGCACATGCTTACATTACACAAAATCACACCGCTATAGTGTTTTAACCCTACAGGAGGCTCAGGGATCTGCAACACCAGGTGGCAGAGATGCCACTAGTCGGTAAGCTTGAGGCGTTCAACGCTGAGACAGGGGACTGGATCCAGTACATAGAACAAATGAACTACGTTTTTTCACAACGTAGTCGGGAACGACAGACAGACGGTGAATCTCCTTGTGGTCTGCGGTGCGGAGATGTGCAGCATTATCAAAAGTTTAACATTTCCCGACTCATCCGACAACCACCAGTTCGCGGACCATGTTTCGCTGGTTGGCGACCATTTCGACCCGAAACCGCCACTAATTATTCACCATTTTCATTTCCACATGGTTTCTCAATGGCAGGATGGGCCTAAAACGGAATTCCTGGGCCGGTTGCACAAACTTGCCGAGTCCCGTGAATTCGGGCCAACGTTATCAGAGGCATTCACCAGTTGGTTTGCGGAATCAGAGGCGGGACGGCCCACGAGCATTTATTGGGTGAAACTGATATGGACCTGAAAAAAGCATTCTATTGTCCCGGGAGGGTGCAGAACCCGGTGTCCAGGAGCTCCGAGGGGTGGCCATCCTGAACTTCGGATACCCGGCAGGGCGTGGATCGCCCCTCTCCCTGGCGGAAATTTCGGATCCTGCCATTGAGGCGCACTTCAGAAGACCAGGACAAACAGCACAATTCCCCGCCAACAGATGCCACTGGAGATACCTGACAAGTGGAATGAGTGTGCCGGCTTCAGAGGGAGGCGACGGGACAAATGGCAGCAGGAAACCTCGCCCACCCATCACTGCTGTACTGATGTCCGGCCCACCATTTCGTCGACGACGAGCCGGAGGAGGCCCACCGCCTTTTCTACACTTCGGCACGATGTGTGGTCCTTATCCAAGTCACAGTTCGGATTGCCGGTTTCCCGATTAAAATGGAACCTATTATCGGAGCCGCGGTCTCTGTGATCAGCTGCCAGACATACAACAAAATTTGCTCTGGGAGGTATACAGGGGAACTGTTGGATATCGCAGGCACCTCAAACGTTTCCGTGGAATATGGGTCCCAGTCGGCGAATCTACCACTGATGATGGTGAAAGGTTCCGGGCCGAATTTGCTGGTTGGGCGCAACTGGCTAAAATGCTTCTGTTTGGACATTCAATGAGTATGCCGAATGTGCCCCAATGGACCAGGCGCGGAGTTCCAGGTGGGCCTCGGTCTCATCTAGGGGGCCTCCTCCAGGACATTAGTGGAGCCGGAAACCTAAAAGACTAAAAGAAAGAACTTTGGCAAGCGGGTGTTGGATAATCAGCCTTTGGCAAAGAGGGCAAAGGGTTTCTCCCCTTCCGTCGACATGGACGATGTATCGGACTTGGGGGGGCGGGGGGGGGGGGTGTTATAACTCGACAGGAGGCCCAGGGATTTGCAACATCAAAGTCCCTCTGACTTCATCGCAATAATATCTACCCAGATGAGGGGGTGGGGCTAACCCCACTGTTCCTGGGACTACTGGGATATAAATACCCAGGCCCAGGTATAGGCTGGGTGCAGCAGACCCTTTGGGGATTAGGAGGACTGTATAGTAACTTGAATAAAAGCACATTTTTCTACAGACATCGTTTCCGCCTGGTCGCTTGCCTGAGACTTTACACATTTGTAATCCAAATTTTCTGCACTGTGAGCTCCCACTTAGTTAACCCTCGAGCAAACGATTCAGGCACCTGAACATCCTCAATCAGGTATGATACTTTTAATACAAACTAGTTCTGCTAGTTTTTAAGAAGAGCCAAAACATTAACTCTGCTGTCTCTCCTTACAGATGTTGCCAGATCTGCTGGGTTTTTCCAGCATCTTCTGTTCTTAGTTCTACTACTTAATATGTAAATTGCAAACCCCGAATGTCCAATTGCAGGGGTTGGTTCAAACAGGAGGCAATGGAGTACAAACCTTGGGCGTGATTCTCCGACCCCGCACCGAGTTGGAGAATCGCCGGGGGCCGGCAAGAATCCCGCCCCCGCCGTGTCGCAAATTCTCCGCCACCGGATATTCGGCGGGGGCGGGAATCGTGCCGCGCTGGTCGGCGGGAATCCCCCAGCGATTCTCCGGTCCACGATGGGCTGAAGTCCCGCCGCTGTCAACCCACGCCAGCCGGAGTGGATTGAACCACTTTTGGGACGGCGGAACATGGTGGCGCGGGCGGGCTCCGGGGTCCTGGGGGGGGGCGCGGGGCGATCTGGCCCCGGGGGGTGCCCCCACAGTGGCCTGGCCCGCGATCGGGGCCCACTGATCCGCAGGCGGGCCTGTGCCGTGGGGGCACTCTTTTCCTTCCGTCTTTACCATGGTCTCCACCATGGCGGAGGCGGAAGAGACCCCCTCCACTGCGCATGCGCGGGGATGCCATGAGCGGCCGCTGATGCTCCCGTGCATGCACCGCACGGCAAAGTAATTTCCGCACCAGCTGGCGGGGTGCCAAAGGCCTTTCCCGCCAGCTGGCGGGGCGGAAATCAGTCCAGCGCGGGCCTAGCCCCTCAAGGTGAGGGTTCGGCCCCTCAAGCTGCGGAGAATTCCGCACCTCTGGGGCGGCGCGATGCCGGACTGATTTGCGCCGTTTTTGGCGCCGGTCGGCGGACATCGCGCCGATTACGGAGAATCCCGCCCCTGGTCTGGAAAGAACAAGAATGTAAACTAGCCTCAGATAAACAGGGAACCCTTTTAAGTAATACGACTTCGGTTTTGTAAGATCAGCCTCACCTCTCTCCATTTCACCCAGTAGAACTGGAAAACTGTGAGCTTCTGTTTTTAAAATAGGGTTAACAAAGAAAATAAAAGCTAAACACGCATACTTAGAACATGTTTATCTATTCACTCATCTACCAGACTCAGGCAAAAGAAACACCATTTTCTTCACCTTTCAGATTTAAGTGAAAGAGTCATGACCTGGTTCTCAACACCTGGAAAATAATTGATTGCATTAATTATGATCATCCAAAGCTTTCAAAATCTAAAAGCTGAACCTTCACCATCGTAATGCAATCAATGTTTAACAGCTAAACTAATGGACCAATCACATTCTAGGATCCATCCTCTTCATTGGTAATAATTGAGATCAGTGATAAGTTTATGGGTCTGGAAGTTTTCCATTAAATGTGTGGAATTAGGGCAGAACGGTGGCGCAGTGGTTTGCACTGCTGCCTCACAGCGCCGAGGTCCCAGGATTGATCCCGGCTCTGGGTCATTGACCGTGTGGAGTTTGCACATTCTCCCCATGTCTGCGTGGGTCTCACCCCCACAACCCAAAGAGGTGCAGGATAGTGTGGTGATATGCATCACTGTAGACACACAATGGGTTCATGTAAATACACTGGGACTGAGTAAACACTAGAGGGAGCACCAGAGACATCATGACACACAGACATTCAACCAATAGGTCAGTAAGACAGGACACGACCAATGGGCAGTCAAGAGACACCCAGAGGTGACACTACCCCAAGGGGGCTACCCATATAAAAGGACAGGGCACAAATGCTCTTTCTCTTTCCATAGGCGACACTCAGAGAGACACAGGGCAGATCAGAGCATTACACCCACCGCATGGATTCGAGCAGACTGGTTAGTTAAATTTAGTTACTAGAGCAAGATTAGCAGGAGTGTCGAACTCAAGTAGGAGAATTGTTAACTGTTCAATAAATGTGTTAAACCTATCTCGAAATTTGAACCTCCCTTTGTCAGAGTATAAACCAAGGAAGCAGAGTATACATGAAGAAGCATAACACAACAGGTAGGTGGATTGGCACTGCTAAATTGCCCCTTAATTGGAAAAAATGAATTGGGTACACTAAATTTTTAAAAAACGTGTGGAATTATATGAGCGTCAGTTTCATTCATATGTTTTGATCTCCAAACAGACTGATGACTTTTAAAAAGAGATATTAATTTCCAATTGCCTGTGCAAAAGATTTCATATTTTAAGAATTTTACTGTAACAAACCAACATTGTCCAAAAATTACTGAATAGGCAACGAATATACTCAACTACATGAACTGTATCTTACCTTTAACTTCTTAACGTAATTGAAAACCCCACACCACATTTATACGTAATACCTCACTAAACCGGAGTCCAGGGGATGAGAGGCCGATGTTTTGATCTCCCTGATAGCCCGGAGACAGATTTTGCTGGAGTGGCGGACTGGGAGCCGCCGAAAGTGGGAGTGTGGGTGAATGATCTGGCAGAATTCCGGAGGCTGGAGAAGGTTAAGTTTGCTTTGCGATGGTCGGCAGAGGGGTTCACCTGGAGGTGGAAGCCATTCATTGATTTATTTAAGCAGGATCGAGGGGTCAGCAAGGGGGAGGTGTGGGATGGATAAAGGGGGTAAAATGGAAAAGGCGGGTGTGGGGGTGGGGGGGGTTTGCCATCAGGGGGGCAGGTGGAGTGCGGTTGTTTCTTGAGTTGTTTTGTTGTTCATCTGATTTTTTGTGTGTATATGTGAAAACGTTTTTACAATATTTTCTAAAAAAACCTCACTAACCATTGTGAACCCAGATGATAAACTTAAATTGGCTGCTACTTTAATCCTTAGCACAATCAGGATTGTTCAGCAAGTTCTGTCCAGTTGTGTTCTGAGTTTCGTGTTCTGGGTTTGTAAGCATGGGCTGGGTATGTATGGTCAGTACTCTGCCTATGGCAAACGCTGAAAGGACATACTGTTTGATACAATCCGCCAGTCATTGGAACGTATGGCCTATGTACCTGGCATCGTACCAGCACTGAAATTCATATGCCACATTACTAATTTGTGTGGTAGGATTATCAATCGTTTGCGAGAGATACATATATTCATACGCAGCGATCTATCCTCTGGATAGATCAGGTGGAACATGTCTATGCATTGTGTCTTTTTTGAATTAAATTGGTGGACAATAGTTTTCTGGTGTATTCTCCATGGCAACACCACAACCAGAGTCAACTTGCTAACCAACCAGCATCCTTTTCTCATGCAGTACCGCGGCAGCACGGTTGCACAGTGGTTAGCACAGTTGCTTCACAGCTCCCGGGTCCCAGGTTCAATTTCAGGCTTGGGTCACTGTCTGTGCGGAGTCTGCACGTTCTCCCCGTGTCTGCGTGCGTTTCCTCTGGGTGCTCCGGTTTTCTCCCACAGCCCAAAGATGTGCAGGTTAGGTGGATTGGCCAAGCTAAATTGCCCTAGTGTACAAAAAGGTTAATTGGGGTTACTGGGTTAAGGGGATGGGGTGAGGAGGTGTGGGCTTGAGTGGGGTGCTCTTTCCAAGGGCCGGTGCAGACTCGATGGGCCGAATGGCCTCCTTCTGCACTGTAAATTCTATGATATAAATCTTTGCTCCTTTTGAAATTTTGCATTCTTGTGTCCATCCTGACGAGTAGTGAAGATTAAAAGCTTCAGAAGAATGTCTCTTTTTTCTTAAATAAACAAACTGAATCAACACTGACCAAACATTACTTGTTAGGGAACGAATGCACTCAACCACAGCAAGGTATTCTTTATTAATTCCTGAAAATGACTGAAAACTACATGTCACACTTATATATTGCAGCACGAAATGCAACCTGGTAGATTCAAATCCAAATCTCCCAGAGATTTCAGAAGGCTCCCTTTTCCTTGCCATAGCAGGGTGAGATTTCCAGTGATCTTTTTTTTTAGCAAATTCCCTTTCACTCAATCTTCTGAATATAATCAAATGGACTTCTACCTACAAGGTCCATCTTGGTGACACCATGGTCCTTAATTTTCCAGAGGGTCTGTATGTTCTATTTTCATCTTTCTGAACAGAAAACGGACTTTTACAAGAATCCTGCTCTCACAACTGTAGGTGGTAACTTCCCTGCTTTGAACATACATGTCTCTCTTGGTTCCTCACCAAGGTCTCGGAGTCTCTAAGACTGGCAGCAGTGAGGCCAGCTATCCTTTCCTTTGTGTCCACGTGTTAAAGCTTGAACGTTTCTCAATAGATTTTGACCTGGGCCTCTGTCCCCATGGCAACCAGTTCACATGGACTTGTCTCTGGGCAGAACTAGTAGAAATTCACACCCTCTCCACTACTCTATTTTACCTTGAATTAAAGGAGACTGTTTTAACATAAACATATTATAAAGCCTCGCGTTTGTAACACAAGAACTCCCCTACTAGTCCAGTATGTAAAGGTAGACCACAGCCGTGAACAATTTTGGTCTCTAACAACGGAAAGATATCCTTGTTTTAGATCGAATCTAATGAAGGCTCACTGGACTAATTCCTGTGTTGAGGGGATTGTTCTATGAGGAGAGATTTAAAAAAGGCCACATAACTGGTTGGCAATTAAGTGTCAGTCACCTTAAGCTACTTTGATCTAAAAGCAGGTGGGGGGGGGGGGGTGGGGAGTCAACTCAGGCCAATTTAAACAGAGCAACTTTAACTCACTCCTAGTGAGTTCTCCCAGTGAGCCAGAGCAAACACAGCCAGAGTGAGGCACAGCGAAGAGTGAGTTTGGGAATTTGAAGCTAGGTGGAAATTCAAAGCTGGGTTGGAAGGAGGTGCTTTTTATCCTTGGTAAGTGACTGGTAAGTAGCTTTTCTTTTCATTTGCCTATTTATTTATTTATTTATTTTTCTTTTGTTTTTTGGAATTGAAGTTGCATAAGTCAACATAAGGTTTAAGACATGGCAGGAGATCCCAGACCCGTGACATGCTCCTCGTGTGCGATGTGGGAGCTCAGGGACACGTCCACTGTCCCTGGCTCCTTCACGTGCAAGACGTGTGTCCAGTTGCAGCTCCTGTTAGACCACTTGACCGCTCCGGAGCTGCAAATGGACTCACTTTGGAGCATCCGCGATGCTGAGGATGTCGTGGATAGCACGTTTAGCGAGTTGGTCACACCGCAGGTGAAAGTTATTGAGGGAGATAGAAAATTGGTGACCAAAAGATAGAGCAAGAGTAGGAAGGCAGTGCAGGTGCCCCCTGCGGTCATCTCCCTGAAAAACAGATATATCGCTTTGGATACTGTTGAGGGAGATGGCTCACCAGGGGAAAGCAGCAGCAGCCAGGTTCATGGCACCATGGCTGGCTCTGCTGCACAGGAGGGCAGGAAGAAGAATGGCAGGGCTATAGTGATAGGGGACTCAGTCATAAGGGAAATAGACAGGCGGTTGTGCAGACGCAATCGAGACTCCAGGATGGTATGTTGCCTCCCTGGTGCAAGGGTCAAGGATGTCTCGGAGCGGCTGCAGGACTTTCGGGGGGGGGGGGGGGGGGAGTGGGGGGGGGGGGGGGGGAGGGGGGAAGGGTGAACAGCCAGCTGTCGTGATGCACATAGGCACCAACGATATAGGTAAAAAATGGGATGAGGTCCTACAAGCTGAATTCAGGGAGTTAGGAGTTAAACTAAAAAGTAGGACCTCAAAGGTAATAATCTCATGATTGCTACCAGTGCCACGAGCTAGTCAGAGTAGGAATGTCAGGATAGATAGGATGAATGCGTGGCTCGAGAGATGGTGCAAGAGGGAGGGATTCAAATTCCTGGGGCATTGTAACCGGTTCTGGGGGAGGTGGGACCAGTACAAACTGGACAATCTGCACCTGGGCAGGACTGGAACAGATGTCCTAGGTGGGGTGTTTGCTGGAGCTGCTAGGGAGGGTTTAAACTAATGTGGCAGATGGATGGGATCCAATGTAGGAAGTCGGGGGGTAGTAAAACGGGGCCAGAAACAAAAAGCAGTAAGGGGGAAAGTGTAAGGTAGAGAAGCCATAGTCAAAAATCAAAAAGGGCCAGTACAGGGTACAGTGACTGAGGAGAGTGTGAAAAGGGAGGTGGCCAATGCAGGATTGAGGGTGTTGTACCTAAATGCACGTAGTATACGGAACAAGGTAAATGAGCTTGTTGCGCACATTGAAATTGGCCGGTACGATGTTGTGGGCATCACAGAGACATGGCTGCAAGGGGATCAGGGCTGGGATCTAAGTATCCAAGGATATGTGTCCTATCAAAAGGACAGGCAAATGGGCAAAGGGGGCGGGGTTGCATTGTTAGTAAGGAATGAAGTTAAATCGATAGCAAGGAGCGATATAGGATCAGGAGGCATAGAATCTCTGTGGGTAGAGTTGAGGAATCGCAAAGGTAAAAAGATCCTGATGGGAGTTATGTACAGGCCCCCTAGCAGTAGTCAGGATGTGGGGCAGAAAATATATCAGGAGATAGAAAAGGTGTGTAAAGAAGGCAAGATTACAATAATCATGGGGGACTTCAATATGCAAGTGGACTGGGAAAACCAGGTTGGTAGTGGATCCCCAAAAATGGAATTTGTGGAATGTCTATGAGATGGGTTTTTTGGAGCAGCTTGTGACAGAGCCAACTAGGAAACAGGCAATTCTGGATTTGGTGATGTGTAATGAGGCAGACTTGATTAGGGAACTTAAGGTGAAGGAACCCTTAGGGAGCAGTGACCACAATATGATAGAATTTACCCTGCAGTTTGAGAGGGAGAAGCTGCAACCAGTTGTAACAGTATTACAATTAAATAAGGGTAACTACAAAGACATGAGGGAAGAGCTGGCCAGAGTTGATTGGAGAAGGAGCCTAGCAGGGAGCCAGTGGAACAGCAATGGCAGGAGTTTTTGGGGGTTATTAGGGAGGCACAACAGAAATTCATCCCAAAGAGGAGGAAACATGCTAAGGGGAGGACAAGGCATCCATGGCTGACGAGGGATGTCAAGGACAGCATAAAGGCTAAAGAAAAAACATACAAAGTGGCGAGCATTAGTGGGAAACCAGAGGATTGGGAAGCCTTTAAAAGCAAGCAGAGGACAACTAAAAAAGCAATAAGGGTGGAGAAGATGAAGTACGAGTGCAAGCTAGCTAGTAATATAAAGGAAGATAGAAAGAGATTTTTTCAATATATAAAAGGTAAGAAAGAGACTAAAATAGATATTGGACCACTAGAAAATGTGGCTGGAGAAGTAATAATAGGAAACAAAGAAATGGCAGACGAACTGAATAGTTACTTTGCATCAGTCTTCATGGTGGAAGACACCAGTGGGATGCCAGAGCTCCAGGAGAACCAGGGGGCAGAGGTGAGTGCAGTGACCATTACTAAGGAGAAGGTTCTGGGGAAACTGAAAGGTCTGAAGATGGATAAGTCACCTGGACCGGATGGACTTCACCCCAGGTCCTAAAAGAGATAGCTGAAGAAATTGTGGAGGCATTAGTGATGATCTTTCAGGAATCACTGGAGGCAGGAAGGGTCCCAGAGGACTGGAAGGTGGTGAATGTAACCTCACTATTTAAGAAGGGAGGGAGGCAGAAGACGGGAAATTATAGGCCGATTAGCCTGACTTCGGTCTTTGGTAAGATTTTAGAATCTGTTATTAAAGATGAAATCGCGAAGCACCTGGAAGTGCTTGGTAAAATAGGACTGAGTCAGCACAGCTTTGCCAAAGGGAGGTCGTGTCTGACAAATCTGTTAGAGTTCTTTGAGGAGGTAACAAGCAAGTTAGACAAATGAGAACCAGTGGACGTGATTTATTTAGATTTCCAGAAGGCCTTTGACAAGGTGCCGCATAGGAGACTGTTAAATAAGTTAAGAGCTCATGGTGTTCAGGGTAAGATCCTGGCATGGATAGAGGATTGGCTGACTGGCAGAAGGCAAAGAGTGGGGATAAAGGAGTCTTTTTCAGGATGGCAGCCGGTGACTAGTGGTGTGCCTCAGGGGTCTGTGCTGGGACCACATCTTTTTACAATATACATTAATGATCTGGAAGAAGATACTGAAGGCACTGTTGCTAAGTTTGCAGGTGATACAAAGATCTGTAGAGGGATAGGTAGTATTGTTGCCCGTTTTAATCCCAACAGCGTTGCCAATACTGTTTGCTGATATTAATGATGTTGTTGGTGAACCACAAGCCTTCCCTTATATCGATCAAATGACCACACAACCAGTTAGTTAGTTCAAAAGATGGTTTATTTACATACACAAGAGTTACCTCGACATGCAAACACAATATCTACTACGAGTTAAACTACACCTATCAGCTACAATAACCTATACTTAACTTCAGGGCGACCGGCACTGTGCAAATGGATAAGGCCCTTATCTGGATTTCACTTGGCTGGTTCGAAGAAAGTGGCTCTGTCTCTGCTTCGCTCTTCCGTCAGGTAGCGATCGTTGGTCTTGAACTTGGCTGGCTGTTCCTGCTGCAATTGGATTGGCACAGGCCGGATTCAAAAGAGACAGAACACATGGCTGTGCTCTCTTTTATCCGTCTGGGATTTCGCACTCTTTGGGGCGGTCCTTAATCTTGGACCCAATAGTTCGACAGGGCTCTGATCACTGTCTTCAATTTTGGCCAATAAAGGGGTGGGTGCCTTGGTAGCTGGGCGGGTCCTTAGCAGTCATTGATCTTGGCAGTTGGGCTCTCTGAGTAAAGGGAGTGGCGCCGATCAGTCTGTGGCTGTACCGGTTTCTTGATTGGAGTTCTATTGTCCTGGGAAAATGGGCCATTAAAATGCAAACGAGCGGGGGGTTTCGATCAGGTCTGGTTACCTGTGTTTCAGAAACACATAAGCTCTGTATCTGTCTGAGTCCTGGGTTGGCCATAATTTCCATGGTCCTTTGCAGGTGGCCACGTTAGATGGCTACATCCCGTCCTCTTGATCCTGAACACGAAGCATGGTTGATCACACTATCGATCCCTGTTCATCCTTGGTGGACTGGTCACCCTTGGTCAAGGCAAGGTTCTACTCTACTCTATCCGATGGTTTGGGACATTTACCTAATATTTCATTAATACATTCATAAATTAATTAATCCCTAACGGTCACTATAATTTAGGTCACTATAAAACATTTAATTTATCCGCACAGTTGATCTCCAGCTAACGCTATCTAAGCTACTTTCATGCTGCTGGTGAATATCAAAGAACTTATATACAGTACAAAATTTAAAACAGTAGCATCACATTTCGTCTTAATCCTAATAAAGTTAAAGAGGTACATGGTTTATTCTTCGCTGCGATTGGGACATGAGTTTAATTTTGTTGAATTCCAAAGGAGGGGTTCGGACTGTATATATCGGGGAGCGGGAGGCTTTTGCTCGCCATTTACGGAGTCCGAGTGTCTGAATGACACTGCAGATTATTGCAATTACTAGAAGGGCCTCTACTATGTATGAAAGGGGACTCCATTTGGCAATGCTTTCGCACCAAGTGGGGGTTTTGGTGTCTGTCTTTATGTGTGGTGTAGTGTCCGGGCTGGTGGTGGCCTGTTGTGTGGTAGTGTTCGGGGCTGGTGTGGAGTTTGTAACGAACGTGTGTTGCGTGCGTAGTTGCAGAAGTCCAGCGATGATCCAAACGCATGTCAGCAGTCCTTGCTTCATCCTGTGTTTTCTGTTTTCTGTGTAATCCTGGGGGTGCAAGCATAGTATCTCTTATTATCTTCGGTTAGTATCTCATTTTATTAGTCGTTCTCTCCTTACTCCAATTACCCGTTATGATTGTCACCACGTGTGACTCCCTAATTTTTTTTTGAAATACCATTTTGGAGACACAAGAAATGCAAATTTTTAAACTACAGAGACTCTCGCAGCTTGTGGTCGATGCGGGGAGTGGGCGGACAATTTCACCGACCAGTCTTTCTTCAATCACAACCATGGGAGGTTGAGGCTTATCTTAACCAGCTGAATTTCAGGGCTGCCAGTTTTATAGAGTTTCGTCCCAGGGTTCAGAGGTAGTTCGCGTGTAGCAGCGTGTATAGCAATCAATCGTGTCATAGCAGGTGGGGAGTGACCAGGTGGTCGCAGAAGGTAAAGGAAAGAAGGGGTGAGCATACAGAACGTGGCAAAATGCATTCTTTATACCACAACCAAAGGGAGAGAAGAGAAGGTGAAACTAAGGCCTGCCAAAGACAGTGCAGACTGTAGAGAACCATTCCAGAGCATATGAAGTGACGGGAACATGAGGTGCGTGTGGGCCGCTGCAGGATAAGAGTAGGTGGAATCCCCAGATAGGGCGGGGATTAGTGCCGTTACTCCACTACCCGAGCTTAATTGACCAGATGCATTTGGGGTCCTCAGGAAGGCCGGGGATCAGTGCCATTACTCCCTACCTGGGTGACCTGAATGGTCGGTAAGAGTTTGTAGTCGTGTGGAAACTTGTCACAAAGACTGGGAGAACAATGATCTGTTTTCTGACAAACATGTGCCTTTAACTGTCATAGGGCATCGTACCCTCAAATCAGAAGAGTAATTGTGTGTTGGGCGACATGAGTTGAAACCATGTAGTAGAAAAAAGAAGAAGAAAAAAGGCAGGCAGATTCCATCAGAATTTTTGGACACCTTAATACTTGGGCGGTGTCTCTGTCTCATCATCTGGACACCTTAGGGTTCTGTACCAAACAGTGTTGTAAAAGCATTACCGAAACGAGAGTGAGTATCTGAATCACCACCATCTCCGGTTGCCAGGCCCATGTCTGCCGTTTCTGTGCCATGGACGTGTGGGCCGTCGGATATTCCAAATGGTCGTGCCTTACTAGTCTGCAAGAGTTGTCGCAGTGCCAAAGAGGGGCTTGTTTTCTGTGAGGCGTAGGGGCAGTGGGAGTGGAGGGCAAGTTACTGTGGTCGGGTGGTGGCTCTGGCGGTGGCTGGGGGAGGGCATATAGGGGGTCAAAGATATCTAAGTCGTGGTTCTGGGGCTGGGGTGACTAGGGGCAGAGAGATCGCGCCAGTGTTCAGGGATAGTAATCAAATCCGGGAGGCTCTCGCTGTCGTCGGAGTCAAGTTCAAGGTGAAAGTCTGTACCTGTGAGCGAGACAAGTTCGGGTCTGTGGGCGTAGACAAGGGATAAATGCCGGCATGGCTGGGGGAGGGTAGGCGTAGGGGTCGGACTAGGTTGTCGATGGGCGGGGCAGAATCGACTCCTATTGCCAGAGAGATGTGGTGGGAGTGGCTACATTGGGATCTGTAGACTTTGAGTTGGTTGATATGGAACCAACCAGATTTACAATTGGGGTGCGTTATCTTGTACATGGAGGGGCTCACTTTGTCAGAAATGGAGTAGGGTCCTGCAAATTTGGGGGAGAGGAAAGAACTGGGGTTGTAAAGTGAATCCATTACTTGCTGACCGACTGTGTACTCTACGGGGTGGACAGTTTTGTCAAAGCAGGCTTTACTCTGCTTCCTCCTAGCACCTAATCGGACAGCTGCAGCGAGTTGTGCCGCTTTAATGTTATCTGTAACCTGTTGGACTGCTTCTTCGTGGGTGAGGGCGGTTACTGTAGGGCTTGCCAAATCGAGGCCTAATAAATATTCAATACCCTTCATGGGCCGTTCGGTCATGAGAGTGTAGGGGGTGAAACCTGTTGAACTAGAAACGGTGTTCCGAATAAACATGAGAGCAAATGGGAGGACTGTGGTATTGTTCTGTTGCACCATCTTCCTAATGGTCGCTTTTAAAGTTCGATGATGAGGGGGATAGATAGAGTGGACGTTCAGAGACTATTTCCTCAGGTGGATGTAGCTGCTACAAGGGGGCATAACTATAAGGTTCAGGGTGGGAGATATAGGAGGGATGTCCGAGGTTGGTTCTTTACTCAGAGTGGTTAGGGTGTGGAATGGACTGCCTGCTGTGATAGTGGAGTCGGATACTTTAGGAACTTTCAAGCGGTTATTGGATAGGCACATGGAGCACACCAGAATGACAGGGCGTGGGATAGCTTGATCTTGGTTTCGGACAATGCTCGGCACAACATCGAGGGCCGAAGGGCCTGTTCTGTGCTGTACTGTTCTATGTTCTATGTACTATGATTCATTCTCTCGACACTGCCATTGGATTGGGGGTGATATGCTATATGAAATTTCTGCCTAATCCCAAAACTTGTTAAATAATTTTGCATGACTCTGCTGGTGAAGTGGGAGCCTTCGTCTGACTCAATGCTGCGGGGGAGACCCCAGTGTGTGAATATCTGTTGGGTCAAAATCTTAGCGGTGGCCTTTGCTGTGTTTGTGCATGAGGGAAATGCTTCTACACATTTAGTAAAGGTGTTGATTACAACCGGCACGTACTTGAAACCATTTCTGTAAGGGGGAAGGGGGCCAATGTAATCGAGTTGCAAATTTGTCCAAGGGCCATTAACAGGTCAGGTGTGACGTAATTGTCCTTTCTTTGAGTAAAGTTCGGCTTTGTTCTGCGCACAGATAAGGCAATTCTCGACATAATGGGTTACATCGCTTTTTAAATCGGGCCACCAACACAAAGGTCTTAAATGGGCAATGGTATTGTCTATCCCCTGATGTCCGTGTCCATCATGAAATTGGTAAATGAGCTGGTTTCTGTCCTGGGTGGGGACCACATAAATTCCGTTTTTAAAAAGTATGCCGTCCTGTACAGTCAGTGCGTCCTTCCATTCATCATAGGGGGCTGGGAAGTTGCCGTCTAAAACCTGTTTGAGGGTGTCGTCTGCTTTTTGGGCTTGGGATAGATCCTCAATATTGGTCTGGGAAACCTGGACTGAGTGTATCGATTCGCTTTCGGGTGGCTGCCAGAAGTGACCATGGCATGATCCTGCTTTGGCTAAGGCGTCTGCCTTTACATCTTTACATTACCGGGTGGGGAGGAGCGATGATGGCTTCTTACTTTAATGATACCATATGTGCGGTCTGAGGCTGTCTTGAGAATGTGCTTCAACAACGGGGCAGAGGGTAGGGGTTTTCCATCGGCTGATACAAAACCTCGAGATTCCCACAGGGGCAGGAATTCTGCTAAACTGTTGCACACATAAAGGCTGTCCGAGTGTATGTCTGTGGGGGTTGGAAAAGAGTCGGGGTGCTGAACTACATAGGCTATGGCTGCGAGTTCTGCTGCGTGTGAACCTCGGTGGCTGGGCAATTTTAAAGAGATCTCTTCTAGTGGGCGTCCCTCTGCGTCTTCTACATAAATTCCACAACCAGTAATCCTAACTCCATTTTCGATTGTGGAGGAACCGTCTACACAAATTTTTTAACCATTCCCTGTGGTTTGGGAATTCTGTGTCTTACTGCCTGCTCGTGGGTGTAGTGACTTTGGGATAAAGGGTCCTGTGTGGTGTTGGGCTGCTATGATCTGGCACTCATGTGGGGTCCCAGCATATTGGAGATTATTGGCTAGAAATGTGTGAGTCTTGGTGCATTTTACCGTAATGACCCTGCCTTGTAACAGTAGTGTCCAGCGAGCTGCTCTGATTTGGCTGACTGAACCGTCCTTTAATCTACCGTCTAGTAATAGTTGCGTGGGGGTGTGCTCGGTCAAGGTCGTGACTGGGTTAAGGCCTGTGATGTACGCAAAGTACTGTACTGCCCAAAAGACTGCAAGCAAGTGCTGCTCGCAGGCTGAGAATCCTTGCTCTACGGGGACTAATACTCTTGAGGCATAGGCTCAGGTCCTAAGTGATCATGCAGTTCTTGCAGGATTACTGCTGATAGGGTTCGGTTGGTGGTTGCTACTTCTATGGCATAGGGCAAGTCTGGGTCCGGAGCTTGTCAAGCGGGTGCTGTGCCTAGGGCACGTTTTAAATCATCAATGGCGTCTGTGTGCTGCGGAAGCCATTCCCATGGGGCGTTCTTTTTAAGGAGCTCTGCGAGTGGGGCTGTTTTAGTGGCAAAACCATCTGTAGGATTTCTGCAATATCATACCAAACCTAGGAATGACCGGAGTGCAGTGACATTTTGGGGCAGGGGCAATTTAACGATGGACTTGATTCATTTTTGCTCAATTTCTCTTTTCCCGTGGGTGATGATGGTGCCTAAATAAAGAACCTTTTCCTTTAAAACCTGGGCCTTTTTGGGGTTGACCTTACATCCGTTGGATTGCAGTAGGCTTAGTAATTCAGATAAGAACTTTAAGTGTTCCTCTTTTGTGTCCATTTGCAAGAGCAGATCGTCTACATATTGTATGAGGCATTCGGGTCGGGAAAATTTACAAAGTCCATTGGCCAATTGTCGGAGAAAATGGAAGGGGAGTTATGGAATCCTTGTGGGAGGCATATCCACGTACTGCTGCCCCTGAAACGTAAACGCAAACTTATACTGGCAGGCCTTGTCTAACGGGATGGACCAAAAGCCATTGCTGATGTCCAGCACTGTGAAATATTTTGCCTGTACTCCCTGTTTGAGGATGGTCTCAGGACTCGTGGCTAAAGTGGGGGCTGCTAAAGGGGTTACCTTATTAAGTTCTCGGTAGTCGATCGTTAGTCGCCATGAACCATCGGGCTTCTTTACGGGCCAAATTGGGGCATTATTTGTGGACGCTATGGGTCGAATAACTCCTTGGTCTAACAAACTGTTAATAACCTTCAAAATCTCACCCTCGGCTTGCTGTGGGAAACCGTATTGCTTTTGCGGCTTTGGAATCTTTCCTGTACCTGGGAACTTCCCACAATCGTGTTTGTGTTGTGCGAACAAAACTTTGTGTTTTATGAGGACCTCCCTGATCATCTGGTCTGCACTAATTGTTTGCGGATTAAACCAATAGTCCCCTACTGAGCAAATTCTGTTTTCATAATCCCCTACTGTGAGCGTAACGGGAGCCCTAGCTGTTTTGGCCATTCGCCAGATACATTTGTTTACTGGGTCAAACGAAAGGTTACGGGAGCTCATAAAATCAATGCCTAGAATGTGCTCGGCTGTTTGGGGTAAGTCAACTAAAACAAAGGGGTGTCTGGTGCTAATGATTCCTATCTGAATGGGTACGGGAGCTGTGATATATCCTTGCTGTATGTGGCCAGTGAATCCACTCAGGGTGATGGTGTCTGTGGTGGGCCATTTGTCACGTTGAAATATGGTGGAGGAGTTTAAAGTGCTGCAGGATCCTCCTGTGTCCCAAAGGAAATCGACTGTATGTCCCCGGACTGTGCCTGTAACTACTGGTCTGCCTGATTTGTCCCAGCGTGTGTCACAGACCCAAGTTGGGGAGTCTGAACACCGTCAATCTATGGAATTAAACCCTAAATTGTCTGAACGGGCGCTCACATTATGCATGGGCCTAACATTGTTCCTAGGTGGAGGGTTTGGTTGTTGGTATCGGTGCTGGTTCGGGGGGTTTTGTCGGCAATCGCGGGCGTAATGTCCCATGTGGCCACAATTGTAACAACCTCGTGATGCCTGTGCTCTGGGGTGCTGTCCCTCGTGTCTACCCTCGTTTATCCATGCTGGGTCCTGGCTAATCCTAACTGGGTGTATGTTTGCTTCTATCTCGTCCTGATCTGTCTGTCGGTGTAGGGTTTGTTCTCATGCTCTGGAAAGTCATTTCAATACCCAATCTTCATTGTGTGTGTGGTCTGCGGGGTCGTAGTTTACACAAGCCTTTTGACCTGCATCTGTGGCATGCGAGACTAAGGTGCGGGACCATTTAGCGGTGTCCTCCTCATTTAGGTGCGCGCGGTTCAATTGTCCGTAGACTGTCATGAAATGAATCCATATGCGACCAGCAAATGTGGTCGGGTGTTCTCCCTTCTTTTGCCTGCAGTGATTTAAATCCTCGACTAGATCTCCTTTGTTATACCCAATGGCATCTAATATGGCTGTTTTCATTTCCTGTAGGGTTCCTCTTGCTACATTTTGGGGTTCGGGCAAAGCTGATCTTACGGATGGTTAAGGTTCATAACTATTAGCTTTACTTACTCTCTCTCATCTAGGCTGTACATAACCTTTTGTTGGCGCACCTCCTCAAAGAAGCTGTGTGGGTCTGCGGTGGGCTGGAATGGACTAATTTTCGTGTAAGCTTCTCTTAATTGGGTTATGGATAGTGGGGTGGTGTAAACGATATCAGGCTCATCCTGATCCAATGACTTGCGTTGTGTGGTACCCTGATTCATGGGAGTCGAATTGTGAGTGGGGATGTGTGCTGCCTGTGCAGTCGGTGGTGCGGGTGCTTTACTTTTTGGGGCGTGGCGGGCTCGATTTTAATTTCCCGTGTTTTCTACGAATCTTTGGCTGCTTTCGTTTAACTCTTGCCAATCGGGAGCATCTTCCTCATCTAAATCCTGCCCGTAAGTGTACCTGAAGCCATTCTGTACTGAGAGTAGCTACTGTAACTTCTCTATCTTCTGTCGGCATTATGATGGTCAACGGTACCCTGCCTCTGTTCCTTAGTGGAGCTGTGGAGCACTCTCAAAGCTGCTTTTAAATCTGCGCATTTGCTAGTTAGCTGGGCGACCTGTTGTTCTGTTTCCTCTCTTACCAGGACTGCGCGCTGTGTATCTTGGTAGGCTTTGTCGTACTGGGTCTGAAAGCTACTAAAGTGAACTAGACAAGATTGATGTGCACGTTTTACATCGGCCATTTTCTTATCCTTAGCTGCTAACTGTTCCTGGAGTTGCTGAATTATCTTCTCGCTGTCGTCACTGTTTCCCTCGTTCTTTTCTTCCTTCTCAATTAACTGCCGACGGAGCGTCTTCACGACCTCCTCTGTGCCTCGCAACTGTGCCGAACAGGACACTATTGCCATCGGCTTTCTGACTTTCCCTACATTTTTCTTGTGGACCTCGCTTAGGTTCTCCCATCAAGTTTGTCCTATCTTTCCTGGACCTGACTCATCATTAGCGCAAAAACTCGACCAAAGGGGCTATCCTTTCCCCTTTAAGTATTTCCTTAACTCTTCCTCCCATATGGAGCATTGCTCTACTCTGTTGGTCGCTGCGACCTCGGGTTCCTGTGGAATCATCAATCTTTCCATTGCTTTAGTGGCCATTACTTCTCTTATCTCTTGCTCTACTTTTTAATATCTCTTTCTCTACTTTTAATTTGGGACAGGGGAATAAGGCGGTGATTTGAATAGCGGGTATGGCCTAAGCTATCTTCCGGCTCACAATCTCTCGATAGTTGTACACAATTCTAACAAGTTTACCTTACTCTTCCTGTTAGGTACGCATGCGGGTTAGTACACACTTCCGAAATTCGATTATTTGGTCGATATGGGACTTGCACTTGTGGTTCTTTTTCTTTCTCGCAATTGGATTCAAAGTTTGTGGGTTCTCTTGGAGTGACACAGTCACTTCTAATCGAATCCCATCAGAGTCGCCAATAATGTTGCCCGTTTCGATCCCAACAGCGTCGCCAATACTGTTGCTAATATTAATGATGCTGTTGGTGAACCACAAGCCTTCCCTTATATCGATCAAATGACCACACAACCAGTTAGTTAGTTCAAAAGATGGTTTATTTGCATACACAAGAGTTACCTCGACATGCAAACACAATATCTACTGCAAGTTAAACTACACCTATCAGCTGCAATAACCTATACTTAACTTCAGGGCAACCGGCACTGTGCAAATGGATGAGGCCTTTATCTGGATTTCACTTGGCTGGTTCGAAGAAAGTTGCTCTGTCTTTGCTGGGCTCATCCATCAGGTAGCGATCGTTGGTCTTGAACTTGGCTGGCTGTTCCTGCTACAATTAATTTGGCACAGGCCGGATCCAAAAGAGACAGAGCACATGGCTGTGTCCTCTTTTATCCCTCTGGGATTTCGCGCACTTTGGGGCGGTCCTTAACCTTGGACCCAATAGTTCGACAGGGCTCTGATCACTGTCTTCAATTTCGGCCAATAAAGGGGCGGGTGCTTTGGTAGCTTGGCGGGTCCTTTTTTAAAAATAAATGTTTTTTATTGGGTTTTTGAACAAAGTATATTTACCGTTATGTACAAAGGATAACCAACATAACTAAGGTTCTATACAGCTGCAACATGACTTGCCAATTCTTATACTCAATGCCCCGGCCAATGAAGGAATGCATGCCGTATGCCTTCTTGACTACCTTCTCCACCTGTGTTGCCCCTTTCAGTGACCTGTGGACCTGCACGCCTAGATCTCTCTGACTTTCAATACTCTTGAGGGTTCTACCATTCACTGTATATTCCCTACCTGCATTAGACCTTCCAAAATGCATTACCTCACATTTGTCCGGATTAAACTCCATCTGCCATCTCTCCGCCCAAGTCTCCAAACAATCTAAATCCTGCTGTATCCTCTGACAGTCCTCATCGCATGGAGACTGGGGAGGTAAATATACATTTGGGTGCCGGAGAAACAGTTACAGTGGGCAATAGTCAATTGGTTTGGTGTTGGTGTTGTTGCTTGCTTCTCCCGGACGGACCTCGCTGCCGTCTCGCGCTCACCTCCGCTTCTGCCGTTCCTCCTGTCTTTCGTCTTTATTCTCCTCGTTCCCTGCTCCTGGAGATGCCAAGTTCGTTATTGTATCCCGTGCCTTCCTTCCGGCTCTCATTTCCCTGCCTCCCCCCCACCTCCCTGATTCTCCTCTCTTGTTCCGTGTCTCTTCCCTCTCCCCCCCCCACCCGCCCCCCCTCCTGTGGTTCGCCTTTGTTTCCTCTTAGGTTTAACCGTTCCCCCCCCCCCCCCCCCCCTCTCCCGGTCTATCTCTCCCTCTCATGCTTTGGCTACTTTCCCCTGATTCTTGGCTACCTGGCTATTCTTCTGCTTATTTCTTGGCCACAAACAGGTCCCGGAACAATTGGATGAATGGCTCCCACGTTCTGTGGAAGCCGTCGTCTGACCCTCGGATGGCAAATTTGATTTTCTCCATTTGGAGAGATTCCGAGACGTCGGACAGCCAGTCTGCAGCTTTGGGTGGTGCTGCTGACCGTCAGCCGAACAGGATTCTACGGCGGGCGATCAGGGAGGCAAAGGCAAGGGCGTCCACCCTCCTCCCCAGGAATAGATCTGTAGGTACCTTAGCTCGTTCCCCCTGGCTAGCTGGAATTTCTCTGTCAGTTCGTCCAGTGTTGTGATCCTGCCGTCCGTGTATAGGTCCCTGACTGTCAGTGTCCCTCCATCCTGCCCCCACCTTTTGAAGGTGGCGTCAGTTAGTGGTGTGAACCTATGGTTGTTGCAGATGGGAGCTTTGTCCGACATTTTGGTCAGGCCAAATTGCTGCCGTAGTTGGTTCCAGGATTGGAGGGTGGCTATCACAACCAGGCTGCTGGCATGTTTTTTGGGTGGGGATGGGAGTGCTGCCGTGGCGAGGGCCTGGAGGCCTCTTCCGCGCGCATCCACACGGCTTCTGGCTCCTTGATCCATCCCCTTATTCGCTCGGCCGTCGCCGCCCAGTGGTAAAGTTGTAGGTTTGGGAGGGCTAGCCCCTCCTGGATTTTGTTTTTTGTAGGAACTGTGGTGATGTGCATCAATGTAAATGCAGCTAGGCTAACTAGACACTAGAGGGAACACCAGTGACATCATACACACACACTCAACCAATAGATCAGTTAGATAGGACATGACCAATGGACATTCACGATAGTCCATTGCAGTAGTGTCGAACCCGAGTAATAGAAGTGTAAATAGTTTAATAAACGTGTTGAGGTTATCTCCACGTCTGAACCTTCCTTTGTCAAGTGCACCACAAGGAAGCCGCTTATGTTACACCTACAACATAACAAATCAGGACCTTCTTTGGGATCTGAGCATTTTTCCCCCCCTATACAATGCCATGATTAGTTTGTCCAGTGCTTTGAAAAAGGCCTTGGGGATGTAGATCGGAATGGATCTAAGTAGGAAGAGGTACCCTGGTAGTACGTTCATTTTGATTGTCTGGACTCTCCCCGCGAGGGAGAGTGGGAGTGTGCTCCATCTTTGCAGGTCCTTTTTTACTTCCTCTGTCAGACTGGTGAGGTTCCATTTGTGGATCCCTTTCCAGTCATGGGCTATTTGGATCCCCAGGTAGCGGAATTTGTGTCGGGCTTGTTTAAACAGCAGTCCTGTTAATGCTGCCCCCCTTACTTGTGGGTGTACCGGGAAGATCTCGCTTTTGCTTATGTTGAGTTTGTAGCCCGAGAAGGCGCCAAACTCTTTCAGGAGCGCGATGATTCCGTCCATGCTGCTTTGTGGGTCCGAAATGTAGAGGAGCAGGTCATCTGCATAGAGTGAGACTCTGTGCTCTCTGCCTCCCCTTCGGATCCCCCTCCAGCTTTTTGTTGCTCTGAGCGCGATTGCTAGTGGTTCGATCGCTAGAGCGAACAGCAGCGGGGACAGTGGGCATCCTTGTCTGGTGCCCCTGGGCAGCTGGAAGTATCGGGAGTTGGTATTGTTGGTCCGTACGCTCGCCATGGGAGTGTTGTATAGGAGCTTTACCCAGGAGGTGAACCCTGTTCCAAGCCCGAACCGCTCCAGTACCTCTGAGGTATTTCCATTCGACTCTGTTGAAGGCCTTTTCTGCGTCTAGGGAGACAAGCACCTCTGGTGTTCTCGCCCTGGAGGGGGTCATTATCATGTTCAGCAGGCGCCTGATGTTCGAGGTAAGCTGTCTACCTTTGGCACAGCCCATCTGGCCCTCTGCGACCACCTCAGGTACACAGTCTTCTAGCCTTTTGGCTAGGATTTTGGCCAGTATTTTGGCATCCGCGTTCAGCAGTGAGATGGGTCTATGACCCACATTCCATTGGGTCTTTGTCTTTCTTAGGTATCAGCGAGATTGAGGCCTGTGCTAGCGTGGGTGGCAGTGTGCCCCTAGCCAGCGAGTCTGTGAACATCTCCCGCAGGTGCGGGGCCAGTGCTGTCGCAAATGTTTTGTAGAAGTCCGCCGGGAACCCATCTGATCCCAGCGCCTTCCCCGCCTGCATGGAGCTAATGCTGTCCATGATCTTTCCCAGTGCTAGTGGTGCTTCCAAGCCTCGTTTTCTGCCCTCCCCCACGACTGGAACGTCCAGTCCATCAAGGAACCTTTTCTTTTTTTAAAAATAATTTTTTTATTCGCCTCCTTTTTCACATTTTCTCCCACATTTACATCCATCAACAATAAACAATAATCAGCAAGATATGTCAATCCCCATAATAACAACGATCCCATCTACCCACCGACCCCCAAACCTCAACCCGCATGTTTACATAAACAAATGACAAAAAGGAATCAGGGATTACCCGTAGTCACCCTTAATCTTACACAGCTCCCCCCCCCCCCCCCCCCCACCCCAAGTCTCCAGCTCCTCCCGCCCACAGCCTCTTGTAAAACACCTCCTCCCAACCTCGGTTCCTTCCCCCCAACTTTCCACCCCGGCTAGACCACTCGGACCCTGTTCTGCCAGGCTCCGATGGCCGCAGCCCCTCCCCCCACCTCACTCCCGTTCACTGGTTGGCTTAAACCGGCCAGCGTGGAGGCCCCCGCCTGGGTCCCTTTCCCCCTTGCCCGGCCCTAGGAAAGCCCAAAGATCCGTTTTTAGCGCACCAACCCTGCATATCCACCTACACCCCAAAGAGCCCTCATTTCGAGTGAAAGTCCCGTCTCTTCCCTTGTCCAAATATATACAACATTGGCTCCTTTAGCCTCTACACCCGCGCGCAGTGATACAAAAAAGAAGAAAATACAGTCATGAGGTTACATCGGCACATGGCCATTCCTCAATTTGTCAGTTCCGCCACAGTCCTTCTGCTTTCGCAAACTCCTCCGCTGCTTCCGCCGTTCCAAAATAAAAGTCCCTGAGCTTGTAAGTCACCCTCAGCTTCGCTGGTTGTACAGTGCCCTCTTCACCAGGTTGAAGGCAGCCCGCCTCCTCGCCAGCTCCACCGTAAAGTCCTGGTATACACGTATACCAGCTCCAGCCCACTGCACCACCCGCTTCTGCTTGGCCCAGCTCAGGACCTTCTCCTTCACACTGTACCTACGGAAGCACAGAGTCATTGCCCTTGGCGGCTCACTCGCCTTTGGTACAGGCCTCCACGACCGATGAGCCTGATCCAGTTCATATCGGGAGGGATCCTCTCCCTCCCCCAATAGTTTTGCCAGCATCGCGGCAAAATACTCAGTTGGCTTCGGTCCTTCAACTCCTTCGGGCAGCCCCACAATCCTCAAGTTCTGTCCCTTGGATCTGTTTTCCAGGTCTTCCATTTTTCCTCGCAGATCCTTGTTAGTATCCATCACCTTCCGCATCTCTTTACCCAGATCGAGACAAGTTGATCACCGTGCTGCAATAACGTCTCCTTCACTTCCTTCAGCGCCTCCCCTTGATCTCGCACCTCCGCCACTGCGCTCGCCACCTCCGTCCTCACCGGGGAAACCGCCTCCTCCACCAGCACACTCAAAACCTCCCTCATCTCCTTCCTCACCGTCTCCATGCATTTCGCAATCTGCGCCAACTGCTTTTCGAATTCCGCCGCCATCACCTTAGTTATTTCTTCAGCCGTAAGCAATGCGGCCTCCCCTGGTGCTCCAGCCTCCATTTTCCTTGGTGACCCCACGGTGACCTTTCCACTCCCCGACGGACCTTCAACTGTTTTTTTAACGGCCGTTTTTTGCTCACCCTCAACATTTTTCTTTTTTTTTCTTTTTTTCCTGTGCCTTCACTGTGCCTCCTCCGTGCTTTCTCCCTGCTTTTGGCGCCTCCGTGGACCCTGGGACCGGGCTTAAAGCCCCGAAAATGCCGTTCCCGAATGGGAGCCCTCCATTGTGCGGCCGCCTCCCGCCCGCCGTCACCGGAAGTCCAAGGAACCTTTTCATCGGGGACTCCTCCATTGGGGGCTCTGAGGTGGCTGGGCGGGTCCTTAGCGGTCATTGACCTTGGCAGTTGGACTTTCTGAGCAAGGGAGTGGCACCGATCAGTCTGTGGCTGCACCGGTTGCTTGATTGGAGTTCTATTGTTCTGGGAAAATGGGCCATTAAAATGCAAACGAGCGGGGGTTTCGATCAGGTCTGGTTACCTGTGTTTCAGATACACATAAGCTCTGTATCTGTCTGAGTTCTGGGTTGGCCATAATTCCCATGGTCCTTTGCAGGTGGCCATCTTAGATGGCTACAGTATTGAGGAAGCAAGGGGGCTGCAGAAGGACTTGGACAAGCTAGGAGAGTGGGCAATGAAGTGGCAAATGAAATACAATGTGGAAAAGTGTGAGGTTATGCACTTTGGAAGGAGGAATCTAGGCATAGACTATTTTCTAAATGGGGAAATGCTTCGGAAAGCAGAAGCACAAAAGGACTTGGGAGTCCTTGTTCACGATTCTCTTAAGGTTAATGTGCAGGTTCAGTCGGCAGTTAAGAAGGCAAATGCAATTTTGGCATTCATGTAAAGAGGGCTAGAATACAAGACCAGGGATGTACTTCTGAGGCTGGAAAAGTTCTGGTCAGACCCCATTTGGAGTATTGTGAGCAGTTTTGGGTCCCATATCTAAGGAAGGATGAGCTGGCCTTGGAAGGGGTCCAGAGGAGGTTCACAAGAATGATCCCTGGAATGAAGAACATGTCGTATGAGGAATGTTTGAAGACTCTGGGTCTGTACTTGTTGGAGTTCAAAAGGATGAGAGGGGATCTTATTGAAATGTACAAGATACTGCGAGGCCTGGATAGAGTGGACGTGGAGAGGATGTTTCCACTTGTAGGAAAAACTAGAACCAGAGGATACCACCTCAGATTAAAGGAACGATCCTTTAAAACAGAGATGAGGAGGAATTTCTTCAGCCAGAGGGTGGTGAATCTGTGGAACTCTTTGCCGCAGAAGGCTGTGGAGGCCAATTCACTGAGTGTCTTTAAGACAGAGATAGATAGGTTCTTGATTAATAAGGGGATCAGGGGATATGGGAAGAAGGCAGGAGAATGGGGATGAGAAAAATATCAGCCATGATTGAATGGCAGAGCAGACTCGATGGGCCAAGTAGCCTAATTCTGCTCCTATGTCTTATGGTCTTATATTCCCTGGAGTTTAGAAGAATGAGAGGTGATCTCATTGAAATATTCTGGGGAGAAATTCATTTGTGTAGCTATACTACACATACTATATTGTTCTTTCCTCCATGGAGTAGGCAGTGCATGGGCCTCTACCTGCACAGCGTTATTCAATGATACTGAATTGTTGAATTTCTATCCCATAAAATTATTAATGGCCTTGATGCTGTGAGGATTTTTCTTTGGTTGGGAACTCTACAACTCACTAATGGGGTCAGTCATTTAGGACTGATACCAGGAAAAGTCTTCACTCAAAGACTTTTAAATCCTTGTAAATTTTTTACCGCAGAGAACTCTGGATGCTCAAATGCTGATTATTGCTGGGTGTTTCCAACCCAGCCACCCCATGGGATCTTCCGGTCCTGCCGAAAGTCAATGGATTGTTGGCTGGACTGCTGCATCCCTCGTGGTGGGTCCTGACATAGCGGGGCTGGGAAATCCCGGCCTATATTTTAGACTGAAATTGATAGATTTTTAGGCAGTAAGGAAATCAAGAGATATGAAGATACGATGGGAAAGTAAAAGATTAGCCGTGGCCTTATTGAATGGTGGAGCATGGTCGAAGGGCTGTGATGCCTACTCTGCTCCTACTCCTTATATTCTTATCAGGTTTCAGCCTCAAATACCACTCTGTTCTGAATTAGCTGATCTCAATTGGGATAGTATAAACAGCCTCACACTCGTAAGGAGAAATGGGGAAGACCTAGAAGGTAATTGAAAGAATTAAATTTATACAGCTCCAATGGTGATACCCAGTGTAAAGGCCCACTCATCGCTTGGATAATGTATTAGAATGTATTAGAAACTGGCTTTTAATTTGGAATAATCCACTCACAGAACAGATTCCAGTAAGTGGTCTCAGATGTTTGGTGAAAGCTATCTATTTCCAACTTTGTGATATCGCCCGAATGCCCCACCTCAGTTCATCAGCTGATAAAACCCTTGTCCTTGCAATTGCTGCATCTGGAAATGACTATTTCACTATTCTGCTCTCCCTAAACTTGAGGCCATCCAAAACTTTGTTGTCATGTCCTAACCAGCAGCAAGTCCCGTTCATCTATCACACACATACTCGTGGACATACATTGGCCTTCAGTTAATCAACACCTCCATTGTAAAATGTCATCCTAGTTTTCTAATCCCTTCCTGGCCTCCTTTCTCCTCCAGCTCTACAGCCCTATGAGATATCTGCACCCCTCCAATCCTGGACTCATGAGCATCCCCATCACATCACTGTTAGTTGCCATGCCTTCAGCTGCAAGGTGTTTTAAGCTCTGCAATTTCCTCAATTCATCTGCATCTCTTTCTCTCTTGCCTCTAAGATGATCGTTGACCAAGCTTTAGGTCATCTGGCCCAATAGCTCTTATGTAGCTCAGTGTCAAATTCTATTTGATAATGTTCCCATTAACAATGGGCAGCACAGGAGCATAGTGGTTAGCATTGTTGCTTCACAGCTCCAGTGCCCCAGGTTCGATTCCCGGCTTGGGTCACTGTCTGTGCAGAGTCTGCACGTTCTCCCTATGTCTGCGTGGGGTTCCGCCGGGTGCTCCAGTTTCCTCCCACAGTCCAAAGATGTGCAAGTTAGGTGGATTGGCCATGCTAAATTGCCCTTACTTTCCAAAAAGGTTAGGTGGAGTTACTGGGTTACAGGGACAGGTGGAGGTGTGGGTTTGAGTGGGGTGCTCTTTCCAAGGGCTGGTGCAGACTCAAAGGGCTGAATGGCCTCCTTCTGCACTGTAAATTCTATAATTCTATGAATCACCTCAGGACATTTAACTAAGTTAAAGGTGCTATATAAATGCAATTTGTTTTTACGGTTATGCCTCTTATTTTGAGCTATCCAATTAATCCTATTCCAGTTCTCTTTCCCCAAAGCCCTGTATATGTTTTACCTTCAAGTATGTATCCAACTTTCTTTTGAATGATACCATTAAATCTGCTTCCATCATCCACCAGCTAAAGGTTCCCAAATCATAACACCCCGTGTGAAAAAAATGTTTCTTTATGTTGCTTCTGATTCTTTTGCCAATCACTTTAAATATGTCCTCCGCTTATTGACGCTTCTGCTACTGTAAATAGTTCCTCTTTATTTACACTAGCAACACGAGTTGTAGTTTAAAATGCCTTTGTAACATCTCTTAATCATTTTTATGCTCAGGAGAATAAACCCAGCTCTCTGCTCTCTCCTTGTAACTGAAATCCCTCATTTCTGATAACCCTTCTGCACCTTCTCCAAGTCCTTGACACCCTTCCTAGATTGTGGTATCCAGAACTGAACACAGCACTCCAGTCGAGGGATAACCAGTGTTTTATAAAGGTTTTGTGTAACAATTAAGATTCTTCACACATGGGACTTCTGATGGTGGCCATGGAGTGACCAATCGCACATTTGGTACCTCCACTCAAGGTAGATTTTTTTGGTCCTTTCCCTGTTTGTAGGGTGGAAGTTTGGATGGGAAAAGGTGTATGAGTGCCTGGGGAAAGTGTGACTCCTCTGGTGTGGCTGGTGGATGCATCCACGGACCAGGAGTGGGTCGAGAAGAAGGGAGCTGGTGAAGCAGGAGAGTCTTTGTGCATCAGAGGTCAAGATGGCAGAGGGCAAAGGGTCTGTTCTGCCTGCCCAGTGGTCAACGGAGCTGGTGGACTTCTTAAATGAGAGGTTCAGCCAGCAGAGAAGGAACGTCCTGGAGGACCGAGCTAAGGTGGTAGAGCCGCTCAAAGCAGGGATTGATCCTGTGGAGTAGAGGCTGGAGTTCCAGGACCAGGCGATCCTTAAGTGGAAGAGGCAGTGGGGGAGCATGAGGAGCAGCTCACCTCGTTAGTGGCCGAGATGGGGGTTATGGTGGAGACCCAGAAGAGGCTGAAGGAGAAGGTGGAGGATCTGGAGAACCGCTCCAGACAGGCAAAACGTGCAGATGGTGGGGATGCCTGAAGGCATTGAAGGAGCGGAGGCCGGCACTTTTTTGGCCACGATGTTGGAAAAGCTGATGGAGGAGGGGGCCTTTAACTGGCCCCTGGAGGTCGACCGAGAGCACAGGGCGCTGATGAGGAGGCCGCAGGCGGGTGAGCTGCCGAGGGCGATGGTGGTGCGGCTGCCCCGTTTCTTGGACAAGGAGGAGATTCTGCGGTGGGCGAGGAAGTGCAGCTGGGAGGGGAATAAGCTGCGGGTGTACCAGGACCTGGGCGCAGAGCTGGCGAAGAGGAGTGCCGGGTTTAACCGGGTTAAGGCTGCCCTCTTCAAGAAGGGGGTGAAGTTTGGAGTGTTGTACCCGGCCAACCTCTGGGTAACTTTCCAGAATCGAGAATATTATTTTGGTACGCCAGAGGGGGCGACGACATTTTTGAGAGACAGTGGGCTGGCAGGAGAAGGACATTCAATTGTGGAGGAGGAGATGTTCCTTTTAGTGGTTGTTGGAGAGGTTTTTCTCCGTTGAGATGCTTTGTTGGGCTTGGTGGCGGAGTGCGTGGGGAATATTAAGGGTGAGTGCACCCTCTTCTGTTCCTTTGTTTCCTGAGGGAGTGTGGATGGGGGGTGGGGGACGAGAGTCAGGGAGAGTAGGAGGTTGGGAGGCCTTGGGCAGGGGCCACCAGGCTAGCTTGGCGGGCTAGTTAACGGGAGCGTAGTGCGGGGTGGTCAGGTGTTTGGTTTGGAGGTGGGGGATGCTGACAAAGGTGTGGTCATGGTGGCGCAGTTGGAACAGGAGTGATGATGGTGGATATCCGAGGGTGAGCCTGGAGGATCGCGTGACACAGGCCGGGGACAGGCCCAAAAAGGGATATGGTTGATCGGCAGGGGAGGGTGTTGGGGAGCTCCCTGACCAGGCTGTTCACATGTGTAACGTGAGAGGACTGAATGGGCTGGTCAAACGGTCATGTGTGTTCGCACACCTGAGGAGTCTGAAGGCGGATGTGGCTTTTCCACAAGAGGCGCATTTAAAGATAGGGGAACAGAGAAGGTTGAGGAAAGGATGGGGAGGGCAGGTGTTCCATTCTGGTCTGGATATGATGATGAGGGGGGTGGCGGTGCTGGTGAATAAGTGGGTGGCGTTCTGAGGTGGGGAACATTGTGGCATATTCGGGGATGGGGGGATGTTCGTGATGGTGAATGGGAAGCTGGAGGGGATGCTGGTAGTTTTGGGAAATGTTTATGCCCCAAACTGGGATGATGTGCAGTTTATGAGGCGGGTGCTGGGGAAGATTCCTGACCTGCACTTGCACCGGTTGATCATGGGGAGAGGGATTTTAACACGGTCATTGAGCCGAGCTTGAACCAGTCGAGCCTGAGGTCGGGGAAGGTGTCGGTGGAGGTGAAAGAGTTGAAGGGGTTTATAGAACGGATGGGGGTTGGGAGGGGGGGGGGGGGGGGGGAGAGACGACCAGTGGGGTTTGGGAGGCCGAGGGCAAAGGAGTTTTCGTATTTCTCCCATGTGCACCTGGTATTCTCCTACGGATGAACTTTTTTGTGCTGGATAAGGCATTGTTGCGGTGGTTGACTCGGAGTATTCAGTGATTGTGGCCCCAGACCATGTGCCACACTGGATGCAGTTGCGAGTGGGCTGGGAGGCACTCAAGGCGGTGGTTAGGCGGGAGTTTATTTCGATTCGGGCAAAAAGGGAAAAGGAAGTGTGCAAAGATGGTGGAAGAGATTTTGAGGGTGGACAGGTACTCGGAGGCCCCAGAGGCAGGATTGTTGAGTGGGGGGTGAGGTAGAGGCTGTGACGTGGAAGGAGTCCCTGCGGAGGGTGAATACATCCTCGTCGTGTGCAAGTTATTCAGTTTAAAGTGATCCACAGGTGTGAGCGGTGCGCGGGGAGACCCGTGAACCATGTCCACAAGTTTTGGGCATGTCCGAAACTGAAGGGATTCAGAAACATAAAATAAACAGAAAACAAAATTGCTGGGCCCAATCTCAAATTCTGGTCATCATTGAACGGGGGTTCATTAATGGCGTCTATTTTTTATACAACTATGGGTGGGATTTACTGGCCCCAACACCGGAGGGGATTGTTGCAGGTGGGATGGGGAAGTTTGGAGAGATATTAGAAGTCAATCGTCGTCCAAATTTCCCCATCTTGCCCGCAGCGATGCCCGCCGGTGTTGGGGCTGGATAATCCTGGCCTATGTAATTAAAGCACAATTTAAACAAAGCAACTTTCTTTCGATCACCCTATCTATACCTCACCCCTAAAATACACACGCACACACACTCACACACTGCGCTGTAATTTAGTTTATTTGGTTAACAAAAAGAAGCACAGACTGTGCTGCTCTCCCAAAGGTTCTGATTCTTGTGAAACCAAGATGTTGGATATTTATATATTGGCTTAGACGGTAAATTAGAAGTGGGCTATTCATCTGTAGATTGGACCACAAATATTTCAAGCTTGTATGCATGTGGTTCATTGAAAGATAAAGCAGGAAAAGGACACTTGCTTTTTCTTCTTCCTCGCCCAGGGGCTGAGGCCCTGACTGAGACTAGCTAATGTAGCAAAGAGTGGATATCAAATCTGGATACTTCCCTGCCCTGTGTAATGCATTGCCACATCACGAATGAGTTTACTGAGTGAGCCACGAGTCAAGTTCACTGTGCCTGTTTAATTAATTAGGGGGAAAAAACATCTTTAGTTCTAGTATCCACAAACACCAACCTTAAATATGTACATCTGTTGATGCTGAGCCCCAGGCAGCCCGGTCTAGATGGCATTTCTCCAACAAGAAACAGGAACAGGCAAAAAAAGCCATGTATTTTCATAGTGTTGGACGCCCCAAGGGTTACATAGACCTGAATGCCAAATAACAAAATACCAACAGAATGAGGGCCAAGTGAACTGGGGCCACAGTCCTGCAGGGTTCTGTTGAGTGACAGGTATGGCAGAATGACCAGGGGATGGTTTAGCACAGTGGGCTAAAGAGCTGGCTTGTAATGCAGAACAAGGCCAGAAGCGTGGGTTCAATTCCCATACCGGCCTCCCCGAACAGGTGCAGGAATGTGGCGACTAGGGGCTTTTCACAGTAACTTCATTGAAGCCTACTTGTGACAATAAGCGATTATTATTATAAGCGATTATTATTGACCTGACACAAAGATGGTTAACTGAGGATAGTGCCAGCTCCTGCAGCTCAGCACCTCATATCAAAATCCAGAAACCTGGGAACAAGCTGGTGTGGGACCAGTTATACTCAGTTTCTTCTGGCTACTCAGCTCCTCCGAGGGTGATTTGGGTTTGGGTTTCTCACATTTTTATTTCTGGTTGAGCTGGTTTTGCACTGAGTGGATGTTCCAATACAGAAACGAAGAAGTGCTGCATTGTTGCAGGTGCTGTGCCTTTACTGACACATTGAAGTGAGGTCCCAGTTGGCAGTTCAAGTGGTTCTGCATATCCTGAGGTTTGATTTAAAGAAGATTCTGACTGTGCTGTTTAAGTGCCCAAGTATTTATCACTTCATTTATCACTGATTCTATTTTGATATTTGGTCATCGACCGACTGCTCCTTCCTGGTTTCTCATCTTCAAGTTGATCAACCTGATACTTTTCAGTTTCACTGAGAGTCATAGGCTGGGATCTTTGTGGGTTCAGTCATGGATGGGATGGAAAATTCGGAGAGGCAACTAATGTCCGTTGACTTTGGGCAGGAATTTTCAGTCTCATCACTGGGGCTTGATTTTCAATTAGGATAATTTCAGTGTCCAGATCCTATGCTGCATCACTGATGCAGTATTATCTTCAAATACAGATCACCTAGGCGCTGGTTTCCGTCATGTGATCATAGTATTGGTGTTCCCATTGTCCACACAAATGGGGAGGGATTCTCCGACCCCAGGCACGGGGGGGGGGGATTCACGCAACGGTCAGTCCGCCGGATCGCCGGGGAATCGGCGCCGCGGGCGCCGGTGCGGTCGGCGCTGCGCCGGTCGGGGGCCGCTTTATATGTCCCCCCAGCAATTCTCCACGCATGATGGGCTGAGTGGCCGCCGAGATAGGCCAAGTCCTGCTGGCGCCGTTCACATGTGGTCCTACCCGGCGGGACCGCGGGGTTCATCCTGCGGGGGGCCACCTGGTGGGGGGATCTGACCCCGGGGTGGGGCCTCCACTCTGGCCTGGCCCGCGATCGGGGCCTACCGATCGGTGGGCCGGCTTCTCCTGGTGGGGGCCTATGTTCCTCCGTCCCGGGCCCCTGTAGCTCACCACCATGTTGCGTTGGGGCCGGTGCGGAGAAGTTAACTAGTGCGCAAGCGCGAGTTCGCACTGCTCGTAGCGCGCATGCGTGAATTCACGCCTGTCGTAGTGCGCATGCGCAGACCCACGCCGCCCGTTTGGCGCCGGTATTGGTAGCTGGAGCTGCGTGACTCGCTCCAGTGCCGTGCTGGCCCCCTGTGAGGCGCAGGATCACTGCTCCTAGTGGCCTGTTGACGCCGTCGTAAAACGCGACGGCGTTTACGACAGCGTCAACACTTAGCCTCAGCAACAGAGAATCCCGCCCCCTGTGTCAGCATTGACACGCAATGAGAGCTTGAATTTTGGTCATCTGTACATTCTTTCGATAGAGTAGTTTACCTTACACCCATTCTGTGGAATTTCACTCTGCCGCCACTCAGTCTGTACGGCCATTGTACAGAAGATTTGGTAGACAATAATAGCTGTTAATTCTGCAGGAGAGACCTGTTGCATTTTTAACGCTTTCACAACGGAGTCTTCAAAAGGTCATTTATATTTCAATGTCCTGACCATACAAGCAGGCTACTTCTAACCTTGGGCAGTCTGATGAATATTTGCAGACATGGAAGGGGGGGGGGGGGGGTCATCTGACCTCATGGACTCCATATTGATCAAGGTAAATTGTCCATTTTTCATTCCACTTCTTAAAAGTAAAATATTCTTTACATAAATTTGCAGGCATAACCAGATGGACATGGCAGTAACATATAACTTGAGTGGAAAATTTCCTGCTCGAGCTACTAGTTAAATAGAGAATCTGAGTAAGTTTGAAGTATAAGTTGCTATTTTTTGGTCAATAGTGTTTTTTTTTGTAATTTGTTCCAATAAACGTTTTAAGGCGTGTAACCTTGACCTATCATTCCTTCAGTTGTCAACTGGAAATTGGAATTTCTCTTTAAAAGGTATCTGCTCCTGCGGGAATTGTAACACCACATGACGTGAGGTGAGGATTCCTAATGTAAGGACAGCCTGGCTCTCCACAAAGGAATATAATCAAACTGATACTGGGAATTAAGTAGCTGGGGTATGTGGAAAGACTAAAGAAAATATAGCTGTGGGGTCATCTTATCAAAGCTTTCAATATTCTAAAATGTGCAGACAAACTGAACAATAATAAGTGTTTTAAGATAACCACAAACTTTGTAATGAGGCAACAGAGATGGGAAGGTGAACAGTAAGTTTAGATTTCAATAGCACACTCAGCAGGTTTGGAACAGATAACCGAGGACAACAGTGGAGATGGAGAATATTGGCAAATTCAAAGAAGAGCTGGGTTGTTTATATATCAAAAGAAAGCAAGTGTTGGACATAGAAGATATTGGAAGTTCTTTGTGAATTTTGAGACGAGCCAGAAGGACCAAGATGGTGGCTTTCCAGCCGCACATTGACACTGTCCAATGGTACACATATATCACCTTTGGCACAGAAGGAGGGAGAAGCAGAAACCTATGCTGTGTTAAATGCGGTAGTCATTGAAGACGCCTATACTTCATCCTACAAGTGAGACAGCATTAGGATAAAGCCCAAGTTTGTCCTCAGCTGCTTTCTACACATATAGGGTGATATCTGTTGGGAGAAGCACTAAGTGCAGTAGCGAGCGGGAATTGCCATGTCCATCCTGATGGCTGACCCAGCGAGACCGTGACAGGCCTCTAACGCCAATTAGGGCCGGTATCGATGCCCCATGGATATCACGACGGAAATGACTGTCCTGCTAGCTGGTTCACCGGGATCACATCTGGCAGCTCCCTGCTAACGAGGGGGAGCAGCTCTTAAACCGCTCCCTCCGCGCATACCCCAGACAGCACGCAGCCATGCCAATGCACAGACCAGCCCCACGATTCAGAGATGCCAACCTGACCTGGCGGTGGAGTCACAACGGGACACCATGCTCCCCTGAGGGGTAGGAGGGTCAGCTACAGATCAGCCAGTGCTGCTTGGGAGGCAGCGGCAGCGGCTGTCAGCCCGGGAGTTTCAAAAGGAGGACAGCCACCCAGTGCCATCAAGATCAATGACCTCCACCGGGCCGCACGGGTGAGTTGGCATCTACCCCCTGGCACCGGTCCCACCTGTCATCTCACCGATGACCCCACAGTTGGCATTGCATCGTCCCCCCCCCCCCCCAGTATGATACCGCACCTGTGCCCCACCACACACTGGCAACCACCTGCTCACCCTACCCATGCCCAGTGATGGTGCCCAGGCCTGCCCTCCACGAGAGCAACCCCACATGATGCATAAAGTCGGGGGAACAGGGTGGCATAGCGAGGCATGTGCCACTGGCAAGGCTGCCAAGGCTCTCTAGCCCCAGGGCCCCCAGAGGACACTCACTAGGGGCATCGAAGGCCATAGGGCATGGTAAGCAGCAGTCCCAGGTGGGCCTTGCTGAGGCGCTGGGGAGCATGTCCCAGTCTCAGGTGGGCATTGCCGAGGCGCTGGGGAGCATGTCCCAGTCTCAGGTGGGCATTGCCGAGGCGCTGGGGAGCATGTCCCAGTCTCAGGTGGGCATTGCTGAGGCGCATGTCCCAGTCTCAGATGGGCATTGCCGAGGTGCTGGGGAGCATGTCCCAGTCTCAGGTGGGCATTGCCGAGGTGCTGGGGAGCATGTCCCAGTCTCAAGTGGGCATTGCCGAGGCGCTGGGGAGCATGTCCCAGTCTCAGGTGGGCATTGCTGAGGCGCATGTCCCAGTCTCAGGTGGGCATTGCCGAGGTGCTGGGGAGCATGTCCCAGTCTCAAGTGGGCATTGCCGAGGCGCTCAGAGCATGTCGCAATCACTGAGGAACGAGCCCCAGACACATGTGGACATTACCAAGGCACTGTTGAGCGTGGCCCGGTCACAGAGGGGCATCGCCGGGGCGTTCAACACCATGGTTCAGACAATGGGGAGCAGCAACGGCTGGCAGTACCAGATGACACAAGAGTCACTGGAGCTCAACCCAGCTGCCCCTGCATCCCAGGGTGACCCAAGGACCCTACAGGCACTGTATGGGTGGAGCTAGCTCCGGAGGCCAACAAGGAGCCTCCCTACAGGGAGACGATGGAAGTCATCAGCTCTCCTGAATCTCTCCCCCACCTATCCCCCAACAATGGCGTATCCCAGGGTCAGCGGGTGGAACAGGGTGGAACGGCGAGGCATGTGCCACCAGCAAAGCAGCTTGGGGCCCTCCGACCCCAAGGGGACACCCCCAGGGGCATCGAAGGTCAGCAGCAGGCTGCCTCCGCCTCCGATGCGCATCCTGGGGACACATCGAGATGTAACGGCAGAGCGCAGAAGACAAAACTGTTTGAGGATTACTGAGAGGGCACGGGGGTGGGGTGGGGGGCACCATCGGTAGCTAGGGGCAGTTAGGGTCACGGTGAAGCCTCTTCACATTATTCCGCACTATGGGCCAGCCTCTACTGTTATGGGGGAGGGGTGTTCAGAACACCAAAATGTATCATGGAGTTCACCCAACCTCCCCCTTTAATGGATTTCTTGCTTTTCCGAGCACACGGCTTGTTCCCTAGGTGTGGGATTACAATTATCGACACGTGGGTTTTTAAACACAAAACAATGTTTATTCTATGAACTCAACTTAACCTTTTTTAAAAAAATATATATTTTATTCAAATTTTTGGCCAACCATAACAGTACATTGTTTATCTTTTACACAGTAATATAACAATATAAATAACAATGGCCAGTTTTTTAAACAAGAAATAAATAATATATAAACAACATCAACATTAAAAAACAAAACTAAATGGCAACTGCCTTGTCCCAAATAAATACTCTCCAAAAATACAATTCAGCAGTCCAGTATACAATTACCTATAACAACAACCTATACATATTATACTTATACACTAACATCCCTGAAAGTCCTTCTGGTTCCTCCACCCCCCCCCGCCCCCCCCACGTCGCTGCTGCTGTCTTCTTCTTTTCCATTCCCTCTATCTTTCTGTGAGGCATTCGACGAACGGTTGCCACCGCCTGGTGAACCCTTGAGCCGATCCCCTTAGGACGAACTTAATCCGTTCCAGCTTTATAAACCCTGCCATGTCATTTATCCAGGTCTCCACCCCCGGGGGCTTGGCTTCCTTCCACATCAACAGTATCCTGCGCCGGGCTACTAGGGACGCAAAGGCCAAAACATCAGCCTCTTTCGCCTCCTGCACTCCCGGCTCTTCTGCAACCCCGAATACAGCCAACCCCCAGCTTGGTTCGACCTGGAACCCCACCACCTTCGAAAGCACCTTTGTCACCCCCACCCAAAACCCCTGTAGTGCCGGACATGACCAGAACATGTGGGTGTGATTCGCTGGGCTTCTCGAGCATCTCGCACACCTATCCTATACTCCAAAAAATTTACTGAGCCGTGCTCCAGTCATATGCGCCCTGTGTAACACCTTAAATTGTATCAGGCTTAGCCTGGCACACGAGGACGATGAGTTTACCCTACTTAGGGCATCAGCCCACAGCCCCTCCTCAATCTCCTCCCCCAGCTCTTCTTCCCATTTCCCTTTCAGCTCATCTACCATAATCTCCCCCTCGTCCCTCATTTCCCTACATATGTCTGATACCTTACTGTCCCCCACCCATGTCTTTGAGATCACTCTGTCCTGCACCTCCTGCGTCGGGAGCTGCGGGAATTCCCTCACCAGTTGCCTCGCAAAAGCCCTCAGTTGCATATACCGGAATGCATTCCCTTGGGGCAACCCATATTTTTCGGTCAGCGCTCCCAGACTTGCAAACGTCCCATCTACAAACAGATCTCTCAATTGTGTTACTCCTGCTCTTTGCCATGTTCCAAATCCCCCATCCATTCTCCCCGGAGCAAACCTATGGTTATTTCTTATCGGGGACCACACCGATGCTCTCGTCTTTCCCCTATGCCGTCTCCACTGCCCCCAAATTTTCAGAGTAGCCACCACCACCGGGCTTGTGGTGTATTTCTTCAGTGAGAACGGCAACGGCGCCGTCACCATAGCTTGTAGGCTAGTCCCCCTGCAGGACGACCTCTCCAATCTCTTCCACGCCGCTCCCTCCTCTTCTCCCATCCACTTACATACCATTGAGATATT
Source organism: Scyliorhinus torazame (assembly GCF_047496885.1). Classification (NCBI taxonomy): domain Eukaryota; kingdom Metazoa; phylum Chordata; class Chondrichthyes; order Carcharhiniformes; family Scyliorhinidae; genus Scyliorhinus; species Scyliorhinus torazame. The sequence goes on along the minus strand of NC_092716.1, from coordinate 172,666,323 downwards.
GGCGGCCCAGTAGTACTCACTTAGGCTCGGTAGTGCCAGCCCCCCCCATCCCTACTATGCTGCAAAAATCCCTTCCTCACTCTTGGGGTCTTCCCGGCCCACACAAAACTCATGATACTCTTCTCAATCCTTTTGAAAAAAGCCTTCGTGATCACCACCGGGAGGCACTGAAACACAAAGAGGAATCTCGGGAGGACCACCATTTTAACCGCCTGCACCCTCCCTGCCAGTGACAGGGATACCATGTCCCATCTCTTGAAGTCCTCCTCCATCTGTTCCACCAACCGCGTTAAATTTAACCTCTGCAATGTACCCCAATTCTTGGCTATCTGGATCCCCAAGTAGCGAAAGTCCCTTGTTACCTTCCTCAGCGGTAAGTCCTCTATTTCTCTGCTCTGCTCCCCTGGATGCACCACAAACAACTCAATTTTCCCCATGTTCAGTTTATATCCTGAAAATTCTCCAAACTCCCCAAGTATCCGCATTATCTCTGGCATCCCCTCCGCCGGGTCCGCCACATACAACAACAAATCGTCCGCATACAGAGATACCCGGTGTTCTTCTCCTCCCCTGAGTACTCCCCTCCACTTCCTGGAACCCCTCAATGCTATTGCCAGGGGCTCAATCGCCAGTGCAAACAATAATGGGGACAGAGGACATCCCTGCCTCGTCCCTCTATGGAGCCGAAAATACGCAGACCCCCGTCCATTCGTGACCACGCTCGCCATCGGGGCCCTATACAGCAGCTGTACCCATCTAATATACTCATCTCCAAAGCCAAGTCTCCTCAACACCTCCCACAAATAATCCCACTCCACTCTATCAAATGCTTTTTCGGCATCCATCGCCACTACTATCTCCTCTTCCCCCTCTGGTGGGGGCATCATCATTACCCCTAGCAGCCTCCGTATATTCGTATTCAGCTGTCTCCCCTTCACAAACCCAGTTTAGTCCTCATGGATCACCCCCGGGACACAATCCTCTATCCTCATTGCCATTACCTTGGCCAGAATCTTAGCGTCTACGTTCAGGAGGGAAATAGGCCTATAGGACCCGCATTGCAGCGGGTCTTTTTCCTTTTGTGGAGAAGAGATATCGTTGCCTCTGACATAGTCGGGGGCAGCTGTCCCCTTTCCCTCGCCTCATTAAAGGTTCTCATCAGTAGCGGGGCGAGCAAGTCCACATATTTCCTGTAAAATTCAACTAGGAATCCATCCGGTCCCGGGGCCTTCCCCGCCTGCATGCTCCTAATTCCTTTCACTACTTCCTCCATTTCGATCTGTGCTCCCAGTCCCACCCTCTCCTGCTCCTCCACCTTAGGAAATTCCAGCTGGTCCAGAAAACACATCATTCTCTCCTTCCCATCCGGGGGCTGAGCTCCATATAATCTTTCATAGAATGCCTTGAACACTCCATTCACTCTCTCCGCTCCCCGCTCCATCTCTCCCTCCTCATCCCTCACTCCCCCTATTTCCCTCGCTGCTCCCCTTTTCCTCAATTGGTGGGCCAGCAACCTGCTCGCCTTCTCCCCATATTCGTGCTGTACACCCTGTGCCTTCCTCCACTGTGCCTCTGCAGTACCCGTTGTCAGCAAATCAAATTCTACGTGTAGCCTTTGCCTTTCCCTGTACAGTCCCTCCTCCGGTGCCTCCGCATATTGCCTGTCCACCCTCAGAAGTTCTTGCAGCAACCGCTCCCGTTCCCTACTCTCCTGCTTTCCTTTATGTGCCCTGATTGATATCAGCTCCCCTCTAACCACTGCCTTCAGCGCCTCCCAGACCACTCCCACCTGGACCTCCCCATTATCATTGAGTTCCAAGTACTTTTCAATACACCCCCTCACCCTTAGACACACCCCCTCATCCGCCATTAGTCCCATGTCCATTCTCCAGGGTGAACGCCGTTCTTTTTCCTCCCCTATCTCCAAGTCCACCCAGTGTGGAGCGTGATCCGAAATAGCTATAGCCGTATACTCCGTCCCCCTCACCTTCGGGATCAACGCCCTTCCCAAAACAAAAAAGTCTATTCGCGAATAAACTTTGTAGACATAGGAGGAAAACGAAAACTCTTTACTCCTAGGTCTGCTGAATCTCCATGAGTCTACTCCTCCCATCTGCTCCATAAAGTCTTTAAGCACCTTGGCTGCTGCCGGCCTCCTTCCAGTCCTGGACCTCGATCTGTCCAGCCCTGGTTCCAGCACCGTGTTAAAATCTCCACCCATTACCAACTTCCCCACCTCTAGGTCCGGGATACGTCCTAACATGCGCCTCATAAAGTTGGCATCATCCCAGTTCGGGGCATATACGTTCACTGAGACCACCGCTTCCCCCTGTAATTTGCCACTCACCATCACGTATCTGCCCCACTATCCGCCACTATGGTCTTTGCCTCAAACATTACCCGCTTCCCCACTAGTATAGCCACACCCCTGTTTATCGCATCTAGCCCCAAATGAAACACCTGCTCCACCCATCCTTTGCGTAGTCTAACCTGGTCTATCAGTTTCAAATGCGTCTCCTGTAACATAACCACATCTGCCTTAAGTTTCTTAAGGTGTGCGAGTACCCGTGCCCACTTTATCGGCCCGTTCAGCCCTCTCACATTCCACGTGATCAGCCGGGTTGGGGGGCTCTTTACCCCCCCCCCCCCCTTGTCGATTAGCCATCCCCTTTTATCCAGCTCCTCACCCAGTTCCCATGCAGCTGTCCCCCCCCCAGGCGGTGCCCTCCCGCCCAGCCCACCCCACCCCATACCAGCTCCCCTTTCTCCCCAGCAGCAGCAACCCAGTAAATCCCCCCTCCCACCCCCCCCGCTAGATCCCCCACTAGCGTAGTTACACCACCCATGTTGCTCCCAGAAGTCAGCAAACTCTGGCCGACCTCGGCTTCCCCCGTGACCTCGGCTCGCACCGTGCGACGCCCCCTCCTTCCTGCTTCCCTATTCCCGCCATAATTATCATAGCGCGGGAACAAAGCCCGCGCTTCCCTTTTGGCCCCGCCCCCAATGGCCAACGCCCCCAGCTCCTCCACCTCCCTTCCTCCCTCCCCCACAACCTGTGGAAGAGAGAAAAGTTACCGGGTCGCAGGATTAACAACATAAAAATCATCTCTCCCCCCTTTTTCCCCCCTCTTCGCCCCCCATATTCGCCCCACCACTTTGTCTCAAACGTTCTTTTTTAATAACCTGCTTATTCCAATTTCTCTTCAACAATAAATGTCCACGCCTCATCCGCCGTTTCAAAGTAGTGGTGCTTCCCTTGATATGAGACCCACAGTCTTGCCGGCTGCAGCATTCCAAATTTAATCTTTTTATGAAGCACCGCCTTGGCCCGATTAAAGCTCGTTCTCCTTCTCGTTACCTCCGCACTCCAGTCTTGATATACGCGGATCACCGCGTTCTCCCACCTACTGCTCCGAGTTTTCTTTGCCCATCTGAGGACCATCTCTCTCTCCATAAAACGGAGGAATCTCACCACTATGGCTCTGGCAATTTCTCCTGCTCTCGGTCCTCGCGCCATCACTCGGTATGCTCCCTCCACCTCCAACGGACCCGTCGGGGCCTCCGCTCCCATTAACGAGTGCAGCATCGTGCTCACATATGCCCCGACGTCCGCCCCTTCTGCACCTTCAGGAAGACCAAGAATCCTTAAATTATTCCTCCTCGCATTATTCTCCAGCACCTCCAGCCTTTCCACACATCGTTTATGGTGTGCCTCGTGCATCTCCGTCTTCACCACCAGGCCCTGTATATCGTCCTCGTTCTCGGCAGCCTTTGCCTTCACGACCTGAAGCTCCCGCTCCTGGGTCTTTTGCTCATCTTTTAGCCCTTCAATCGCCTGTAATATCGGGGCCAACAGCTCCTTCTTCATCTTCTTTTTAAGCTCTTCCACGCAGCGTTTCAAAAACTCGTGTTGTTCAGGGCCCCATATTAAACTGCCACCTTCCGACGCCATCTTGGTTTTTGCTTGCCTTCCTTGCCGCTGCTCTAAAGGATCCACCGCAATCCGGCCACTTTCCTCTCCTTTTTCCATCCGTATCCAGGGGGGATTCCCTTCTGGTTTACCGCACAGTGCTTTTAGCCGTTAACATTGCCGTTGGGGCTCTTATTAAGAGCCCAAAAGTCCGTTCCACCGGGAGCTGCCGAAACGTGCGACTTAGCTGGTCATCGCCGCACCCGGAAGTCCTCAACTTAACCTTTTAAATAAACATTGGATCACTTAACACCCCTTACTTCAAAGATGACCCCGAAAATTTTACAACTCAAAATAATCCTTCAGTTATTCCTTTCAACATCCAAGAGAGACTTAACACCTTTAAACAGAAACACAGCAGGTTAAAGGCTTTACTATTATGAGTTTAAATCACCCAAATGATCCAGATATAGTCTTTCATGGCAGAGATCATAGCAGATCCAGCTCACTGCAAACACAGACACACACCAAGCTCTTTTCCAGCTGCAAAACTAAACTGCAAAATGGCTGAACTGACCTCAGCTCCACCCACTCTCTGACATCACTGTTTTCTTAAAGGTACATTGCTTAAACATCCAGTTCTTAACGGTACACTCACATGACACCACCCTCACCTTCCATTGCCCTCTGCCCTCCCCGGTCACAGCCCCCAAGGCACAGTGGCCCTAGATCTGGGACACCACCAGGGAGGAAGGGTTGAGATGACAGACGAATCCTCGTCCTATGAGAAATGGGTGAGTGTGAGGGCCTCTCTAGTCCTCCGGGAATGCCGAACCCTCAACGCCGCCACCGCCTGTCCTCCATCTTATGGTTGGCCCCGCAGGTCCTCCCTGGGTTCATCCTCCTGCCCCTCCTGGTCTAGCTCCTCCTCATCCTCAGAGGAGGCCACATGTTCTTCCTCCTCCACCTCCAGCATGTTCCCCCGCTACTATGTCAGGTTGCGGAGGGCACAGCAGACCACCACAAAGCAGGCACCCTCCGGGGGGTGTACTGCAAGACACCACCAGGGTGGTCGAGGCATCAGAACCACATTTTCAGCAGTCTGATGCGCCACTCAATGTGGTGCAAAGTCCAAAGATGTGCAGGTTATGTGGATTGGGAATGATAAATTGCTCGTAGTGCCCAAAGGTCAGGTGGGGTTATAGGGATGGGGTGGGGTGTGTTATATTACAGAATTGTAATATAAATATTATGTTTAGCCACTGGCTAAACATGTGAGAATCAGTGGATCGTGATCAAGAAACTGAACCCTTTCTGATATTTCCTGTCCATATTCTGGGTGCGGAGGTCAACTGTAGGTAACAGCTACAGTTACCCGAGATTGGTTTTAGCTCTGCATAGATGGAAGTTGAACCAGGGATTCTCCTGGTTATGTGACTCTGCACCACAAGTGGTGGCTTTACTGATTTTGGAGCCACTTGAAATGAAATGAAAAAACTTTAGGCAAAACATAAAGTTGCACTCCAACATGGTGAGTAAGAAAAGTGTACAATTACAAGCTGCAGTGAGGCGGAGGGTTGGAAATGGTAACATTATTTAATGTTAATTTGTTCTGACTGTGAAGCCATAGCAAAAGACACAAGTTTTCTTTGGAACCCAAAGGACCAGCACGTTCGTGTCCTGTCTGAAATGAGCTAGTCTGATGTGCTATTTACATTTGTGAATATCAAAACAATAAAGTCTCGTCTTTGCTTTCTGTGTCAGAGTCTTGCCTGGCATCATGCCACCTCGTATGTTACTGTTGGCACACTGCCCAACACTCACTCTCACAATTGTACTGTATAACTATAAACCTTTTATCCCGGAGCTCTTTAAAGCTGGGACAATCCAGTCACGAATCCATTCACTGATTAATGGATACAGAATTAAGATGGAGACAAGAGGATGTTATCAGAGGGCTGCATTAATCAACACGAGTTGAAGATTTGTAACTAATTATTGGAGAGTAGGGCCTTTAGGAAAATTGATTTGTTTGTATATTTGATTTGACTGAAGTCACACTTCAGAACTACAAATAACCTGTTTCTCTTTATAATCAAAAAACCCTGGATGTACATCACTTAATTAACTTGTTGGGAACTTCTGCACATTGATGGCATACTCTTAATTAATGGTCAATATTCACATCCAGATCACAGGACATAGATGAGGCAGGTCAATCTGAGAAAAATCTTCAGCTCCCCATCATATATTTAAATAGATCTTGATTTAGTCTAATATCTCACAGCACCATCCTTCCCAAAGACCATTCTTTGTGTAAGCAGATTATTACTGACATCAGCCCTAAATTGTTTTTCAACTGCTTACAGCTTGTGCCTCTTTATCCTGAGCTTACTTTAGTACTATTCTGGATTTATCTTTACCGTTTAATAAATTGCATACCTATAGAAAAATATTTCCCAGTTGCTTCCTCTCCCAAACTAAACAATATCATAATAATACTGAGAACCAGGCTGAATGAAGACTTGAAAAGGTGAATAAGAGAAGCAAAGAGAGAGAGTATGAGAAGATATTGGCAGCTGAAATAAAAGGGAAGGGGCGTAAAAGGAGTGGGGACAATTAGGGACTAAATAGAAGATTTATACTTGGAGTCAGGGGCATGGCTGAGATATGAATGAATACTTTACATCTGTCTTTACCAAAGGCGAAAATGCTGCTCAGGTCATGGTGAAAGGGCAGGTAATTCAGACACTTGAAGGGTTTTAAAAATTGATAAGGAGGTGGTTCTGGATAGGGTATTTGTACTTAAAGTTGACAAGGTGCCAGGATCAGATGCAGTCAAGAAATCTATGGGAATGAAACTTGTGGTGGCACAGGCTATAATTTTCCAATTTTCCTTAGACTCTGTAGCCACCTAAAATGACTGATTCCCTATTAATTTGGCCAAAACCCGGTTTAAAATGGCTAACCAAAAAGGCTGATGGGAAAAGCAGCCAACAGGACACAAACGGACAGCTGCAGACAGAATAGCGTATTCGGCTCTGGGGAAGTCAGCCCAGATCGATACTCAAGACCATTAGCAGCACATCAACCCAGACATCTGCAGTTTAATCGGCTATCCCCGGGAACAATTGCAACATATTAGCAATTGAATGCCGGGCCAGACCTGTCGGCGCCTGCAGTGGCCGAAACAAAGACAGGTGAACGACCACCCCTTGATTGAGGAATCGCCCCGTTATTGGATATATCGAACCCAGTGATTGGGAACAAGTCCAATCACTTGGGACTCAGGGTCAAGGGCCGCCCCGAGAGGCGGGAAGCCCCAGGACCCTATAAAGTGAGGGGCCAAGTTCAGATCGCGCTCTCTCTCCCTTCTTCTCCTGCTCGAGACCTTCGCAAGAACATCCACCAGAAACAGTAAGTTTGACTCCAGCGATCGCTACCCGATAAAGACTCCTAGCCATCGACCCGTATCAGCCTTTTTGAATCCCGCGGGCCAGATCCGATTCGATAAGCCATTTGTTTCCCTGACCTGGTGGGCCCTTCCTAAAGTTAAGTATTGGCCAGTAGTGGTAGGTTTCTATATAGATAGTAGGATTATTGTATAAGCATTACCTGTTGTATGTAATAAATGACCGTTGATTTCAATCTTACTAAGCGGTGTGCTGACTTATTAATCATAACTCGAGCTTGAACCACGCGGCGGTATCAGAAAGATACCTGGCGACCCGTGAGCAAAGGTGACATAATCAGAGCTAATAAACGAAGGCTAAAAAGAGCAACAACTCAGTGGTGGTGAATTGGGTCACTGTGTGTGGAGGTTGCACATTCTCCCCGTGTTTACGTGGGTTTCGCCCCTACAACCCAAAGATGTGCAAGCTAGGTGAATTGGCCATGTTAAATTGCCCCTTAATTGGAAAAAATGAATTGGGTATTCTAAATTTAAAAAAAGAGAAGAGTTGCAAAAGGTTAGTTCTTCGGACTGGGGGAAGGTTTATAGTAAAGCTCCCAGGGTTGATGTTAGGACCCCTCCTCTTCCTGATATATATTGATGCCGAAAGCCTTAGTGTAAGGACACAATTTCAAAATTTGTGCATGGCACAAAACTTGGAAGTATTATGAATAACAAGGAGGATAGTGTAGAGCTTTCAAAGGACATAGACAAATTGATGGGATGGGTGGACAAAGGCGTGTGAAGTGTAATGCAGATACATGTGAGGTGATTCATTTTGGTAGAAAGAATGTGGAGAGACAATATAAAATATAATGTACAGCTGTAAATGGAGTGTATTTATGCATCATTGTCACTGAAGGTTGTAGGACAGGTTTAGAGACCGTCACTAAAGCATATGGCATCCTGGGTTCATCAAGAAGCCATAGAGTAATCCTGGAACTTTTCTCTCTTTCCCATGTTGGGGGGGGGGGGGGTATGAGGAACTGTGGGCGCCGGCCATTAGGGGCGGGGCCGAGTGGGAAACGCGGGCATTGTTCCCCCGTTATGGTAATTATGGCGGGAACAGGGACGCAGGAAGGGGGGGGCCTCGCACATTGGGGGCCGAGGACAAAGGGGGAAGCCGAGGTCAGCCAGAGTTCGCTGACTTCTGGGCGCAACATGGGGGGTGCAACTACGCTAGAGGGGGATCTAGCGGAGGGGGGGAGGGGGGGTTAACTGGGTTGCTGCTGCTAAGGAGAAGGGGGAGCTGTTATGGGATGGGGTGGTCGAGGCGGGAGGGCGCCGTCGGGGAGATATACGGGTATGTGGGAACCGGGTGAGGAGCTGGGTTAAAAAAGGGGATGGCTAGTCAACAAGGGGGGGGTGGTAAAGAGCCCCCCAACCCGGCTGATCACGTGGAACGTGAGAGGGCTGAACGGGCCTATTAAAAGGGCACGGGTACTCGCACACCTAAAGAAATTAAAGGCAGATGTGGTTATGTTGCAGGAGACGCATCTGAAACTGATAGACCAGGTCAGACTACGTAAAGGATGGGTGGGGCAGGTGTTTCATTCGGGTTTAGATGCGAAGAACAGGGGGGTGGCTATCTTAGTGGGGAAACGGGTACTGTTTGAGGCAAAGACCATAGTGGCGGATAGTGGGGGTAGATATGTGATGGTGAGTGGCAGATTGCAAGGGGAGGCGGTGGTTCTGGTGAACGTATATGCCCCGAACTGGGATGATGCAAATTTTATGAGGCATATGTTGGGATGTATCCCGGACCTGGAGGCGGGAAAGTTGGTAATGGGGGGAGACTTCAATACGGTGCTTGATCCAGGGCTGGACCGGTCGAGGTCCAGGGCCGGGAGGAGGCCGGCAGCGGCCAGGGTACTCAAGGACTTCATGGAACAGATGGGAGGGGTAGACCCCTGGAGATTTAGTAGGCCTAGGAGTAAGGAGTTCTCATTTTTCTCCCATGTTCATAAAGTGTACTCACGGATAGACTTTTTTGTCTTGGGAAGGGCACTGATTCCGAAGGTGACAGGGACGGAATATACGGCCATAGCCATTTCGGACCACGCTCCACATTGGGTAGACCTGGAGGTAGGAGAGGAAAAAGAACAGCACCCACTCTGGGGAATGGAAATGGGCTTATTGGCGGATGAGGGGGTATGTTTAAGGATGAGGGGGTGCATCGAAAGGTACTTGGAGCTTAATGACAATGGAGAGGTTCAGGTGGGAGTGGTCTGGGAGGCGTTAAAGGCAGTGGTTAGAGGGGAACTGATATCCATAAGGGCACATAAAGGGAAGCAAGAGGGTAAAGAAAGGGAGCGATTGCTGAAAGAACTTTTGAGGGTGGACAGGCAATATGCGGAGGCACCGGAGGAGGGACTGTACAGGGAAAGACAAAGGCTACATGTGGAATTTGACCTGCTGACCACGGGTAAGGCAGAGGCACAGTGGAGAAGGGCACAGGGTGTACAGTATGAGTATGGAGAGAAGGCGAGTCGGCTACTGGCCCACCAATTGAGGAAGAGGGGAGCAGCGAGGGAGATAGGTCGGGTGAGAGATGAGGAGGGAGAGATGGAATGGGGAGCGGAGAGAATGAACGGGGTGTTCAAGGCATTTTATGAGAGGTTATATAAGGCTCAGCCCCCGGAAGGGAAGGAGGGAATGATGCATTTCCTGGATCAGCTGGAATTCCCTAAGGTGGAGGAGCAGGAGAGGGCGGGACTGGGAGCACAGATTGAGATGGAGGAGGTGGTAAAAGGGATTGGGAGCATGCAGGCGGGGAAGGCCCCGGGACCGGACGGATTCCCGGTGGAATTTTATAGGAAGTATATGGACCTACTGGACCCGCTTTTGACGAGAACCTTTAATGAGGCCAGGGAAAGGGGGCAGCTGCCCCCGACTATGTCGGAGGCAACGATATCGCTCCTTTTGAAGAAGGAAAAAGACCCGCTGCAGTGTGGGTCCTACAGGCCCATTTCCCTTTTAAATGTAGATGCTAAGCTCCTGGCTAAGGTGATGGCGACGAGGATAGAGGACTGTGTCCCGGGGGTGGTCCACGAGGATCAAACTGGGTTCGTTACGGGGAGACAGCTGAACACGAACATACGGAGGTTGCTAGGGGTAATGATGATGCTCCCACCAGAGGGGGAGGCGGAGATAGTGGTGGCGATGGACGCCGAGAAATCATTCGACAGAGTGGAGTGGGATTATCTGTGGGAGGTGCTGAGGAGATTTGGTTTTGGAGAAGGGTATATCGGATGGGTACAGCTGCTGTATAGGGCCCCGGTGGCGAGCGTGGTCACGAACAGACAGAGGTCTGACTACTTCCGTCTTCATAGAGGAACGAGGCAGGGGTGTCCCCTGTCTCCGTTACTGTTTGCATTGGCGATTGAGCCCCTGGCCATAGCACTGAGGGGCTCCAGGAAGTGGAGGGGAGTACTCAGGGGAGGAGAAGAACACCGGGTATATTTGTACGCAGATGATTTATTGCTGTGTGTGGCGGACCCAGTGGAGGGGATGCCTGAGATAATGCAGACACTTAGGGAGTTTGGGGAATTTTCGGGGTACAAATTGAATATGGGGAAGAGTGAGTTGTTTGTGGTGCATCCGGGGGAGCAGAGCAGGGGAATAGATGACGTACCGCTGAGGAAGGTGACAAGAGATTTCCGGTACTTAGGGATTCAGATAGCCAGGAGTTGGGGAACCTTACATAGGCTTAATTTAACAAGATTGGTGGAACAGATGGAGGAGGATTTTAAGAGATGGGACATGGTGCCCCTGTCACTGGTGGGTAGGGTGCAGGTGGTCAAAATGGTAGTCCTCCTGAGATTCCTTTTTGTGTTTCAGTGCCTTCCGGTGATGGTCACGAAGGCTTTTTTCAAGAGAATTGAGACAAGTGTCATGAGTTTTGTGTGGGCCGGGAAGACCCCGAGAGTGAGGAGGGGGTTCTTGCAGCGTAGCAGGGATAGGGGGGTCTGGCACTACCGAGCCTAAGTGAATACTACTGGGCCGCCAATATCTCAATGGTGTGTAAGTGGATGGGAGAAGGGGAGGGAGCGGCGTGGAAGAGATTGGAGATGGCGTCCTGCAAAGGAACCAGCCTACAACAATGGTGATGGCGCCGTTGCCATTCTCCCCGAAGAAATACACCACAAGTCCAGTGGTGGTGGCAACACTAAAAATTTGGGGGCAGTGGAGACGACATAGGGGAAGGACGGGAGCCTCGGTGCGGTCCCCGATAAGAAATAACCATAGGTTTGTCCCGGGGAGAATGGATGGGGGATTTGGAGCATGGCAGAGAACTGGGGTTGTGCAACTGAGAGAGCAACTATGGGTTGCCCCAAGGGAATGAATTTCGATACATGCAACTGAGGGCTTTTGCGAGGCAGCAGGTGAGGGAATTCCCGCAGCTCCCGATGCAGGAGATTCAGGATAGAGTGATCTCAGGGACATGGGTGGGGGATGGTAGGGTGTCGGATATATACAGGGAAATGAGGGACGAGGGGGAGATCATGGTGGGTGAGCTGAAGGGGAAATGGGAAGAAGAGCTGGGGGAAGAGATTGAGGAGGGGCTGTGGGCTGATGCCCTACGTAGGGTAAACCCGTCGTCCTCGTGCGCCAGGCTAAGCCTGATACAATTCAAGGTTTTACACAGGGCGCATATGACCGGAGCAAGGCTCAGTAAATTTTTCGGGGTAGAGGATAGGTGTGGGAGATGCTCGAGAAGCCCAGCAAACCACACCCACATGTTTTGGTCATGTCCGGCACTGCAGGGGTTCTGGGTGGGGGTGGCAAAGGTGCTTTTGAAGGTGGTGGGGGTCCGGTTCGAGAAGATTCGGGGTTGCAGAAGAGCCGGGAGTGCAGGAGGCGAAAGAGGCTGATGTCTTGGCCTTTGCGTCCCTAGTAGCCCGGCGAAGGATATTGCTTATGTAGAAAGAAGCCAAACCCCCGGGCGTGGAGACCTGGATAAATGACATGGCAGGGTTTATAAAACTAGAACGGATAAAGTTCACACTAAGGGGTCCGGCTCAAGGGTTCACCAGGCGGTGGCAACCGTTCATTGACTACCTCGCAGAACGATAAAGGAAATGGGAAGGTAACAGCAGCAACCCAGGGGGGGGGGGGGGGGGGGGGGTGGGGAAGAGCCCGGGCAGGTCCTCAGGGGTGTTTTTGTATAGATATTTGTATTAGGCTATGTATATTGGATTGTTTGATTTTATTTTTGGAGAGTTATTATTTTTGATATGGCAGTTGCCATTTAGTTTATATATATATTATTTATTTATTTGTTAAAAACGGCCACTGTTATTTATACTGTTTTATTGTTGTAAAAAGGAAAAACCTTTGTATTGTTTTGTTTGGCCAAAAAATTTGAATAAAATATATTTTTTATAAAAAAGAAGCCATAGAATATACAAAAACAAGGAAGTCATGTTAAACTTGAATAAAACACTGGATCAGCCTCAGTTGTAGTATTATACCCTGTTCTGGGCACCACACCGCAGGAATGAAGTGAAGGCTTTAGAGAAGATGCTGAAAAGATTCACTGGAATGTTTTCAGGGACGAAAAACTGAGGAACCTAGAATAGGAGTAGGCCATTCAGCCCATCGAGTGTCCTCCACCATTTGGTTTGAACATGGCTGATCAGCTACATCAATGCCATTTTCCTACATTATCTTTTGATATCATTGGTCTCCGGGAATCTATCAATCTCTGTCTTGAACATACTCAGTAACTGAGCTTCCACAGTCCTCTGGGGTAGAGAATTCCAAAGATTCACCAGCTCTGAGTGAAGAAATCCCTTCTCATCTCAGTTTAATTGGCTTCCCTTTATCCTGAGATGATGTCCCCTCACCCGACAGGGAAAACATTTTATCTATATCCACCCTGTCATACCCTATAACAATTAAAGTTTCAATTCTTTGAAACTCTCTGGAACACACACACTTCCCAACTTCCCACCATTTAAGAAATATTCGGCCTTCTTGTTTTTTCTACCAAAGTGAATGACTTTACATTTATTCACAATAAATTCCATCTGCCAGGCACAATCACTTAGCCTATCTAAGCCCACTTGAAGCTTTCTTGCAACCTCTTCACAACATACGTTCTCACCTCATTTGGTATTATCAGCAAATTTGAAAATATTACAAATCATACCCACAAATTATTTATACAGATTGTGAACTGCTGTGGACCTAACACTGATCCTTGTGTACCCCACTAGTAACAGCCTGCCATCCTGAAAATGATGTTTATTCCTACTGTCTGCTTTCTGTCTGTGAACCCACTCTCAATCCATACTAGTATATTTACCCCAATCCCATGCACTCCAATTTTATTTACTAACCTCTTGTGTGGGTCCTTATCAAAAGCCTTCTGAAAATCCAAATACACCACACTAGTTCTCCTTTACTTATACTACAGGTAACATCCTCAAAAAACTTGCAACTTTGTTCAGTTACGTAGGTAGACTGGAGAAGTTGGGACTGGATTCCTTGGAGAAGAAATGGTTGAGAGGAGACTTGATAGAGATCATGAGGGGTCTGGACACAGCGGATAGGAAGAAACCATTCCTATTGGTGAAATGATCGAGAACCAGAGGACACACATTTAAGGTAATTGGCAAAGTGTGATATTATGGTCCCAGGTTCGATTCCGGCTTGGGTCACTGTCTGTGCGGAGTCTGCACATCCACCCCGTGTCTGCGTGGGTTTCCTCCGGGTGCTCCGGTTTCCTCCCACAGTCCAAAGATGTGCAGGTTAGGTGGATTGGCCATGATAAAATTGCCCTGAGTGTCCAAAATTGCGCTTCGTGTCCAAAATTGCCCTTAGTGTTGGGTGGGGTTACTGGGTTGTGGGGATAGGGTGGAGGCCGAATGGCCTCCTTCTGCACTGTAAATTCTATGAAATTATCAGAACTATCAGCATTACAAGGGTTAATGTAGTGTCACGTGAAGCCACTAGAGGGAGCTGCAGATTTCAGGCAGTGACGCAAGGCCTTAGCAGAAATGTGTATGCAGGAGATAGCTAGTGAAGGCCAGAAGAGTAGATAGTGTGAGTAAGGTTAGATTATAGTTTATACCAATAGTGAGATTAGCAGTAGCTGAGTGTAGTTAGATGTTATTGATCAGTTGTGTATGGAAGGGTGCTTTTCTGATTGGAGGGCTATGACTAGTGGTATTCCGCAGGGATCAGTGCTGGGACCTTTGCTGTTCGTAGTATAATATAAATGATTTGGAGGAAAATGTAACTGGTCTGACTAGTAAGTTTGCGGATGACTGAAAGTTGGTGGCATTGTGGATAGCGATGAGGACTGTCAGAGATACAGCAGGATTTAGATCGTTTGGAGACTTGGGCGGAGAGATGGCAGATGGAGTTTAATCCAGACAAATGTGAGGTAATGCATTTTGGAAGGTCTAATGCAGGTAGGGAATATACAGTGAATGGTAGAACCCTCAAGAGTATTGACAGTCAGAGAGATCTAGGTGTACAGGTCCACAGGTCACTGAAAGGGGCAACACAGGTGGAGAAGGTAGTCAAGAAGGCATATGGCATGCTTGCCTTCATTAGCCGGGGCATTGAGTATAGAAATTGGCAAGTCATGTTGCAGCAGTATAGAACCTTAGTTAGGCCACACTTGGAGTATAGTGTTCAACTCTGGTCGCCACACAAGTAGAAGGATGTGGAGGCTTTAGAGAGGTTGCAGAAGAGATTTACCAGGATGTTGCCTGGTATGGAGGGCATTAGCTATGAGGAGAGGTTGAATAAACTTGGTTTGTTCTCACTGGAATGATGGAGGGTGAGAGGCGACCTGATGGAGGTCTACAAAATTCTGAGGAGCATAGACAGAGTGGATGGTCAGAGACTTTTTCCCAGGGTAGAGGGGTCAATTACTAGGGGGTAGAGGTTTAAGGTGCGAGGGGCAAGGTTTAGAGGAGACATACGAGGCAAGTTTTTTTTACACAGAGGGTGGTGGGTGCATGGAACTCGCTGCCGGAGGAGGTGGTGGAAGCAGGGACGATAATGACGTTTAATGGACGTCTTGACAAATACATGAATAGGATGGGACTTGAGGGATACGGACGCCGGAAGTGTAGACAATTTTAGTTTAGATGGGCAGCATGCTCGGCACGGGCTTGGAGGGCCGAAGGGCCTGTTCCTGTGCTGTACTTTTCTTTGTAATTTGTTCTTGTGTATTCTTAAGGACTAAGTGTCGAATCCCAGTTTAGGGTAAATAAAATCATAGATTTGTTTAAGTTAAAAGCTATTCTGTGGTCTTTGTGAACACTGTGCCAACCATCCTGAAATAGGCAACACAAAGAACACCACAAAAAGAATAAATGGTGACATGAGGAAAAGCTTTTAAACACTGCAAGTGGTTAGGATCTGGAATGCACTGCCCGATCGTGTGCTGGAGATAGGTTCCATTCCCAGTCAAAAGGGATGGATTATTATCTGAAAAGAAAGAATGTGCAGGGCTATGGAGAGGAGGCAGGCGAGTGACACTCGGTGAATTGTCCCTTCCGAGAGGTAGCCTGGGCACAAGGGGCTAAATAGTCTCCCTCTGTCCTGCAATCATTCTATGATTCTAGTTTTTAATTTTTCCTCAGATTAAATCCTTTGGTTGTACAGCTCAAACGTGCGGCTCTGCTTTGCTGCTCTATGGCCTGGATGGTGTGGAGCTTCTTGAGTGTTATCGGAGCTGCATTCATCTAGGCAAGTGGAGCGCATTCCATTACATTCCTGACTTGTGCCTTGTAGATGGTGGACATGCTTTGGGGGGGTCAGGAGGGGAGTTATTCACTGTAGGATCCTAGCCTTTGACCTGCCCTGGTAGCCTGGTAGTTAATGAGTTACAAGGATTGGAATTTTTTGATACACTAGTCTTGAAGGTTCTCACCTGGCAACAACAGATAGGGCAGGCAAAACAACGCTCTGGGGTAAAATAAATAATTCTGAGAGACTAGGGGCAGGATTCTCACTAAGTGCCCGCGCCGTCGCGAACGCCGTCGCGTTTCACGATGGCGCGAACAGGGCCCGGGCACGACCTATTCTGGCCCCTATAGGGGGCCAGTACGGGGCTGGAGTGGTTCACGCCGCTCCAGCCTCCTTATGTGGCGTCAAATGGGCGCCGCGCCAACCCGCGCATGCGCAGTCGGGCCGCGCCATCCTGCACATGCGCGGGGAATTTCGTACGCGCGCCGGCTTCTCACCAACATGGTGCCGGGGTTCTGGGGCTGGCCGCGGAAGGAGGTAAGCCCGTGGGGGTGGGGGTGGGTGGGGGGGGGGGGGGAGGCCGGCCCGTTGATCGGTGTGCCCCGATCGCGGGCCAGACCCCTTTGGAGGCCCCTCCGGATGAAGGCGCCCCCCTCCCACCTCCCACAGCCCCCACCCACCAACATTCCCGCAGGCAGTGACCAGGGGTGAACACCACCGGCGGGACTGTCATTTTTCTCGCCGGCCTCTCGGCCCACCCGGGCCGGAGAATCGCCACACTCCGTTTGTGGCGATTCTCCGGCCCGGCACTATTCTCGCAGTGCTGGTTTCGGGGGGGGGGGGGGGAGCGTGGGAGAATCGCGTGCGGGTGTCGGGGCAGCATGGCGTGACTCGTGCGGTGCCCCGGCGATTCTCCCACCCGCCCTTTAACTGTGAGTAATTAGTTAGTTACTTCGGCCGGAATTCTCCGGTTGTCTGGATTCACTTTACCCGCTGGCAGTGCACCCACGCCAGCAGGTTTCGCAGTGGCATGGGGTGGTTTCAATGGGAAATCCCATTGACAAGTGTTGTGGACCAGGGCTTAGAAAACTCCAAAGTATATTATGGAGTTCACCTGACCTATAACTCTTTATTGATTTTGGCTTGGATGAACAGAAGAGCCTGCCTTTCAGGTGTTATTCAACAGACTTCTTAGCACTTTAAATCAAAAAACAAGCTTTCTTCTACGAATCTAGTTCACATTTGTTTGTTTTTTTAAAATGTATTTTATTACAAACATGTATCAAAACAGGTTACAGCGAGTAAACACCCCGGGAAACACACTTTGCAACAATCAACTATACAGTCTGTACAGATTTCCCCCCTTCTTCACCCTCCCCCTTCCCCGTGATGAACAGCCCCTCAAACACGGTCACGGACATCCCCCACCTGTCCTCAAACCCCACTGAAGAGCCCTTAACTCATACGTTATCTTCTCTAACCGCAGGAAGTCGTACAGGTCACCCAACCAAGTCGCTACCCCCGGTGGCGATGCTGACCGCCACTCCAGCAAAATTTGCCGCCGTGCAATCAGAGAAGCGAAGGCCAAGACATCGGCCTTCCTCCTCTCCATGAGTTCCGGTTTCACTGAAACCCCTAATGTTGCCACCAAAGGGGGTCCACCTACTCCTCCACTATCCTGGCTAAGACCCTGAACACTCCGAGAATCTTCCCAATTTTTCGCAACCCCAAAACATGTGCGCGTAATTCGCTGGCCCCCGCCCACACCTCTCACACTCATTTGCTACCCCCTGAAAAAACCCACTCATTCTCGCCCGAGTCATATGCACCGTGTGCACCACCTTGAACTGCATCAGGCTCATCCTTGTGCAAGAGGAGGTCCCGTTTACCCTACGCAGTGCCTCACTCCATACTCCCCATTGATCTCCCTTCCCAACTCCGCTTCCCATTTCTCCTTGATCTTAGCCACCCGCTCGCCTCCCTGCTCCCCCAGCCACTTATATATATCCCCAATTCTTCCCTCCCCTTCCACATCCGGAAGCAGCAGTCGCTCCAGCAGGGTGTATCCCCTAGGGAACCCCCTCCAGACCTTTCGTGAAAATCCCTAACCTGCAGATACCTGAACGCACTCCCCCGCGGCAGCTCTACCCTCGCCCTTCGCTCCTCCAGACTGGCGAACACTTCCTCCAAATACAGATCCCTCACCTTTACCAGCCCCACTTCCCTCCACCTTCTGTATACACTATCCATCCCGCCCGGCTCAAACCCATGATTCTCGCATAGCAGTGTTAGCACCGACATCCCTTCCATTCTAAAATGCCTCCTCAACTGATTCCATATCTTCACTGTGGACTGCACCACCGGGCTCCTTGAATACCTACTCGGAACCATTGGCAACGCTGCCATCACCATAGCCCTCAATCTAGACCCCTTACAAATTCACCTCCATCCTTACCCACTCTACCTCTTCTCCTTCCCATCACATCCGCACCTTGTCCACATTTCTAGTTAATATTTGTATAAACACACACAGCAAGGATTTTTATCAACTACAGACATAAATACGCCACACAGCTCCAGTAATCTATGTATAACCCTTAATTAATTCCCCTTTAGCTGTTCCAATTCAATAACAACATTCCATAAACCAAAAATCCCTTTTTACCAAAAATAGCAGGCAACTATATTGGGTTCCTTCCTTGGAATACCTCTTTAAAAATTGAAAATAGAGAGGCAGGCCAAAATACTTCTCTGTCTGAGTCTACAGCAGCCAAATGTGAAAACGAAAGTAAAAACTCAGAGCCACAAACCAGCTCCAAAACTCAAAGCGAAAGTAAAAACTCTGATCCACAGCCCAGCTCCACCCACACAATGACATAACTGAAGCCATGTGATAAGACAAAAACATTTCTTAAAAGGACACTCATGACACAAGCAGCATGAGGACAGAATCCAACCGCCAGCGAACGGCACGTGGCAAAGAAACACGGTGCTGGTGGACTGGAAAATCCCGCCCTCACTGCTAGGGGTAATGATGATGCCCCCACCGTCACCATGGCTTGTAGGCAAGTCCCCCTACAGGACGCCTTCTCCAATCTCTTCCACGCCGCTCCCTCCTCTTCTCCCATCCACTTACATACCATTGAGATGTTGGCGGCCCAGTAGTACTCACTCAGGCTCGGTAGCGCCAGCCCCCCCCTATCTCTACTACGCTGCAAAAATCCCTTCCTCACTCTCGGGGTCTTCCCGGCCCACACAAAACTCATAATACTCTTCTCAATCCTTTTGAAAAAAGCCTTCGTGATCACCACCGGGAGGCACTGAAACACAAAGAGGAATCTCGGGAGGACCACCATTTTAACCGCTTGTACCCTCCCTGCCAGTGACAGGGATACCATGTCCCATCTCTTGAAGTCCTCCTCCATCTGTTCCACCAACCGCGTTAAGTTTAACCTATGCAATGTACCCCAATTCTTGGCTATCTGGATCCCCAAGTAGCGAAAGTCCCTTGTTACCTTCCTCAGCGGTAAGTCCTCTATTTCTCTGCTCTGCTCCCCTGGATGCACCACAAACAGCTCACTTTTCCCCATGTTCAGCTTATATCCTGAAAATTCTCCAAACTCCCCAAGTATCCGCATTATCTCTGGCATCCCCTCCACCGGGTCCGCCACATACACCAATAAATCGTCCGCGTAAAGAGATACCCGGTGTTCCTCTCCTCCCCTGAGTACTCCCCTCCACTTCCTGGAACCCCTCAATGCTATTGCCAGGGGCTCAATCGCCAGTGCAAACAATAATGGGGACAGAGGGCATTCCTACCTCGTCCCTCTATGGAGCCGTAAATACGCAGACCCCCGTCCATTCGTGACCACGCTCGCCATCGGGGCCCTATACAGCAGCTGTACCCATCTAATATACTCATCTCCAAAGCCAAATCTCCTCAACACCTCCCACAAATAATCCCACTCCACTCTATCAAATGCTTTCTCGGCATCCATCGCCACCACTATCTCCGCTTCCCCCTCTGGTGGGGGCATCATCATTACCCCTAGCAGCCTCCGTATATTCGTATTCAGCTGTCTCCCCTTCACAAACCCAGTTTGGTCCTCATGGACTACCCCCGGGACACAATCCTCTATCCTCATTGCCATTACCTTGGCCAGAATCTTAGCGTCTACATTTAGGAGGGAAATAGGTCTATCGGACCCGCATTGCAGCGGGTCTTTTTCCTTCTTTAGGAGCAGCGATATCGTTGCCTCCGACATAGTCGGGGGCAGCTGTCCCCTTTCCTTCGCCTCATTAAAGGTTCTCATCGGTATCGGGGCAAGCAAGTCCACATATTTCCTATAAAGTTCGACTAGAAATCCATCCGGTCCCGGAGCCTTCCCCGCCTGCATACTCCTAATTCCTTTCACTACTTCCTCTATCTCGATCTGTGCTCCCAGTCCCACCCTCTCCTGCTCCTCCACCTTAGGAAATTCCAGCCGGTCCAGTAAGCACATCATTCTCTCCTTCCCATCCGGGGGCCGAGCTTCGTATAATCTTTTATAGAATGCCTTGAACACTCCATTCACTCTCTCCGCTCCCCGCTCTATCTCTCCTTCCTCATCCCTCACTCCCCCTATTTCCCTCGCTGCTCCCCTTTTCCTCAATTGATGGTCCAGCAACCTGCTCGCCTTCTCCCCATACTCATACTGTACACCCTGTGCCTTCCTCCACTGTGCTTCTGCAGTACCCGTTGTCAGCAAGTCAAATTCTACGTGTAACCTTTGCCTTTCCCTGTACAGTCCCTCCTCCGGTGCCTCCGCATATTGCCTGTCCACCCTCAGAAGTTCTTGCAGCAACCGCTCCCGTTCCCTACTCTCCTGCTTTCCTTTATGTGCCCTGATTGATATCAGCTCCCCTCTAACCACTGCCTTCAGCGCCTCCCAGACCACTCCCACCTGGACCTCCCCGTTATCATTGAGTTCCAAGTATTTTTCAATGCACTCCCTCACCCTTAGACACACCCCTTCATCTGCCATTAATCCCATGTCCATTCTCCAGGGTGGACGCCCTTCTGTTTCCTCCCCTATCTCCAAGTCTACCCAATGTGGAGCGTGATCCGAAATGGCTATAGCCGTATACTCCGTCCCCCTCACCTTCGGGATCAACGCCCTTCCCAAAACAAAAAAGTCTATTCGCGAATAAACTTTGTGGACATAGGAGAAAAACGAAAACTCCTTACTCCTAGGTCTGCTAAATCTCCAGGGGTCTAGTCCTCCCATCTGCTCCATAAAATCTTTAAGCACCTTGGCTGCAGCCGGCCTCCGTCCAGTCCTGGATCTCGACCTGTCCAGCCCTGGCTCCAGCACCGTATTAAAATCTCCCCCCATCACCAACTTTCCCACCTCTAGGTCCGGAATGCGTCCTAGCATGCGCCTCATAAAATTGGCATCATCCCAGTTCAGGGCACATACGTTTACCAAGACCACCGCCTCCCCCTGTAATTTACCACTCACCATCACGTATCTGCCCCCGCTATCCGCCACTATGGTCTTTGCCTCAAACATAACCCGCTTCCCCACTAGTATAGCCACCCCCCTGTTTTTCGCATCTAGCCCCGAATGAAACACCTGCCCCACCCATCCTTTGCGTAGTCTAACCTGGTCTATAAGTTTCAAGTGCGTCTCTTGTAACATAACCACGTCTGCCTTAAGTTTCTTAAGGTGTGCGAGTACTCGTGCCCTCTTTATCGGCCCGTTCAGCCCTCTCACATTCCACGTGATCAACCGGGTTGGGGGGCTTTTTACCCCCCCCCTTATCGATTAGCCATCCCCTCTTTCCAGCTCCTCACCCGGTTCCCACGCAGCTGTGTCCCCCCCCCCAGGCGGCGCCCCCCCCCCGCCCACCCCACCCCATTCCGGCTCCTCCCTCTCCCTAGCAGCAGCAACCCAGTAACTCCCCCCTCCCACCCCCCCCCGCTAGATCCCCCACTAGCGTAGTTACACCCCCCATGTTGCTCCCAGAAGTCAGCAACTCTGGCCGACCTCGGCTTCCCCCCGTGACCTCGGCTCGCACCGTGCGACGCCCCCTCCTTCCTGCTTCCCTATTCCCGCCATGATTATCATAGCGCGGGAACAAAGCCCGTGCTTCCCTTTTGGCCCCCCATGGCCAACGCCCCATCTCCTCCACCTCCCTTCCTCCCTCCACCACCACCTATGGAAGAGAGAAAAGTTACCGCATCGCAGGATTAATAACATAAAACTCATCTTTCCCCCCCTTTTTCCCCCCTCCTCGCCCCCCATACTCGCCCCACCACTTTGTTTCAAACGTTCTTTTTTAATAACCCGCTTATTCCAGTTTTTCTTCCACAATAAAAGTCCACGCCTCATCCGCCGTCTCAAAGTAGTGGTGCCTCCCTTGATATGTGACCCACAGTCTTGCCGGTTGCAGCATTCCAAATATTATCTTCTTTTTGTGAAGCACCGCCTTGGCCCGATTAAAGCTCGCCCTCCTTCGCGCCACCTCCGCACTCCAGTCTTGACATACGCGGATCACCGCGTTCTCCCACCTACTGCTCCGAGTTTTCTTTGCCCATCTAAGGACCATCTCTTTGTCCTTAAAACGGAGGAATCTCACCACTATGGGTCTGGGAATTTCTCCTGCTCTCGGTCCTCGCGCCATCACTCGGTATGCTCCCTCCACCTCCAGCGGACCCGCCGGGGCCTCCGCTCCCATTAACGAGTGCAGTATCGTGCTCACATATGCCCCAACGTCTGCTCCTTCTGCACCTTCAGGTAGCGTCCTCGTTCTCGGCAGCCTTTGCCTTCACGACCCGAAGCTCCCGCTCCTGGGTCTTTTGCTCATCCTTTAGCCCTTCGATCGCCTGTAATATCGGGGCCAACAGCTCCTTCTTCATTTCCTTTTTAAGTTCTTCCACGCAACATTTCAAAATCTCTTGTTGTTCAGGGCCCCATGTTAAACTGCCACCTTCCGTCGCCATCTTGGTTCTTGCTTGCCTTCCTTGCCGCTGCTCCAAAGGATCCACTGCAATCTGGCCACTTCCCTCTCCTTTTTCCATCCGTTTCCAGGGGGGATTCCCTTCTGGTTTACCGCACAGTGCTTCTAGCCGTTAAAATTGCCGTTGGGGCTCTTATTCCACCGGGAGCTGCCGAAACGTGCGACTTAGCTGGTCATCGCCACACCCGGAAGTCTATATGTGGATACTCATGCACAAAGGAGTAGTAGCCATTTGCAGAAGTTGGCTTTGTCTGTCTTGAAAGAGTCCTGGGCCGTGATTTCCTGTTATGGAGTATAAGCATTCCCAGCAGTGGAGAATCAGGACTGGTCTTTGCTGGTGCTGGGATCCCAGGTGAGAGTCTCTCTCCTTAACCATGCAAATTTTTTGAAATGGTGGCCAGATCCTAAGATCTGGCAGCAGACCTCTCTCCTCCCGATAATGCTAATCCTGCACCCCAACCCACTAACGAGGAGGGACATCCTCCACCCCTCCCCCCGACCATGAGAATAATGGACCTATCCTTCACAGCACGCCCTCATGGGGGGAACCTGACCCCCGACCCCCACTGACTCCCCCAGACTCCATTCAGTAACCCCAATTAGACCCCCATGTGTCCCCACATCAGACCCCTCAAACTCCCATCAGAACTCCCATCAGAGACCCACATCAGAGACCCCATTAGACACCCTTTCAGAGACCCACATCAAAAGGAGCGAAGTGGTTTCACTTTTATTTATTTGAAAATATTTTTTTTTAGAGTACCCAATTAATATTTTTCCAATTAAGGGGCAATTTAGCGTGGCTAATCCACCTCCCTACACATCTTTGGGTTGTGGGGGCGAAACCCACGCAAACACGTTGAGAATGTGCAAACTCCACACGGACAGTGACCCAGAGCCGGGATCGAACCTGGGACCTCGGCACCATGAGGCAGCAGTGCTAACTCACTGCGCCACCATGCTGCCTCTCACTTCCTTTTATTCACAGCAGAAAGCTATTAGCTGCTTTTGATGTGATGAGAAGCTGTAGATCATAGCAAGAGTGTTTATAAACATTGTGATTAGTGTCATGTGAGAGTACCTTTAAGAAATGGGTGTTTACGAAATGTACCTTTAAGGTCCGTGGAAGCAGAGAGAGATACCTGGAGGCCAACAATAACGGGCATGTCCGAGTGGGGTTGGTCTGGGAAGCGCTGAAGGCTGTGGTTAGGGGAGAGCTGATCTCCATTAGGGCCCACAAGGAGAGGAGAGCAGAAGGAGAGGGAGAGGCTGGTGGGGGAGATGGTGAGGGTAGACAGGAGGTACGCGGAGGTGCCGGAGGAGGGACTGCTGAGGGAGAGGCGTAGCCTTCAGGCCGAATTCGACCTGTTGACCACCAGGAAGGCGGAGGCGCAGTGGAGGAAGGCCCAGGGGGCGATTTATGAATATGGGGAAAAGGCAACCCGGATGCTGGCGCATCAGCTTCGGAAGCGGGACACGGCTAGGGAGATCGGGGGAGTTAAGGATAGGGGAGGGAGTGTGGTGCAGAGTGGGGTTGGCATCAATGGGGTCTTCAGGGACTTTTATGAGGAACTGTATCGGTCCGAGCCCCTACTGGAGGAGGGAGGGATGGGCCGCTTTCTGGACCAACTGAGGTTTCCAAAGGTGGAAGAGGGACTGGTGGCGGGATTAGGGGCCCCGATTGGGTTGGAGGAGCTGGCCAAAGGGATAGGAAGCATGCAGGCGGGGAAGGCACTGGGGCCGGACGGTTTCCCGGTCGAATTTTACAAAAAATATGTGGACCTGTTCGGCCCGTTGCTGGTTAGGACCTTCAATGAGGCAAGGGAGGGGGGGGCTTTGCCCCCGACGATGTCCCGGGCACTGATCCCGCTGATCCTGAAGCGGGACAAGGATCCCCTGCAGTGTGGGTGTTACAGGCCAATTTTGTTGTTAAATGTAGATGCCAAGGTGCTGGCGAAGGTCTTAGCCACGGGAATTGAGGATTGGGTGCCGCAGGTCATCCACGATGACCAGACAGGGTTCGTGAAGGAGAGGCAGTTGAACGCGAATGTGCGGAGGCTCCTGAACGTCATTATGATGCCGGCAAAGGGAGGGGGAGGCGGAGATAGTGGCGGCGATGGACGCTGAAAAGGCCTTTGATAGGGTAGAGTGGGGGTACTTGTGGGAGGTGCTGAGGAGGTTCGGGTTTGGGGAGGTGTTTGTCAGGTGGGTTAGGCTGTTGTACACGGTCCCGAGTGCGGCCACGAACAAGAGGAGGTCTGAGTACTTTCGGTTGCATCGAGGGACGAGGCAGGGGTGGCCCCTGTCCCCCCTGCTCTTCGCACTGGCGATTGATTCCCTGGCTATGGCACTGAGGGAGTCGAGGAACTGGAGGGGGCTGGTGTGGGGTGGGGAGGAGCATAGGGTGTCGCTCTATGCGGAAGTCTTGCTGCTATATGTGGCGGACCCGGTGGGGGGAATGCCGGAGGTAATGAGGATCCTCAGGGAGTTCGGGGATTTCTCAGGGTACAAGCTCAAATTGGGGAAGAGCGAGTTGTTTGTGGTTCACCCAGGGGACCAGGAGAGGGGGATTAGCGAGCTCCCACTAAAAAGGGCGGAGAGGAGCTTCAGGTATTTTGGGGACCAGGTGGCCAGGAGCTGGGGGGCCCCTGCATAGGCTTAATTTCACGAGGCAGGTGTAGCAAATGGAGGAGGAGTTTAAGAGGTGGGATGCGTTGCTGCTGACCCTGACGGGTAGGGTGCAGTCAATCAAGATGACGGTGCTCCCAAGGTTTTTGTTCCTGTTCCAGTGCCTCCCCATACTTATCCCGAAGGCCATCTTTAGGTGGGTCAACAAGAGCATAACGGGGTTTGTGTGGGCACGAGGGACTCCGAGGGTGAGAAGGGTGTTCCTGGAGCGGAGTATGGATGGGAAGGGGCTGGCGCTGCCCAACCTCTGTGGATACTACTGGGCTGCCAATGCGGCGATGGTGCGCAAGTGGGTGATGGAGGGGGAGGGGCGGCATGGAAGAGGCTGGAGACGGCGTCTTGTGAGGGTACGAGTCTGGGGGCGCTGGCAACGGCGCCGCTGCCGCTCCCTCCAATGAGGTATACCACGAGCCCGGTGGTGGTGGCTACCCTCACAATTTGGGGGCAATAGAGGCGGCACAGGGGGGAAGTGGGGGCCTCGGTGTGGACCCCGATACGGGGGAACCACCGGTTTGTCCCAGGGAGAATAGATGGAGGGTTTTCGGGATGGCACAGGGCAGGGATAAGAAGGTTGGGGGATCTGTTTGTGGATGGGAAGTTTGCGAGCCTGGGTGAGCTGGAGGAGAAGTACGGGCTCCCCCGGGAAACACCTTTAGGTATCTACAGGTAAGGGCATTTGGCAGGCGGAAAGTGGTGGAATTCCCGCTGCTGCCACCACGCACGGTACAGGACAGGGTGCTCTCGGGGGTGTGGGTCGGAGAGGGGAGGATTTCGGCAACATACCAGGTGATGTAGGAGGAGGAGGAGGCCTTGGTGGAGGAGCTGAAAGGTAAGTAGGAGGAGGAGTTGGGGGAAGAGATCGAGGAGGGGACGTGGGCAGATGCCCTAGGGAAGGTGAACTCTTCCTCTTCGTGCGCGAGGGTCAGCCTCATACAGTTTAAGGTGCTGCACAGGGCACACATGACCGGGACAAGGATGAGCTGGTTTTTTGGGGGTGAGGACAGGTGTGTTAGGTGCTCAGGGAGCCCAGCAAACCACACTCATATGTTCTGGGCATGCCCAGCGCTGGAGGAATTTTGGAAGGGCGTAGTGAGGACGGTGTTGATGGTGGTAGGATCCAGGGTCAAACTGGGCTGGGGGCTCGCAATATTTGGGGTTGCAGAGGAACCGGGAGTGCAGGAGGTGAAAGAGGCCGGAATTCTGGCCTTTGCGTCCCTGGTAGCCCGCCGAAGGATTCTTCTTCAGTGGAAGGATGCGAAGCCCCCAAGCGTGGAATCCTGGGTCAACGATATGGCGGGGTTTCTTAATTTGGAGAGGGTGAAATTTGCCTTAAGGGGATCGGTGCAAGGGTTTTTCAGGCGGTGTCAACCGTTCTTAGACTTCCTGGCAGAATGGTAGACAATGGTCAGCAGCAGCAGCAGCAACAGCAACCCGGGGGGCGGGGGGGGGGTGTCTATTTTATTTTTGTTTGTCTTTACTGGGGGATCTGAGGGGGTGTACATATTTATTATGTTCGCTATGTGTTTTGGCAGGTGTTAATTTATTATTTATGTACAGGGGGAGGGGGCACTGGGATGCTTTGTTTTGTTTTGTATTTAAGTCTATTGGGTTCTTTTTACATTTTGTTGTTGATATTTTGTGAAAACTTTAATAAAAATTATTCCTTAAAAAAAAAGGTACCTTTAAGAAATGGGTGTTTATCAGTGACGTCAGAGTGTGGGTGGAGCTGGGCTGTCTGTCAGCCTTTTACTTTCATTTTAAGCTGTTTGCTGCAGGGTGTGTTTTAGTTTCGTTTTCAGTGTTGGAGCTGAAGCCAGACAGAGCAGGTGTACTGTTGATCTCTCTGCCATGAAAAGACTATCTGGTGAATTCAGAATGATAAATGTTCTCAGTAGTGAATGTAAACTTAATGAGCTTCTGTTAAAAGATGTTTCTTTTGTCTTCTGGGTGTTGTTTGGGAAGTTATTAAGGATTACTTAGTGTTGTATTCTTTGGGGGTTGTATTTGAATTGATGGTTGATAAGATGTTCACTGTATGTTTTAAAAAGGTTAACTTGAGTTCATGGAATAAACATTG